>NC_087203.1:55336507-55471507 GCF_015104395.2 Macrobrachium nipponense | reverse complement strand
TTCCCTCTCACAAACATCCGTCTCCCCTACCCTTGATGCTGCGTGGGTGGGAGGCCTCTGTGCCTAGTAAAATTATTCTTTTTTGTGAAACCGGTTTCCACGCATAGTTACCTGTGGTTTTTTGCAGGGTAGTACTGGATTATGCGGGTAATAAGCACATTACTGAAACACAGGTTGCTCAGGCACTTGCTTTATACAAGCAAAAATTGTCAACCTCCGAAAATGCTGCTAGTGCGGTGTGACAGTCAGAAACTGCCCAGCACTGGATTTAAAAAGTTCAAGGATGGGGGCGAGAGGGCCCAACCCAAGGTTGGAACATCGACAGGGGAGAAAGAGGAAACTAACCAACATGGACCTCAGATTTCTCTGAATTGCTATTGAGAAGAATCCAAGGGCTTCCTCTCAACAGCTGAAGGAGCAAAAACAGAAAAATACTTCACAGTCATATCTGTGCCAGAAAACCCTAAGAAAGTACATAAAGGACGGCTTAGGCCTCCGTTGTCTTGCTGCCAAGAAAAAATTGCTCCTGACGAGGTGTCACATTAGGAATCGCCTTTCATATGCTAGGCGTATGTTGAAGAATTTAAACCCTCCAGCACTTTAAAAGGATCCTTTATAGTGACGAAGTCACATTCAGAGTTTCCTCAGGTCCTTCAAGGAAGGTTTACTGATCTCGTAGTAGTGACCCTTACCGGGAGAAGTACGTGAATACGACCACGAAGCACCCCAACCCCTGAGTTCTTTGATGTTCTGGGGGTTGCTTTTCATACCACAGCAAAGGGGCGTTGGTAACACTGCCCAAGAATGTTACTATGAACCAGTACAACTACTCTGAGCTGAACCAGTACAACTACTCTGAGCAGTTAATGGAATATTTGGTAACCGTCAATGGTCCAATGTAATGCAAAGGTGTTCATGGAGGACAGTGCCCCTTGTCATAGGGTGCAAAAAAACAAAGATTCACAGGTCTCCTTAAACATGCTGTAAAAATCCCTTTTCTTGGTTGACTGGGCCTGGCAATAGCCCCGATCTCAATCTCATTGAGAATTTGTGGGCATCATCAAAGCACAATTAAGGGACCGCAACACCTCCAGTCTCAAGAAACTAGAGAGAGAGGTCAGAGACATTTGGAGAACTTTCCCGAAACCATCCTTGAAAACTTAGCCAAGAGTGTACCAGGACGACTTCAAGCAGTTAGAAGCAGCGTGGGGGTCGCACTAAGTATTAGAACCTTAAAAACATCAATCAAGCACATCACAGCATCTGTAGTGAATAAGTATTCCGAGGTATTGCGTGCATGCAGTAAGATCTATAGGATGCGTCAATCATTTTTACCCAAAGTGTACATGTATATATATATATATATAATATAATATATATATATATATATTATATATTTATATATATATATATAATATATATATATATATATATATATTTATATATATATATATATATATATATTATATCGATATATATATATATATATATATTTATATATATATATATATATATATATATATATATATGATTATATATATATATATATATTATATCTATATATATATGATATATATATTGTATATATATATATATATATATATATATATATATGTATATATATGTATGTATATGGTATATATATTATATATATATATATATATATATATATATATATATATATATATATATATATAGATATTATATATATATATATATATTATAGATATATATATATATATATATATATATATATATATATATATATATAATCAAAAGTTATGAAAGTACGAGACACTATTTTCATATTTTATCTATATATACATATATATACATATATATATATATATATATATATATATTATAGTATATATCATATATATAGATATATACATATACATATATAAAAAGATCATATATATATATATATATATATATATATATATATATAATATATATATAATATCTATATATTATTATATATATATATATATATATATATATATATATATATATATATATATACCTATATAAACATATATCTATATATATATATAGTATATATATATAGTATATATATATACTATATATATATTATATATTATATATATATATATATATATATATATATATATACTATATATATATATATTAATATATATAGAGAGAGAGAGAGAGAGAGAGAGAGAGAGAGAGAGAGAGAGAGAGGAGACGAGAGGGCTACAATACTTATCATACGAAAGATGTCCCTTCGTGTGGTAACTTTTGTCGAGCGTGAAATGAACAATATAAAGGGTCTGTCTTAGCCAACTGGGTGGCTCAGCCAATCAGTGCACAGAACAAGAACCAATTAATGAATGTTTACAGCAACCACATGTTTTTATGGCCTGAAACATCAGCACATAGGGGGCCATCAGAGTTTATCAGCTACTTGGTAAAGTACATCAAAAGGAATGTGCAATTGGATCCCACCAAACCAAAAAAAATGTGCATTTTTACAGACAACTGTGGACAAAATACAAATATTTTCACGAAAACATTTTCACACCTGAGATTGATTCACTGTAAGTATTTTGAGTGCAGTCATGATGTCATACTTAGTTTCTGGATATTTACACATGACATGCAATTGCCCTTTTGGTATTATGTATTGAAAAGGCTATTGCAAACTAGAAAATTCACGAGGAGTATTCATGATTATTATGATATCATCAGCCAAGAGACCAGAAAAATCAAATTCCCTGCAGACATAAGAATAGGGAAGACTTAAAAAATTTTGATGAGGTATTAATCACCAAAAAAGCAATAAACATTGCAGTCCCTTAATGCTTTCAATGTTGTTGCTGTGAGGGATTACCTTCAAGAATACCTCCTTAAGGCCAGCTTCAATATTACTGATGCTGAAGCAACAAGAATTGGTGTGGTGCCTGACAGAAAAACTGTAAGGCAATACAGACTTTGATCTGAGCGGCCCTCGTAAGATGAAGTATTCATGTGACCTCTCTATTGATAAAAACAAACTCCACGACATTTAATACCTGACATAATTTTCTTGATAAAGGATAGTGCAAGGTGGCTACGAGATCTGATTGCAAATCAGCATGCAAAGTGCAGTGAAGCTGTTGATTTTACCCCTGATAATCCTTCGCCAACTGATGAACTTTTGGAAGATTATGAAGAGGTCAGGTTCATCCTTACATCTTCCAACTAAGTTACTCAAATCATGCCTGCCTCTCCCCCCCTTCCACGACTTGAAAAGAAAAAGGAATATGGATTATGGACAATTTTGATAGCATAGTCGCTGTTTTGTCCTCAAAGGAGTTACCTTTCTTGGTGTGTGCCAGCATCCCATGGTGACAACTAATACAAAGAAATATCTTTTAGCTTGGTCTTGTAGCCGGGTATTGTGTCGTAATGATTAACACTACAACATGTGATAGAGTATAATGGACTCAAAGACAATAAAGTATTTTTTATCCTCTTCAATGAAGCTGTACCCAGTTTTCTTAAGTCAAAACTGCAGAAGAAGTGAATATTGCGCATGCTTTACTATTGAGCCGGTAAAAAGACTGGGAACCATTACCCCTCTACTCCATGCAGACTGAAGTGTATCAAGCCAGTGCTCCTTCTCTTTAAAAATTTTTTGATCTTCAATATTTCCTCCTAGGATCATGGATTCACCAAAATTTGAAATTTAAGTTCCTAAAAAATTGTTTAGTTTAAAACTGGAACAGATGTTTGTTTTGTAAATGAAACCTGCCTTTGTTTGGCGAGCTCATGGTCGGTGCTTTACACAATACTTGTTAACCTATTTGTGAAAAGCAAAAATATTAAAAGAATTTGTCATTCTATTTTGATGTTTTAGCTCAAGAATTGTTCCACAATTTATTGTTAATTCAGTTAATCTTTTCAGACAACGATGTCTATAATATCCTAGGCGGTAGCTAACAATAATTGATAGCCTAACAGATTCAGCACAGATAATTTAGGCTATGTTAGCTATTGTTTGTAGCCTGTAACCTAGGATTATATATCTTAAAGGTGACCTGAATTAAGGAACGACAAGAAAGTAGTATAAGATTCTAGGATTTGACAAATAGGCTACAGAATTTAACTTTTAATAGGCTGTATATTTAGCATAATCTAAATAATGTAAGACTAGGCAGTCATGGGCGCTCGCACATAGGGGCAAGAGGGGCACTTCTCCCCCCCTGAAATCCTGGAAAAATCTATATATATTATATATATAGGTATATATATATATATATATATATATATTATATAATATATTGTTTAGTTTAAAACTGGAACAGATGTTTGTTTTGTAAATGAAAACCAGCCTTTGTTTGGTGAGCTCATGGTCGGTGCTTTACACAATACTTGTTAACCTATTTGTGAAAAGCAAAAAATGTTAAAAGAATTTGTCATTCTATTTTGATGTTTTAGCTCAAGCATTGTTCCACAATTTATTGTTAATTCTGTTAATCTTTTCAGACAACGATGTCTATAATATCCTAGGCGGTAGCCTACAATAATTGATAGCCTAACAGATTCAGCACAGATAATTTAGGCTATGTTAGCTATTGTTTGTAGCCTGTAACCTAGGATTATATATCTTAAAGGTGACCTGAATTAAGGAACGACAAGAAAGTAGTATAAAATTCTAGGATTTGACAAACAGGCTACAGAATTTACCTTTAATAGGCTGTATATTTAGCATAATCTAAATAAGTAAGACTAGGCAGTCGTGGGCGCTCGCACATAGGGGCAATAGGGGGCACTTGTCCCCCTGAAATCCTGGAAAAACTTCTATATATATATATATATATATATATATATATATATATAATATATATATATATATATATATATTATACATACATATACATACATATATATATATATATATATATATATATATATATATATATATATATATATATATATATATATATATATATATGTATATATATATATATATATATATATAATTACATGTATTACATTTAACCCTCTTACGCCGAAGCGGTAAAAAAAAAATTGTCTCCCGTGTGCCGGAGGTGTTTCAGAGTGAGCACGGAAGCGGAAAAAATATTTTTTTCAAAAATCACAGCGCGCTTAGTTTACAAGATTAAGAGTTCATTTTTGGCTCCTTTTTTTGTCATTGCCTGAAGTTTAGTATGCAAGCATCAGAAATGAAAAAATTATCATATATAAATAATGCGATATATGATAGCGCAAAAACGAAATTTCATATATAATTGTATTCAAATCGCGCTGTGTGCAAAACGGTTAAAGGTAACAAGTTACTTTTTTTTCGTTGTAATGTACACTAAATTGCGATCATTTTGGTATATAACACATTGTAAAACGATAAAAGCAACACAGAGAAAATATTATCACAAAATAATGCATGAAGTCGTAACCCGCGGACGTAAACAAATATTTTTGTCAAAAATTCACCGTAAATCTAAATATTGTCCTAGAGACTTCCAATTTCTTTCAAAATGAAGACAAATGATTGAATATTACTATACTGTAAGAGTATTAGCTTACAATTGCAGTTTTCGACCATATCTGACGAGTTAAAGTTGACCGAATGTCGAATTTTTTTAGTTATATATTTTATATGCAATTATTTCGGAAATAAGAAAAGCTACAACCTTCAATATTTTTCGTTTTATTCTACATGAAATTGCGCACATTTTCATATATAAAACTCTATGAAATGCCTAATATGAAACGGAGCAAATATTCCGAGAATGGTAGGTACGTATTTCGGAGATTTGTGGCAGGAAGAAATCCGCGCGCGGAGGGAAGGAAGATTTTTTTTTTAATATTCACCATAAATCTAAATATTTTGCTAGAGACTTCGAATTTGTTTCAAGATGAAGATAAATGACTGAATATTACTAGACTGTAAGAGTTTTAGCTAACAATTGCGTTTTTTCGACCATTTCGGTAGAGTCAAAGTTGACCGAACGTGGTTTTTTTCTTTTATATCGTGATTTATACGCAAATATTTCAAAAATGAGAAAAGCTACAACCTTCAATTATTTTTTGTTGTATTCTACATGAAATTGCACACATTTTAATATATAAAACTTTATGTAATGGCTAATTTAAAATGGTGCAAACATTACCACAATCGCACGTATGATTTCTTCGGAAGAGTTACCGCGCGGACGTAAAGAAAATGTTATTTTTTTCATAAATTCACCATAAATCGAAATATGTGCTAGAGACTTCCAATTTGTTTGCAATAGGAAGGCAAATGATTGAATATTACTAGAATATAAGCGTTTTTAGCTTACAATTGCGTTTTTCGACCATTTCGGTAGAGTCAAAGTTGACCGAAGGTTGAAATTTTGGCAATTATCGTTATTTATATGAAATATCTCAAAACTGATAAAAGCTACAACCATGGGTTGTTTATAGTTGTATTGTGCATGAAATTGCGCACATTTCCATATATAAAACTTTATATAACGGCTAATTTTAAATGGTGCAAACATTACCACAATGGCATGTATGATTTTTTTCGGAAGAGTTACCGCGCGGATGTAAGGAAAAAGTTTTTTCATAAATTCACCATAAATCGAAATATTGTGCTAGAGACTTCCAATTAGTTGCAAAATGAAGGTAAATGATTGAATATTATAAAACTAAAATATAGAGTTTTAGCTTACAATTGGGTTTTTCGACCATTTCGGTAGCGTCAAAGTTGACCGAAGGTTGAAATTTTTACAATTATCGTTATTTATATGAAAATATCTCAAACCTGATAAAAGCTACAATCATGAGTATTTTATTGTTGTATTCTACATAAAAATGCGCACATTTTCATATATAATACTTCATGTAACGGCTAACTTACAATGGTACAAAAACAAAAATTATGTCAAAGTGACGAAATAATTTCCGAGATGTGTCACAGATACTTTTTTAGTGCGGCAAGAAAGAAATTCGTGCTTGCGCGCCTGCGTAACGATTTGTAAACAAAACAACACCTGATCCGTGAACTCCCAGCATCCCCAAGGCGCGTGATTCAAAAGTTTTAGGCTGGTAGGCCTATAAGTATTTTTCCGCGAATGTAAAAAAAAAACTTTTGTAAGTCGACGTAAAAATACGTCCAGTCGGCACATGGGAGACAAAAATTTTGACGTAAAATACGTCCAGTCGGTGTAAGAGGGTTAACTACATTACTTTGTTTTCCTTCCATTTTATAATATGTTCCTTCATTTTAAGTAACTTAAAGGTATGTATTATGTATTGTATAATATTTGTACACAGTATATAAGTGCATTGTTCTTTCCAGAAATGTTTGAATTCATCTGAACAGTATATTGAACTATTGAAAAAAGTCAATGTAATGTTGTATTCTTTTTTTTATTGCATCTTGCTTTCACTTATATTATTGGCATCGCAGTTCCACTGCATATATATACATACCATACATACATACATACATACATAATACACATACATCATCATCTCATACATATAATATAATATATATCTTAATATTATATATATATATATATAGATATATATATATATATATATTATATATATATATATATATATATATATAATATATATATATATATATTAATATCTAATATATATATATTATAATATATATATATATATATATATATGTATATGTATATAATTTGCCCCTCTTGGAAAATATACTGCAGGCACCTATGTAGGCAGTACCAGATGTTAAGTGATAAACTTTTACTTCACATCCCATCATTACACTAAGACGTTAGCCTAGGTCATGTAACCTAGGACTAGACAAAAATGGCAACGTGCCAGATGAGAGAGTAGCCTAACGTTAAAGGCTACATTCTAAGTAATTGTTCTTTACATAACCCATAACCCTAAACGTGAAGTTGATAATCCTGATTAGACAGTATCCTAGTTTAGGTCTAGAGTAAGTGATAACTTTCTTATAACATATTTCTGGGTTACTGTTGTATATACCTAATAGATCAAGTAATCTAGGATGTAATACGTATAAACAACAACCTGGGTTAGATAAAGTAGTAACCTAACAAGAAGGTTACACATTAGTAAGTTTGTTTTATATAGCCTATACATATGTACAGTTAAATATGTACAATTAAATATGATCTATAATAATCTGGATTAGGTTAATACTGTTATAAATCTATCTAGATTAAGTAATACCTTATACTAGACAAAGAATGAAATAAGCCTAGGATCACATATGTAAATAGTATTCTAGACTTGATAAAAATAACCTTGTTTGTTATGATTTGATAGCCTAGCCAATCTATAAGGGTACATAATAGGGTATTCTAGGCTTAACAAAAATAACTTTGTTTGTTATGATTTGGTAGCCTAGCCTATCTGTAAGGCTACATACCATAGTGTATTCTGGGCTCAATAAATATAACTTGTTATTCTGGGTCAATAGTTATTCTGTGCTCAATAAAAATAACTTTGTTATGACTCCATAGCCTAGTAAATCTGTAAGGCTACATAATAGTAATGTCTTATGTAGCCTATATCTTTAAAAATTATATAAACTTATATTAGGTAATAGCCTACCAGATTAATTAGGAATGTTTTTCAGTGAATATCCAGCTATATTAGCCTAGAAACAACATGGCTGAGTATCAGACAAAAGGGTACACTAGACTACAAAACAGAAAACCATATTATAAGAGTTGTATAATATATCCTTAAGTTTTTGAATAACTTAACCCTTAAACGCCGAGCCGGTATTTGCAAAAGTGTCTCCCGTATGCTGGCGGCGTTCGGGAGTGAACGCTGAAGCGGAAAAAAGTTTTTTTTTTTAAATCACAGCACGCTTAGTTTTCAAAATTAAGAGTTCATTTTGGCTCCTTTTTTTGTAATTGCCTGAAGTTTAGTATGCAACCATCAGAAATGAAAAAAAATATCATTATCATATATAAATATTGGAATAAATGTCATATAATTGTATACAAATCGCGCTGTGAGCAAAACGGTTAAAGCTAATGAGTTAATTATTTTTTCATTGTATTGTACACTAAATTGCAATGATTTTGGTATATAACAAATAATAAAATGATCAAACCAACACAGAGAAAATATTATCACAATATGATGCATGAATTCATAACGTGCAGACGTAAAAAAAGTTGTATTAAAATCAAAATATTGTGCTAGAGACGTCCCGTTTGTTGCAAAATGAAGGTTGTTTGATTGAATATTACTAGAATGTAAGTATAGTAGCTTACAATTGCAGTTTTCATCAATTTCGGTCGAGTTAAAGTTGACTGAAGAAATTGCTCACATTTTCATATATAAAACCTTATGTAACGGCTAATATAAAACGGTGCAAAAATTACGACAATCGGACGAAAGAATTTCTGATTTTTTCGGCAGAGTTACCGCACGGACATAAGGAAAAAGTATTTTTGTCAAAAATTCACCATAAATCAAAATATTGTGCTAGAGACTTCCAATTTGTTGCAAAATAAAGGTAAATGATTGAATATTACTAGAATGTAAGAGTTTTAGCTTACAATTGCGTTTTATACCATTTCTTTCGAGTCAAAGTTGACCGAAGGTTGAAATTTTGGCACTTATCGATATTTATATGAAAATATTTCAAAACTGTTAAAAGCTACAACCATGGGTGTTTATTGTTGTATTCTACATGAAATTTCACACATTTTCATATATAAAACTCTATGTAACAGCTAACATAAAATGGTGCAAACATTACGACAATCTGACGAAAGAATTTCTGATTTTTTTGGCAGAGTTACCGTGCGGATGTAAGGAAAAAGATTTTTTCAAAAATTCACCATAAATCGAAATATTGTGCTAGACACTTCCAATTTATTGCAAAATGATTGAATATTACTAGAATGTAGGAGTTTTAGCTTACAATTGCGTTTTTTGACCATTTCAGTCGAGTCAAAGTTGACCGAAGGTTGATATTTTGGCATTTATCGTTATTTATATGAAAATATTTAAAAACTGATTAAAGCTACAACCAAGTGTTATCTTTTGTTGTATTCTACATGAAATTGCACACATTTTCATACATAAAACTTTATGTAACGGCTAATATAAAACGGTGCAAACATTACGACAATCGGACGAAAGAATTTCTGATTTTTTCGGCAGAGTTACATCACGCGGACGTAAGGAAAAAGTTTATTTCAAACATTCACCATAAATCAAAATATTGTGCTAAACACTTCCAATTTATTGCTAAATGAAGGTAAATTATTGAATACTAGAATGTAAGAGTTTTAGCTTACAATTGTGTTTTTCGACCATGTCGGTCGAGTCAAAGTTGACCGAAGTTTGATATTTTGGCACATTGTTATTTATATGAAAATATTTCAAAACTGATGAAAGCTACAACCATGGCTTGTTAATTGTTGTATTCTACATGAAATTTCGCATATTTTCATACATAAAACTTTATGTAACGGCTAATATAAAGCGGTGCAAACATTACGACAATCGGACGAAAGAATTTCGGATTTTTTCAGCAGTTACCGCACGGACGTAAGGAAAAAGTTTTTTTTTTTTCAAAAATTCACCCTAAATCAAAATATTGGGCTAGAGACTTACAATTTGTTGAAAATGAAGGTAAATGATTGAATATTACTAGAATGTAAGAGTTTTATCTTACAATTGCGTTTTTCGACCATTTCGGTCGAGTCAAAGTTGACCAAAGGTTGAAATTTTGGCACTTATCGTTATTTATATGAAAATATTTCAAAACTGATAAAAGCTACAACCAAGGGTTATTTTATGTTGTATTCTACATGAAATTGCACACATTTTCATATATAAAACTTTATGTAACGGCTAATATAAAACGGTGCAAACATTACGACAATTGGACGAAAGAATTTCTGATTTTTTTCGGCAGAGTTTCAGCGCGCGGACGTAAGGAAAAAGTTTTTTTTTTCAAAAATTCACCATAAATCGAAATATTGTGCTAGAGACTTCCAATTTGTTACAAAATTAAGGTAAATGATTGAATGTTACTAAAATGTAAAGACTTTTAGCTTACAATTGTGTTTTTCGACAATTTCGGTCGAGTCAAAGTTGACCGAGAGTTGAAATTTTTGCACTTATCGTTATTTATATGAAAATATTTCAAAAACTGAATAAAAGCTAGCAAACCTTGGGTTCGTTTTAAATTGTAATTCAAACATGAAAATTTTCGCCACATTTTCATATTTAAATAAAAGTTTACTTTGTAACGGCTAACATAAAATGGTTGCAAACATTACGACAATCGGACAAAAGAATTTCTGATTTTTTTGGCAGAGTTTCAGCGCGCGGACGTAAGGAAAAAGTTTTTTTTTTAAATTCACCATGAATCGAAATATTGTGCTAGACACTTCCAATGTATTGCAAAATGAAGGTAAATGATTGAATATTATTAGAATGTAAGAGTTTTAGCTTACAATTGCGTTTTTCGACCATTTCGGTCAAGTCAAAGTTGACTGAAGTTTGATATTTTGGCACCTATCGTTATTTATATGAAAATATTTCAAAACTGATAAAAGTTACAACCATGGGTTGTTTATAGTTGTATTCTACATGAAATTGCGCACATTTTCATATATAAAACTTTATGTAACGGCTAATATAAAACGGTGCAAACATTACGACATTCGGACGAAAGAATGTCTGATTTTTTTGGCAGTTACCGTGCGGACGTAAGGAATTTTTTTTTTTTTTAAATTCACCATAAATCGAAATATTGTGCTAGAGACTTCCAATTTGTTGAAAATGAGGGTAAATGATTGAATATTACTAGAATGTAAGAGTTTTAGCTTACAATTGCGTTTTTCAACTATTTCAGTCGAGTCAAAGTTGACCGAGGTTGAAATTTTGTCACTTATTGTTATTTTATATGCAAAATATTTCAAAACTGATAAAATCTACAACCATTGGTTGTTTTTTGTTGTATTCTACACGAAATTGTGCATATTTTCATATATAAAACTTTATGTAACTGCTAATATAAAACGGTGCAAACATTACGACAATCTGATGAAAGAATTTCTGATTTTTTCGGCAGAGTTACCACGCGGATGTAAGGAAAAAGTTTTTTTTTTAATTCACCATAAATCAAAATTTTCGTCGACATTTAATACGCCCAATAGGCGTTTAAGGGTTAATTTAAGCAGTAGTTTATAAGAAGTTATACAAGAACCCTTAAAGAAATCTTTTATGATTAGCTTGATGTAGAGTATACTAGATTTATTAACCTGAGCCATATAAAACAGTGGCTTGGGTTAGTTATACAAGGGTATTCATGAACTCGTCTGAGTAGTATAATAACTAGAATTAAAATCTCACCAAAGCTAACCTAAGCCTTAAGGGGTTTAAATTAACATAGATATTTTATAAAATGTACTGAACCTATACACCTGTAGCCAAATTAACCTGTAAAATGAGTTCTACCAATGATACAGGGAGTTACAGGAGTATCCCTGAATAAAAACCATTTATATTAAATAATTTCTAATAACAACTTGATTTTTTCACTACAGGCATGACCCTCAGTTTAAATGTTCTGTAGCAGATTGCTCAGTTCGTTTTTTTGCCAGTAGTAGGCCCCATACCACCTGCCATGAACATAGTCCTTGTAAAAATCAGGACAAATTTGTTTGGTTGCCAGATATGTGTGAGATTTGTAGTATGTTCTTGGTCAGCAAGCTTTAAGGACGAAACCACCCGTTTTAGTCTCTCGGTGGGTCCTGGGGTTCAGCAAGGGTGAGGAAGGGGGAGATTATACCTATCTGGCAGAACTCCAGCAGCATATAGTATTTAACCCCCTTCTCTGAAGTTCTGTATTTGGGCCAAAACCCAGTAACACTTATTCCCCAGTACTCTCCAGGTTAATCTTGCGGAGGGAATAGAGGAATCCTCACTTGGAGGGGAATTTCTTAAAGAATATGAAGTTTCTTCAAGAATATGAAGTGGATATTGATACTAAAAGGAACGTGCTGAACCTAGAAGGATCAGGAACACAACTTTCAACTAATCATGGGGGAAACATAGAAGGAAGTCAATCCCCCATGCAGCTTTCAGAAGTTGAACAGGATCTCTCCCCCAAAAGGGATACAAGAATCCACCACCTAAACCAATGAAAATAACTGCAGTTTCAGAGGGGTATAGTGATTCACTCAGGACATCTTCCCCCAGCAAACAAGCAAATTACACAAGCTCCCCCAAAAGGGATACACAGTTTGCAGCTTTCGTTCAATGCCATAAGGAAATAATGAGTAACATCAAAGATGCCCTTGCCATTGAACAACAACAGATAATGGACATACTTCATGATTCTGAACAAGAAATTAAGAAATCCGGTCAGCGGTGTACACACCAAAGTGTAAAAGTGCTGCATCCTGCAACAAAAAAGGGAGAGTGGAAGCCAAATCTGCCAGATAGGTTATAATCGCAACTGGCACCAACAAAATGACCAGTTCGGACTCGAAACTTGCAATCGAAACATAACAGAGGCTCCAAGTTCCTCCTCTGATACTGTTTTATCCTTGGTGAGATGCTGTGATGTGCATTTTCTCTCATGATGGTAAGTATCTGATCAGTGAGAGAAAAACCATGATCGAAGTTGTATATGTGGAGTTGAGAGACAGGGGAGCATTTCCTAATACAAAATGACGCCGGATACCACCTTTGCCAGACATAGAGAAATCTCGAAAGGGAACAGTTCTCTTACATGGGAATATAGCATTGAGAGCTATAGACGACACTCTTTACCAAGTAAATGGAA
Source organism: Macrobrachium nipponense (assembly GCF_015104395.2). Classification (NCBI taxonomy): domain Eukaryota; kingdom Metazoa; phylum Arthropoda; class Malacostraca; order Decapoda; family Palaemonidae; genus Macrobrachium; species Macrobrachium nipponense. Next base: position 55,457,709 of record NC_087203.1, on the reverse strand, counting down.
AATAGATCTGTACTCCCGTTATGACTGTAACTCAACTTGCCCATCATGTACCCCTAGCCTTCTGCCCCTTCACTTTTAAAATAATTAACCATGTGAATGTAAACTTTCAGAATTATGTAATAACTAGAATGGAAATGAATTTCTATACTCCCGCGTTATGAAACTGTACTCAACTTGCCCCATCATGTACCCCTAGCCATCTGCCCCTTCACTTTTAAAAATAATTAACCATGTGAATGGTAAACTTTCAAAGAATTTTTAATTTAATAATATGAAAACAGGAAACCAAATGACCAGAACTTTAAACCGCTAATCAGCATCAGAATTTCATGTTAGGACACACACATATATCTTAATCACTTCTACCTTGGTAGAAGTTGCCACCAAAAGATTTTCTGAAGAATCCAGGACACTTTTTGCTGTCGTGGCTAAAAGCCTTATGAGAACATTATGGGATGCATTCTGTGGCTTTTTAGACTGACTCATAAAAGCGTGAATGAAGACATTAAAAACTCCACCAAGTCACTTCCCAACATGACTGGTTTATTACAGTCTAACCCTTTCTGTAGGGACCTGTTTAAGGATTCTGTTGTGACTCAAGTCAAAGAGCAAGCACTTCAACAAAATGGTACTGTGTATGCTCTTCTGGGAAAAGATTTCAAGAAACCAAAAGCCAGAAATTTCCCCTTACTCAGTCTGAAAAATGCTCGCTTTGATAAAAAATCATATCAGCCCTCAGTCACCTAATAACAGGTAGGTGGTCAGGAGGGACAACTCCCTCAAAAGGGACAACAACCTACACAGCAGAACGTACATCCTTTCACAAGGTCCAAAAACAGTCTTATAAAGGAAAAGGAAAAACAACACCTGGAATGTCCCATCATGGGCAAAGGTAGAGGAAAAGGGGGATGCCAATTGGAATTGTTTGGTTAGGGGTTGTCTCCAAAGACATCACAAGGAATGGAAGTCTTCTCCTGGGGGTGGGGGGGGGGCAGCATTATTCTCAGTGGGCTGGGATGGAAATGGTCTCAGCCCCCCTCCCCCTTTCAAAGGCTTCTTTAAAAACCCAGACCCCTTTGGAAGATTACGTGCAGAAGGCCCTGTTCTAAGGAACCATAGAGAAACATGCGTATATTTGCTAGCAAGCACATCTTTAGTGTACTCAAAAAGGATTCTTTCAAACAAAGAGTGATCCTTGACTTATCGACATTGAACAAATACATTGTTTGCCAAAAGTTTTTGATGTCTACCGTTGCCCAAATACATTCAGTCATTTCCAAAGGGGACCTGAACAGTTTCTATAGATCTGAGAGATGCATACTGGCACGTCCCTATCACCACTCCCTTCCGCCCCTTCCTAGTGTTCCAGATAGGAAAAAATACGTACAGGTTCAAAGTCAAGCCTTTTGGGCTAAACATTGCCCCCAAGAATCTTTACAAAATTGGTAACTGTAGTTGTCCGAGAACTCAGGAAAGACAGAATCCAGTTAATAGCTTACCTAGACGACTGGTTAATCTGGGGGACCACAAGAAAAGAGTGCTTGAAAAAGCTAAGAGAGGCAGTAACCAGACTCCAGTCAAAAAGTTTTATAACACTTCGGAAAAAATCCCACCTCACGCCCAGCAGACAATTTCAGTTGCTGGGACTGTGTTGGGATACTATTCATGGCCTGTTGTCTCCACATCATAACTCAGAACAGAATAACGAAAAACCTCAAAAGGTTCCTGGCACAGCCCAGTGTTTTCCAGACTGTAGTTAGAACATAAAATGGGTCTGCTGCAGTTTGCATCAGTAATAGATCCAATACTTACATTGCAGTTGAAAAACGTGAACAAATTTTGGCTGTCACACGCAAGAAAGATGTCAGACAAATCTCACAAAAACAATAAGAAAGTTGAGGAGATACTTCAGCCTTGGACCAGGAAGGAATCTTGTAAAACAGGTCACCCTGACTCCTCCATGTGTAAGAGTGACAATACACATAGATGCCTCGTTGACAGGTTGGGGAGGCATTGGGAGGATCGTCAGGTGGCAGGGAGGTGGTCAGCTACTCTGAAGAATTGTCATATCAATTTCCTGGTGCTGATGCAAGCATTTGGGAGTCTGTTCTCACTTGTGCCATTAATGGAGGAATAAACTCCTTGAAATGCTGATAATACCTTTTTTTTAGGTTTTCAGGTTTATTTAATTTTTAATTCCTTTTATTTTTTACTTCAATCATTATGACAAGTACAAATAAAGATTCAAGTACCCCTGAGCCCTTTGATGGTAGCGACTCAAGACAGTTGACGACTGCTGGAACCTCCTCTTCTGACAACCTTTGCTTAGAAAATTTCAAGAGTTATTCCTGTGTAAAGACACTGAATCCCCCCCGGCGTAGAGCAAACCTCATAACCCCAGCCAAAAAAATTAAATACCGTCTTGACCCAACCTTGGCTTACTTCGAATCCCTGACCTTAGAAACGGACAAGAAAATATCTGCATTAAAATTAGAACATTACTTCGACATTCAGCTTCTGAAATGTCATTCAGACAAATAAAATACCAGAATACCATGTGAAAATTTAGGAAATAAAAAAACCACATTAAAATCAGTCCGAAAATTACCTATCTATAAAAACACATCAATAATATAAAGGTACAAATGAAAAATAAAATTTTAAGGCCAAGAATTACCCTAAAATATTAAAATTATGGGCCCAAACAGAAAACTGAAACTGTATGTTCCAAAACCACTACAGTGCCAAAACTGCAGTAAGTATGGAAACACACAATACATCTGCATGTCCGTATTGTGGATCTAAAGAGCATGCCACTCAATGGATGTGCGGTGAACTGTGGGCAGAATCACCGTTTCAAGGTCTAATGAATATGTGTATTATATGTAAAAGAAAGAATTGAAATTACAGCAGGAAAGAACAGGAATACCTACAAAACAAGCCAAATTATTATTGAAAGTTAGAGGAATGAATGTTCCCGCTAGAAAGCGTACCTTTTCCACTATAATATTAAACAATTAAACAAAAATGGTAATACATAAGAGTAAGAAAACCCTAATAGATCAGTCTATTTTGCAAGAAGAATCTAAATTAGCAAAGAAACAAGGAATGCATACAAATTCTAATATTGATTTTTGTTCAAACCCATTTAAGATATTGGAGCAAATGGAACCACAAGAAGGCAATACATGTAACACAGAAATACTAGAAGAAAGTTGTAATGAACTGGGAGCTAGAAATAAAAAGAATCCTTTAAAGAGAACTCCACCCAAAACCAAAAAGCCAACTATTGTTAAAGTAAAGACAAAAGACCCGAAGAAAGAAAGCAAACCAAATAATGATAAAAATAATAAAATCCAAAAGAAGCAAATACCCAGAACATCAAAGAAATAGTAAAGGAACAAACCATTGATAAAACTCATTATGTGAAGGGAGAAGAGGTCACTCCATCACCAATAATTGGTGTAGTAAGAGTAAACAAAAAAAGGACGACACAAAAATGCATATGGGTGTAATGAATGTCTCATTGAATTGTGCAACAAAAACAGAAGCATAACAAAAGACAGTTTAACAAACAGTATATAAAGTTTTATTAGATACAAAAGTAAAATAATAGATTCACATCAGCCGTGCATCTGATGTCTAGGCCTGTCCCTTACAGCACTCCTGATTGGCTGTTGATAAGCCTTCTGATTGGCTATTGATAAGCCAATCACAGGGCTGGAAACTCTCAGTCTCGCTTGAGAGTTCACATAGACAGGGTGTGCTCCGACCTCTCTTTAAAAAAGTATAAAGTTTATTACACCTCAGTTTTACCTGCAGAAAAGGAGTATTTCCGAATTTCATCACTAAACGTCTTCAAGCCAAGGAATTAAGGATTATAATGACATAAGAGTCATGTACTTCAGTAAACTAAATACTTAAATATTTATAGTGAAATAAACATGAAATTCTTAATATAAAATATATTCTTTCATTCCTTACTTGAGATCCCAATGCATTCATCATTTATCATCTTGTTTTTCATACAGTTTCGTAGCTTAAATGTAATGGAAGACATTGTAACCAAAAAATTTTTATGTAGGGCTATCAAATTGAAAATAAGCATAAGATTAAGAATATTAATCTCTCTTATCTTCGTGTAGTCAGGTGTTGCTCATGTGATCACTCGATGATGTCATCATCATGATCATTATCGCCATCACCCTTTCATATCCTATAGTGGAAATCTCTATATGGAAAAAATCGTTAATTAGATATTGATTCCTTATGGAGGAAATTCATTCATCCCATTGATTTTTTTTCCTACAATCAGTCCTAGTATATCCCTCTCATTATTAATTTTTATTATATATGCATTACGATTTTGTTCATAATTCTTAAATCATTATAATCCTTAAATCATTGGCTTGAAATGTTTAATGATGAAATTCGGAAACATTCCTTTTCTGCAGGTAAAACTGAGGTGTAATGAAAGTTATAATTTTTGAAAGATAGGTCAGAACATACTATCTTGCCCTATGTGAATTCTCGATCGAGACTGAGAGTTTCCAGCCCTGTGATTAGCTTATTGACAGCCAATCAGGAGCGTCGTGAGGGACAGGCCTAGACATCAGATGTACGGCTGATATGAATCTATTATAGTAGAGACACTCATGAAAAGTGTTGTATGCGCATTGGATGCCTAATGTCTTATAAGGAAAAACAAATAAATGTCATAAATAAAATTTTAGAAAACATGCAAATTCATAGTCCACAAAAAGAAACTAACACATGAACACACTAACATAAGATTTTAAATAATTGTATTATACAATGGAACATAGTACATGGTCTGCAGACCAGATTAAAGTTGGTAGAATTGTAACGATTACCAAAGAATACGAATAAATGATATTATTTTTACAACACATCAATAAAACAATATCAGTGATAGTTAAATATACCTTAGCATTTTCATCTAGAGAAGAAGAAATTTAGGTACAGCCATATATGCACATAACAAATTATGTTATGACAAAATACCTGTAGATTTTACTGACTTGCAAATATCAAGTATTGAAATCCGTATAAGGAACGTTAATTATGAAATTTATAATTTATACAACCAACCTAATAAAAATTACGACACTGATCAACGTAAAGATTTACTTAACAATACCAAGGAAACAACATTAATATTAGGTGATTTTAATGCTCACAACCGATATGGGACTGTAATTGTACGAACTCAAATAGAACAGCGAGTGAAGTAGAAGAGTTCATGGATTCAAAGGTGTGCTGTATAAATGATGAAGAAATTAGCACAAAATTTTTTAAAACAATCATTTACGTCTTCGAAATTTATTTCCTGATGAATGGCGTAAAGCTATTATAATACGTATCCCCAAACCTGGAAAGGATCCCAGTAATGTAAATAATTACAGACCAATTTCTTTAACCAGCTGCTTATGCAGAGAAGATGGTAAATGCACGGCTAACGGGGCACATTCGAGAGAAGAAAATTTTACTCCCACTCAGTTCAGGTCACAATGTAACAGATCTACATTGGATTCTCTCTCTCTCACTTTAAAGACCGTATACATAGAGGTTTCGAACGATAACAAATTACTGTAGCCGTCTTTTTTTGACACTGAAAAGGCATACGATACTACATGTAGGTGTGCTACATTAAAAACTTGACAAAACATCTGGGGACATTTACATAGGGTTATTCTAAACCTTTTGACAAACCGCAGTTTTCAGGTAAGAATTGATGATGTTCTGTCCAGAACATAGCCACTTTCATGAAAATGGTGTTCCACAGGGAATCGTCCATTGTGGCACACGGTTTAGCAATTAATGATATTGGTAATGATCTACCCATTGGAATTAAAATAACCTGTATATGGATGATTTTGCCAAACATTATTCAGCATCTCTAATAAAACGTGCATTACGAATCATTAGTAAAGGCGTGATAAAAATAGATGAATGGACCTCGACTGTTGGCTTTGAATTTTCATAGATAAAACTCAAGCAATCATGGTTTATAAAAGTAAATAGTGGAAAAAAGGTGAAGAAATAGATTTACAAATCAGAAACCATAGCTTACCAATTGGCCAAATAGCAAAAATTTTTAGATTTGTATTCGATACTCACTTGAATTGGAAAGCCCACATAACATATGTTCTTCTTCTTCTTCTTCCCAGCTTGTTCCCATTTTTATATGGGGGTCGCCGTTTCGGATGAGCCGTTTCCATCTATTTCTATCTTGTGCTTCTGCCTCATCAATTCCCTTCTCATGTAAGTCTCCTCTCACACAGTCCTTCCATCTCTTTCTTGGTCTCCCTCTTTTTCTTCTTCCTTGCACCTCCACCCCATAGTATGTCTCCCAGCGTTGGTCCTCATCTCTCCTCAACAGGTGTCCATACCATCTCAGCCTCCCCTCCTGCACTTTCTTTGATACTTCCACCACCTTAGTTGACCCCCTTATGTAGTCATTTCTGATCCTATCCACTCTTGTTACCCCAGACATCCACCTAAGCATTCTCATTTCGCACATCCATCTTCTGCTCTGCTTTTCTCATGCTTGCTGTTTCCGTACCATACAGCATTGCTGTTCTTACCACCGTCTTGTTAAATCTAAATATAAAAGAGCATTAAATCTGATTTAAAAAACTATCGAACAGTATACTTGGGAGGCCTATAAACATACCCTTACAGTTCTGTATAAGGCAGCAGTGCTGTGTAATCATATCAAAGAGACAGACGTGTACAAGTAATTCTGACACGTCTCCGTATAAGCCATATACGTCAGACACATGGACACTTAATGAGCAGCCCATATGGCCCAGCTCCCGAGTGCTCAGAGTGCAAGGTGATGATGACAGTCAGACATGTGTTGTGTGAGTGTCCAAAGTACGACCAACAACAACTGTCAACTTTTGGCAGTAAATCAATGAAGGAAATTTTGTCAGAATCTTCTGCATTTTCATGTTCTTGAAGAGATGAAATTTAGTTGATAAAGCATAAATTTAAGTAAATGATGAAAATAAAATTCTTAGGTCATTTAATGAATTATAAAAACAAAATTTTTATGCTACTCAAATTATTCTGATTTAATTTAAAAAATTTATAAATTGTATGGATATATGAGTAAATGTAGTATTTATTATATGTATGTGTTCCAATGTTAGTGTGTGCCTTTGTGCAGTTTTAGTTTAATTTCTCTCATTCATCATGGCACTTGTCTAGCGATAACATACCCAACAGAGGTGCTATTATACCGGTTCTTGGCCACATGGCCCCATTAATCGGTTATCGGCCCCATAAGCGCCACAAATCATGGTGGTTCATGGTGGTTTTTGCTTATCAGCACCCCACCGATAACTGGGGACTGCCTTACTATGGCTCTTCACCTTTGCTTGTCTGGGTATGGATGATTGAGTCAGCACTACCCTTGAGTTCAGTGCATAGAAGGTCCTTGGACTGTGCTTACACAGAGAGGTGGTTTGCGTGCAACGTGCCTCCTTTTATAGTACTTACTATAGTTAGTTTTATTTCTTCTGTCCGCTCACTTACTATAGTTAGTTTTATTTCTTCTGTCCGCTCACAGATGAAGATGTGGCACATGCACATGGATAACATGCGATTGGCTGATTGTCAGTGCCTTTTATATTCTGGGCTTATTGTGATAAAAATTAAGCTATGTCTCCAGTTATATATGTAGTTTTTTAATATTTGTATAGACAAGAACCCCAGCCCTTTTTTTTATGTAAATTATAAAAATATCAAGTTGTATTCATAATGCACAAACACAAGCAAATGAAAGATGAGATTATATGAAATAATCTACTCAGATCAAAACAAACAAATGATGAGCTATCAGTAATTATGATGAATCTCGTTAGTACAGCCCAGACCACATGTAGACATATGCTCAAAACTATATAAGCAGTTATTTTCTTATCATTCAAAACTTCATTGCATGTACATATATAAAAATAACATACTGTGATACCGAAATAATATCTACGTCTATAAACTGAAAAATAACCTTTTAATATTGGTTACCTCTAAAACATGGTATTTTATTTACTGCCCTTTTAAGCACATACATTTCATTTCAGTCAAAATTACTTTTTTTATTGTAATTTTATTCTTTCATTCTTATAATTATCATTCCAATGCGCACCAATTAAAATAAATGTATACCTAGCCTAGCCTTTATACCGTATGTATGTCAACACTAAGGATGACTGGAACTGGATGGTATTTTAGGACTTGTGCTTGCTATGTTATTTAGCTGAACAGTCCGAAAGAGCTCAAGCTTTGAGCTATTATGATTATTTGTATGCTCAAGAAAAAATTATATGAATACAGTATGCAATTCTGGAAGGAAAATCGCAATATTTACCATTGCTGTTATGCCATGTTATACTGTAACTGAAATTTCCTGCCTTGCAACCATTACAGCAGTGTTTGTTCCGTTCACCTTCCCGAGGCGCCAGGCAACTTCATAGACAACAATACCTCTTTGCTTATTTTGATTATTAACCTACCCATGTAATTTACATGCAATGAATCATTGAAATATCTCTCGTTCTTACTTGCATAGTCAGATTTCTTTTTATATACCTATTTACAGTGAGATTAAAAAATAATTGTTTAAAAGCCATCGTTCATTTGTGTTTGACCTGAGTAGACAGTATGTTACAAGCTGGTCATTTGTGTGATTGTACATACATATTTTATATTGTCGATATAAATTGAATAGTCACATTTTCTCGAAAGTATAAGAAATTCCGTACTTTGTGGTTTAAGTGACTGTAATACTTTCATAAGCGTGCAGGTTTCATTACTGAACCGCTTTTCATTTCTGACAACATATGGGCTACAATAGGGTAAAAAAGTGAATTCGTGCCGAATCCTTAATACTGAGGTCAAAGTGTGTGCTTTCTGACTGTTTCCCAATAGAATCAACAACAACAAACTCCTCCATTTTTATAGAAATTCTACGTTTCCTTGATGGTCTACACTTTGAAGTATCAAAACCATGAACTGTTGAACTCTTCTCCACCTCATCCCACAATTGATCAAAAGAAGATAGATCTGAACGCATCTCTCAAGCTGAACTGTTACAGTTTCAATGAATTCTACAGCTTTTACCAAGTCAAGGTTAGCTGCGTGTAGCAAATTTGATAAGTGATTGATCTTACCAAGAATATGTCATGATAACTAACCTCATAACAAAATGAGCATTTACTTGGCATATCAGTCCTTATGCATCAATAGCCCTATCTGCATTGAAGTTATCTGCTAAATCTTGCAGAACACGCATTATAAATGCAAGCCCATCGGGTATAGTAAGTCGCTTTAGCTCTCTTGTTTGCTGACTGGGATACAGTTCCTTTTGTTCATCTGTCCACTTTGCATGGGCATAAGAACCACTAATGAATACATACAGTTTTTCCAACAATGAGAAAAATTGTGAAGTGTCAGGTAAAGATTTGATGACACCGACAAGAACTAGATTTAGGCAATGAGCTTGACAGTGTACATAGAAAGCAAATGGTGCCTCTTGTTTAATGGGCGCTGCAACTCCTTTGTATCTGCCACTCATAACTGAGGCACCATCATGACCTTGACCAACTAAATTGGCCTTGAAATCAATTTCATGTCTTTTTAGAACATTAAGTATTTCGTCGTGAGTTAGTGCATTTGCATCTAGTTGAAAAGCAGCTTTAAAGTCTAAGAAACTCTCGTAGAGGTTTTTTTTCGTAATAGTACCTGATAATGAGGGATAATTGCTCAGTTTTAGATACATCCTTAGTTTCATCAACTATTATGGAGAAAAATTTGGCTTCACTTAATTTACAATTTCTGTCCTAATCATCTCGGCTAAAATACAAATTTCATTTTGTATCTCTGGGCATGTGTACTTGGCATTTTTTGTGGCACCCTTTAACCGATCTTTTACAATTGGATCATGACTGGCAACTAATTTTAAAATTTGCCTGACATTGCCTGGGTTGTCGTCTCTTCTCCTTCTCAATGCCCTCTCTGAGCCAGTTTCTGTGTACAAGTCACCAAAACTACTTTGTGGGCTCGTGGTCAGTGGGTGGGCACAGGATTTTCGTGGCTGGGCACGTTCCCGCCCATGCCCACCCTCAGCTATGCCACTGATAAGGATTGTATGTATATATATATATATATATATATATATATATATATATATTTATATATATATATAAGCATTCAGATTAATTACTGCTGAGGAAATACTCTGCATCTTTATCACAGTAAACCTAATATATAAGTTACATTGATTTCAGCCAATCAGGAGCTAGTAGCTGTGTATATTGCCACATCTACCTAAAACTAATGTTGGTGAGTGGACAGATGAAATGGCACAGCAACTATAGTGCCTTGCCGATCTGTTAGTATGCAGTCTTGTTGCACCCAGTTCTTAGTATGCAGTCTTGTTGCACCCAGTTCAGAGTTATATTTACATAATGGTGTTAGTATACTTGTTCTCCTTGAGCTGCTTTACTAATTTTATTCATGAGGAGTTGAGTCACACAAATGTCTCATTCATTGTGTATGCATTGCTATGCCATGTGCATACAAAGAGGATAATTGTGCTAAGGCTCTGTTTATAATATTCACGAAGGATGTAGTTTGTTTGCAAGTACTTGAGTGAAAGAGTACAAAACATGTTTGAAGAAGTAAGTTGACTTTCAACAATCTTACAGAAATCTTCGGATTTTCAACCACAATTTCAAGAGTTTACAAGTTAGCCTGAAAAATGTTACTGAGCAAAAGCTTATGTCTGTTGATTAGCATAATTGATTCCAGTTGTTTATGTCCACAGTCCAACAGAACTCATCTGGACTATTGGTTTGCCAGCTTTTTTCCTGAAAAGAACACAACTCTTTCTCTTGGGAATTTAACTCTTTCGCTTGGAAATTTATATAATATTAATGGTTTTCTCCTTTCAGAACTCCTTTACCATTGTAGGTTTATGACTGGCCCTGGGGTTCTTCCACATGACTGCATGTACTGTTTACTTGCACCCAGTACCCAGTACTAGTTCGAGCATTACTGTACGTAGAAGTTGTATTCTTCAGTTGAGTGCTTGGAACTCCTTTCTGAATATGGGTCTTACATAGCCTGGTTGCACTGACCAGCACTGGCAGTACTTTGGTGTGCCACAGTCCCACGAGTGGGTGCCAGAGGAACTATGTAGGACTCAAGAAATACCTCCACTTTTCCTGTAGCAGGACTGTCTACAAGTTCAAAGCTTTAAGCTTTAGGCTGGCCAAAGGCCCAAGAGGTGTTCAGAGAATGTCCATCCTTGCTTTCACCTTGGATCTGTTTGAGCTCTTTAGGTGTGCTGGATCAGTGATTTGACAGGTTTGTTTTTGATGTCCTGAGAAGCACAGTTATTTCAGAACAGAAATTGCCTGCTGAGAAGTACTCTACTTGAAAGGCTTTGGTTGTATACCTTGGAAAAAAAATATAAATTACTTTAAAATTTGACTATATTTATTGTAAAATTTATAATTTGGTTACATTTATTAAATTCGAAATTTCTTTTTAGCTCTGGGACAATCTGTGTTACATACTTTGGCCTGCCTTATTGTGTTTCTGGAGCGTAATGTCATCGATACACTTCCCTATTTGGTGGCATCTATGATGACTTCTATCCCAGAGTCATTACACCAGCAGCTGATAACAACGTTGTGTTATCACATCTTCCCTGTTACAGTTGGTGAGTATTAGAGTATTTCACCTCTTTGGAATTACTTATAGGAAACAGGAAGACACAAGAAATAAAAAAATATTATTTATATCAAGCATAAAGTACAAATGTATTTTATTTTGAATATGAATAGTAAATCAGTAGTACATGTAGACCTTTGCTTAAGACCAGGTAGTGGATTAGAACTAGTTTTGAGGGTACTCAAACACGGTCATGTATTCATTATATCTTGTCTGTTTTATTAAAGTAGAAATCAAGAAGGGCAATGACAGTAAAATCAGTGATAATGATGGACTGCAATTCCTGGAGGTAAAAGATGCATGTTAATGATTACAATTTCTTCCTTTCATCACATTGCCTAGTTCTTATAGGTCAGATATGGATAAAATAAAGTCCTTCAAACAGATTTGTTCTAGTGTACAGTACTTACGATTTTCAGTTTAATGAAATTGAAACAAATGGATAATTGTATTGCTTAACAGTATCTTTTTTTAATTTGAAATATTTGCTGTTTTGTTATAAACTTTCTATGCATATCACTGTGAATAACATGATAGACGAAATATACCAACTGTAATTTTTATCCTGACAATTCCAAATAGCTTTACTTTCGTAAAATGGCTCTCCAGTTGCTTTTGCTTGATTGATCATGAAAGATGCAAGAAGACTCCATCATCAGTCATTCTTTTTTTAGTGTAACTCAGATGAGAAAGTGAATATAGTCACTCCAGATGGTGATTGCCTGGCAAGTTATTTGACATATTACATGTAAATTACTTGTAAGGTATCAGCCTCTAAGGGTCAATGGCCAATCCTGCAGGCTGAGAGAAGTCAAGAAAACCATCTATGCTGCATTGATCATTTGTTCCAACATGAATACTAACCTATGCTTTCATATACAAGTGCATCCCCTTTTATGATGTTTCATTTTACGATGAATCGAGTTTGCAATGCGGTTAATAGTTCCATTGGTATCAAAATTGTGATGCAATACTGATATAACAATATTTCGAAAATATTTTTAAATTTTGCATGCAACGGGCGCAGGCAGCAGCATAGAGTTAGGCAGCATTTGGTGTATATGTTGGCCGGAGAGGCTAGGATGAGCGTGTTTGTTGCCCTAACCCAACCTCACTTGTCATCTCCGTCATAAAGTGGAATTATGTCAGTGATCATGTACGAATTATTTGTGTTTGTTGACACACAAACTGTTTAAAACTCAAATGAATATGTATCATTACAGTGGACCCCTGCTAGATTGCAGTTCAGCAATCACAAATTCAGTACTTCAGGTTTTTCTGTGAAATGTGTCCCCAAATATATTGTGGGAAAATTCCCTACTTCACAGATTTTTTCATAGAGCAATATTCACTAATTACTGTATTTTCATTTTATTTTCGGGAATAAATAAATTTTTTATGACAAAAGAATGAATTTACTAATTTACAAATGTTAATACTAATGTAACACGTAAAAATCAATCAAATTTTAAAGTAAAATCTCTGTGAGGTTAGAATGAGACAGAACTGAGTACTAACTGATTTATTACCTGGGCATGCAGTATACATAGCAGTATGCAGACGGAAACGGTGTGCCCGACCTCCGGGTCTCGTGACCCGCACAAAGACAGAGGAGAAATTGTGTTTCTTAGCAGTTAATAAAATAACAATAGCAAAAGACATAATGAACATACATTGATGAATTGTATACGTATCTGCAAAAAGGCCAGGAATTTCTACATACAAATATATACATGTGATTCTTGCTCCTTTGCTAGATGACATACATGATCTTGATTAATGGGTAAAGAAGGTCTTTACAAGTACTCCCCCCCCACCCCAGACAATTATTAATAATTAATAATGAATAATTGGAAGATTTGTTCAGTTAATCACAGTATCTTGTTGGTATCAGGAGCTGTCCCTGAGTTCTTGATGGTTGTAGGACGGTATAGATTGTTAAGTCGTCTGGTAGGCCTGGCAGGATGTCGTCCTTCATCTGGATCCTGGGACGACCTCGACCTTGTCTCGGGATGTCGATTTCTTCGCTTGAGGTCTTGTTTTGTGGAGGAATTCTCGGACGTCTATCAGTCTCCTCCCGGGTTTCGTTATCCATCAGGAAGGCTGGCTTTAACTTGTCGATGGATACCCAGTTTTCCTGCTTGTGGATATCGAAGAGGTAGGCCTTGGAGTTTCTTGTGATGAATGGTATGGGCCTCTGTATGGTCTGGACAGGGGTGGGTGGTGGGCATCTTCCCTCAGGAAGACGTGTGTGCAGATTCCTAGGCCTTATGGGCTGTAGTTATGTGTTCTGTCCGTGAAAGTCTTCCAGCAGGGTGTGACTCCTTCGCTATTTCCCTTAGTCTTCTAAGGGTCATATCTCGGTTGTCTGGTTCCATAGGGAAGAATTCCCCCAGTAATGCCAGTACTTACCCATAGACTTTTTATGTCGGAGATTCTTCGCTGTGTGCTTTTGGTACTGTTTGGAGTCATAGCAGGACCCAGGGCAGCTGTGTCTTCCAGTTTTCATCGGTACACCGTGTCATCAGTGCTGCTTTTAATGAATGGTAGGCCATTTGCACCATTCTGTCGGCCACAGGGTTATATGCCGTTGTGCTGTGGAGTGTTGTCCCCATCAGGCATGCCAGGGAGACCCAGACTTCTGACAGGAATGCCGAGCCCTTGTCCATAGTAATGTCATCCGGCACACTGAAACGGCTTATCCAACTTGATAGTAGGGCTTCCACGCAAGTGCTTGTTGATGCTTCTGCCATCGGGGTTGTTTCTGGCTGTCTCGTAGATTGGTCTATGACTGTTAGGAGGTATCTGGCGCCCCCAATAGTGGCAGAGGTCCTGCGACATCCATTTGAATGTGCCTGAATCATCTTTGTGGTTGAGGGAAGTCTCCAATGCCTGATTCCGTGTGCTGGGTGATCCTACTTGTTTGGCATGGTATGTTGTTCTTTGCCCATCTCTGCACGTCCTTTTTTATCCCGTGCCACACGAACTTCTTCGTCATCAGGCACGTTGTTGAACGTCATGATGGATGGAAGAGGCTGTGTATGATGTCGAATACCTGCTTCCTTCGTGCTGGTGTCGCAGAGCAGTGTCGATCCCTGCTCTCCTACTGGAATGTGTTCCCACTTCAGTGCAGTGAGTGCCGTGCGGTAAGCTGGCATTTCAGGGTCTGCAGCTTGTTCCTTCGCCAGGTCCTCGTAGTCAATGCCCAGGTGGACTGAATTTATTTCAATCCTTGACAGGGTGTCAGCTACCTCGTTCTTCTTTCTGGGAACATAGCTGATGGTGCACTCGAATTCGGATATAGTGGCCAAGTGCCGCTGCTGTCTTTGCTAACCATGCATCTTCCACCTTCCTGAAAGCATGTACCAAAGGCTTGTGGTCTGTCAGGATGGTGGATGGGCTGCCGTCTAGGAGATACTTGGAGTGTTGCACGGCCTGGTGGATTGCCTGCAGTTCCCTATTGAATGCACTGTAAAGGGTGTCTGGCAGCTTCAACTTGTGGCTGAAGAACGCAAGCGGGAGAGGGGACCCATCTACTGTCTGCTCCAGTATGACTTCGCAGGTGACATTGCTGGCATTGGTGGTAAGTCTCAGGGGGCGTTGGGGTCCTGATTAGGCTAAGGTGGTGGCTCTGGCGAGGGCTGCCTTTGTCTGCATCTGCTCGGACACCCCCTGCTGCGGCGTTTCCCACATCAGTGTTTTCGGCTTCCCGTTCAACACCTTAGTCAGGGGATACATGATACGGGTGATATCCAGCACAAATTGTCGGTAGTAGTTGACCATGCCAAGGAACTCCTGCAGAGACTTGATCGTCTTCGGTTTAGGGAGGATGTTTACTGCATATACCTTGTAAGCCATGGGGCAGAAATCCGTTAGGGAGACCTTTTGTCCCAGGAAGTCCACATTTGCTACACTGAAGGAACACTTGTTGAATCTGATGATCAATCCGTTCTCCTGAAGGCATTTCAGCATGGCCCGGGTGTGTCCCAGGTGCTCTTCTGGGGATCTGGAGAAGATCAGGATATCGTCCACGTAGCAGATGCAGAAAGGTAGGTCCCCCAGGATGCTGTCCATCAGGTGTTGGAATGTGGCCCCTGAGTTCCTGAGGGCGAAGGTGGAATAGGAGAAGGTGTATGTTCTGAATGGTGTGATGATGGATGTCTTGGGGATGTCATTGGGATGTACTGGCACCTGGAAGATTTAAGTAGATCCATTTTAGTAAATAATTTGGTGCCGTGTAGGGCTCCTGTCATGTCTTTCATATTTGGCAGGGGGTAGTGGTCAGGCGTTGTTACCAGGTTTAACCGACGGTATTCCCCACAGGGCCTCCAGGAACTGTCTGGCTTCTTCACCATGTGGAGGAGAGATGCCCATGGGCTTGATGCTTTTTTGCAAATACCCATCCTCTCTATTTCTGCGAATGTTTGTTTAGCATCCTGGTGCTTCCTGGGGCGTCAGGCAGCGAAATTTGGCATGTGTTGGCAGGGCCGTGGTGGTGATGTGGTGGTAGATGCTGTGCTTGGCCTGTGATCTCGACACCTGGTGTAGTTCCGTCTGTACATCTAGCCAAGGGGTAATTTTATTGAACACTTCCTTGGACAGTGTTGTCATGGTGATATCTACTTTGGTTTCTCCGTCTATGACCTTGGCTACACGGAAGTGTACATCAGCCCGCAGGAACCATGATGTGGTATTCTGCCACAAAAATGGCAGCAGCTTTATCGCTTGAGATATCATGGTTTTCAAAGGCAAGAGGGGATGCAGAGGATCTGTGAGTCCTCAGATTGACTTTTGAGTTCAGTGTCTGGTATTTTGACTCTCACACCAAAACGTGAATTAAGCGCCATATTTAGTTCGTTAATGGTGTTCAGGGTTCATCAGCAGTCAAAACTTTATGCTGTGTGGTTCTGTTAATGACGCTTTGAATATGGTCAATGCGAATTGTAAATGGCCTGGTCAAACCGTTTGAACACGCCAGAACGTATGTGGGGAGGTACGCTGTGATTAGTCCGTTAGTGGCATAGGTGGTTTTCTGAGGAAGGAGCTTTCAGAAGCCTCAACTTTGTTGCTGTATGATTTTGTTAAAGGCTTCTGAAAGTGAGCGTGGCTGTAGTGAGTGTTTAAGGGCGAAGCCAAAACCTCTGTTACTATCTCTCCTCGGGTCACCAGTTGTGAGGTCGGAATGAGACAGAACTGAGTACTAACTGATTTATCACCTCGGCACGCAATATACATAGCAGTGTGCAGACGGAATGAAGTGCCTGACCCTGAGTCTCATGACCTGCACGCAGAGGAGTATTTGTGTTTCTTAGCAGTTAATAAAATGACAAAAGCAAAAGACATAATGGACATACATTGATAATTTATATATTGGCGAAAAGGCCAGGAAATTCTACATACAAACATATACATGTGATTCTTGCTGCTTTGCTAGATGAGATACATGGTCGTGATTAATGAGTAAAGAAGGTGTTTACATCTGGTTGTTTTAGCACAAATGAAAATAATAAATACCGCAAAATCCCACGATATAACTAAAAATCCGCAATGCAAATTTAGATATTAAATTTTAAAACTGCGGTGCACTGAGGCAACGATGAGTGAACCATGATGCAGTGAGAGACTACTGTAATTCAAGGAAGAATCATTTCATGGAAGAAATACATTTCAGATCTCTGAAACAATACAAACTTCCATACAAAAAACTGGGAAAAATTCAGGAAAATAAATGGTACCCATGTTGAACCACCTAGACATGCCGTATTATAAGATGCCGTATTATAAGATGGGAAAAGAATACTTGAGCCAAAAGAAATAAGTAATACAATAGCTGAAAACTTAGCCAATGTAAGTAGTGATAAAAATTTAGATGAACACTCCTGAACAAAGAAAAATAATTGTTATGGTAGAAAGTTTTGTATGGAAGAGTTGGAATATGCTCTCTCGAACAGTAATAAATCTGCTCCTGGAGGTGACAATATTTATTTTGAGATGATCTGCCACTTAGCACCTTTGGCAAAGTCATACTTATTATAGTTTTCATAATCACTTATGGCTTCGAAATTTATTTACCGACGAATGGCGTAAAGCTAGTATTATGATTCTTATCCCCAAACCTAGATATGATCCCAGTAATGTAAATAAATACAGACCAGTTTCTTTAGTTTATTAAATGGCAAATGCTCAAATATCATGGCACATTCGAGAGAATAAATTTTTACTCCCACTCAGTTCGGGTCACAATGGATTAAAAGACCATATACATAGAGGTTTCGAACGAAAACAAATGATTGTGGCTGTCTTTTTTTTGACACTGAAAAAGCATACGATACTACATGTAGGTATGCTATGTTAAAAACATTACAAAACAACAACATCCGTGGGCATTTGCCTATGTTTATTCAAATCTTTTATTTTTGACAAATCGGTTTTCCGGTGAGAATTGACGATGTTCTGTCCAGAAAATTTCAACTCGAAAATGTTGTTCCACCGGGAAACGTCCTTAGTGGCACTGTTTACTTTAGTAGTTATGATATCAGTAATAATCTACTTACTGGAATTAAAAGTAACCTGTATCTCAAATAAAACATAACGAATCATTAGTAAAACCATAATAAAAATAGGTGAATGGGGCTCATCTGTAGGTTTTAAATTTCCTCATAGATAAAACTCAAGCAATCTTGTTTTATAAAAATAAAAGGTGGAAAAAGGTGAACAAATAGATTTAGAAATCAGAAACCATAGTATACAAATTGGCCAAACAGCGAAATTTTTTTAGATTAATATTCGATACTGACTTGAACTGGAAAGCCCACATTACACGTAAAATCCAAAAGTAAAAGAGCGTTAAATCTAATTAAAAAACTATTGAACACTACTTGGGGAGCCAACCCCTTACTGTTCTTTATGGAAGCGCAGTATATGGCTCAGCATTGGACGCAACAGTGAAAATGTTAGACCCCATTCACTATGATGTCCTTAGAATATACTCAGGAGCCTTTAGATCATCACCAACCTCACCTTTACAGGTTGAATGTGGTGAACTACCTCTCTCTCTCTCTCTCTCTCTCTCTCTCTCTCTCTCTCCTCTCTCTCTGTCCATGGAGAGGTAGTAACAATGAAAAGTGCTCTTAAGAATTCAGACAAGTGATTCTCCAATAAAAAAAATTATTTGAATTAAGGGATTTTTTCATAAATAATCATCATCCACCTTTCCCAATTGGAGCTACAAGATTGAGTTGCTGAATATAAATATACAATTACCTTTAATAGTAAAATCATCACCTTCTTGGACATTGAATAAAATTTTAATTTATATACAACTGAAATATTTATAAAAAAAAGTTACTCATATTCACCGGAACACCATAGACAACGTACAATAGAGCATATAAGCCGAAAAGGTCCACATTATGCTATATATACAGAGTAGTTATCTCTACCTAATAATGCTCCTGCAGCACCCTGGTTGCCCTTATTCCACAGACAGCCCCTCATCCTTCTCATCCCCGTCTCCTGAACCTGCCCGGTCTTCTTCCTTGCTGGCAGACTTTGTCAATCTTCCAAATCCTGATCTACCAGGGGGTCAGAGGTGGGCATTAAAAGGAGGTTGCCGACTTCATACTCGTTGATGTCATCAAAGTCTTCTCCATCTAGCATTCTGGCCAATTGGACTTCCTTATCAATGATTAGATGTTGGACATAATCCAGCCACAACTACTTCCAACACCCATTAAAGGTCTCCTTCTTCATATCCTTCAAAGATCGGCTGATGACGATCAGACATGGTAATAGTGAATTTATTCCAATACTTCATCAGAAAAAATTCATTGTCAGTTTCCATTGCCTTCACAGGGTGTTTGATGGAGTTCTGGGTTTAAAATGACTTCAAAGCACAGATCATGCCCAGGTCCATAGGCTGGAGTTGAGAGGTTGTGTTGGCAGGGAGGAACTCAAGCTGGACTACCTCCATAATCGAAAATACCTTGAACTCCTTGCACAAGTCATTGAGGTATTGCTTAACTTGAGGGATGAAGCTCTAAATGAATCAGTTAGATGTAAGGAAGTTGGTGATCCAGGCCTTGGGGTTGTGCATCCAAAACACAGGCAACAAGTTCTTGTACATACTTATTCTTGATGGCTGTAGGGTTTGCAGTCTTGTAAATGAGACTTGGTTTCAGCTTGAAACCAGCAGCATTACCACACATGATGAGGGTAGAGTTGACCCCTGCTATATCGCAGTTCAGCATTCGTGGATTTTTCTTTGGAATGTATCTCCAAATATATATCTGAAAATTCACTACTTTGCTGATTTTTCATAGAGAAATATTCACTAAGTACTGTATTTTCATATTCTAATGACTAAATATACACTTTTTATGATAAAAAATCATTTACAGTACCAATTTTCAAATATTAATATTAAGATAAAAAATTAAATCATACAGGTACTCACAGTGATGAATGTTGATTAAAGATGGTGATGATGATTGGCTGTGCAGTCCAATGAATGATGATGAAGATATGACTACATAGCAAAGCAGAGGAGTTACTTCTCCTCTAGGAGTGCCTCTTCCCCTATGGAGGAGTTATGGAGTTCCATTTGACAACATCTGTGTGAGAGAGAGAGAGAGAGAGAGAGAGATAGGGTGTAATTGCTGTATGGATAGTTAATGACTGAATTGGTTGTTGGTGGGTTCTGGGCTGTCTGCTGGTGCTGCTGATTATTAGAGTTCCGTGTTTTGAGAGAGTTTTTGAGTCAGTCTTTGGTGAGAGCTGGTGACAGTAGTGTTGACAGCAGTTATTGGAGGAATTGAGTCAGTTGAGTTTTATGTGTTATTGATTTGTTTTATTGATTTGTTGTGAGTTTGATATTGGTTGCTGAGGAGTTGTTGTGCTGTGAGGTTTTTGTTGGGTTGTATGTGAGTTCCTGTTGGATTATATGTGAGTTGTTGAAGGTTGTTGTTGGTGTTGTTAGTGGGTCTGTGTTGATTTTTTGTCTTGTTTTTTTTTTGTGTTGGTAATTGTTTGTGCATTGGTCTTTTGTTGTGTTGTTGAGTTTTTGTTGTTATGTGTGAAGTTGTGGTTGTGTTCCTTGGTTGTTTGCTGTGTTGTTAGGTTGTGGTTGTGTTTCTTGTTTGTTGTTGAGTTGTGGGGTTGTGGTCATGGGGTGTTGGGTTGTTGGATGTGTTCCAGTTTTGTTGTTGTGTTCCTTTTTTGTGGTGTTGTTTTGGTTGTGGGATGTGGTTGGTATCTCTGTGACCTCGACCAGCGGACAGCACAGGATAGCCCGGAGTATCTGGATTGGTGGAGTTGGTAAGTACATGTGTTTGTGTTTTTTTTGTTTTTTTGTTCTGTGTGTAGGTATAGTTCAACTGTCCTGTATTCTGAAGTGTAAAGTAGAAAGTGTGACTGGGGTGAGTTGGGCAGCTGGACTGATTAGGTATATGTGGGGGGGATTCTGCAGCTTGTTTTTGAGCTTGTGATTCCACCACATTATTTTTTGGCGCCCGAACAGGGACTGTTGGCGCGGCAGCTGCAGGGCAATTGGGGTAGTGAGTTGTTTGATTGGTGGAGAAAGTTAGGATGGAAGGGTTTAAGGAGATAGAGAGACTGAAGGAGGAGCTGAGGTTGGTGAGGGAAGCTAAGGGAAGGTTGGAAGTGGAGAATGAGAGGTTGAGGGTAGAGTGTGAGGAGCAGAACAGGGAGTTAGAGGAAATGAGAGGAATGCTAAGGAGTGCGAAAGTGGAAATGAAAGAAGAGGTGAAAGGAGTGGAAGAGAGAATGGTTGAGAAAATGGATGAAAAATTTGGGGTATTGATGAATGCAGTGCAAGAGATGATGCAGGAAATGATGAAGGGCTTCATGGGAGAGGGAGCTGTAGGAGGTAGGCTTACTGGGTCTTGTGACGGGCTAGGAGTGGTAAAGAAAGTGAAAGAGCGAGTGGATGAGAGTACGAGTGACGAAGGTGATTTGGTTGTGATAGGTAAGGGAAAGAAGGGGAAGACACAGGATAAGGATAAACCTGAGGACAAGAATAAGAAGGGGGCTGAGGAAAAGAAGACGACTAAGGGAAAGAAGGTTAGTAAGATGACAGATGGGACGAGACTAGGACTGACTACACTGGGGAAAGGGCTGAGAGTGATTTAGATAGCAGTGAATTGAAAAAGGTAGGTAGAAAGAAGAAGGGTAGGAAGAGCATGGTCAGGAGTATGGACGTGAGTATGGAAGTGGATTCGTTGTATTCGGAAGAGGGAAAGAAGGGTCAGAGTGGAAGTATTGCGTGGAAGTGAGAATGGGAGTGAGCAGGAAGTACGAGAGGCTGTTTATATGAGAGAGGTACCCCGATGTGCACAATATGAGGAATATGGTAGTAGGGACATAGGGGACTTTTTTAAAGAATATGAGAGGTATTGTGAGGCAAAGTATGGGGATAATAAGAGAGTCTGGGCAAGAGAGTTAGGTAGCTTTTTGACGGGATTCTTGTTGAGTATGTATGGAGTGATGATGAGTGTAGGAAATGTGCCGTATGAGAGTGTAAAAGCTAGGATTGTAGAACAGGCAAAGAGGATAAAGAGTAGCGTTAGATATAGGAGAATGCAAGATTTTGAAGAGGCACGAATGAATGTTGGTGAGTCGTTGTCGATGTATGTCTGTAGGTTAGAAACATTAGCCAGGAAAAAGTTTGGGGACGAAGGGATAAATGAATGTAAGGAGTTAGTGCGAAAGTTGTTGGCGACTGTACCAGAGAGTGTGTATATGAATTTATAAATCTGAAACGTAAGGAGAAAATGCGATGGACGAATGAAAGGTTAACATGGAAGGACATTTTAAAAATAGTAGAGGATTACGAGTTAGATAGGTGTATGAAAGAGAGTAGAAGTGTTAGTGTTAGGACTGAAGTAGCTGAGGTTGTACCAGAGTTTAGAAACTATAGGGAGGCAGTTTTGGAAGGGCCGAGGTGAATGGCAGAGCGAGTGGTAGATAGGAGCATTAGGGCAAGTAACGTGAGTGTAGTGAGCCCAAAAAGAGATAGGAGTGCGAGTGTTGGAAGAGTAGGGTCAGTTAGTTGTGAGCGAGAGCAGCAGCAGTGTTATAGATGTGGTAAGCCAGGACACAGGAAGACTGAATGTCGATGGGCGTTAGGAGCATGCTTCGGGTGTGGGCAAAGAGGGCATTTGGTTAGTGAATGTAAGAAAGATAGGGATATTAAATGTTATAGGTGTGGACAGGCAGGGCACATCGCTAGTGGATGTCGGGGTACCCATATGAACACGGTTTGCAGCAACTGTGGGACGAATGGCCATTATGCTAGGATGTGTAAAGAACAGTGTGCGAAGTGTGTTGAATGTGGAATGGAAGGTCACGTGGTGAGTGTGTGTAGGCGAAAGAGGATGAGTCGGGCTGGGAGTTCGGGAAACTAGGTGTTAAGGGGATTCAGTTGGGTGGGTCCTCTAGTGTGTGGCAGTATGATCTGGAGAATGCGATGACTGAGTGGTTGAGGATGAATAAATGTGAGCTGAGTGTCAGTGAGCAAAGGGGTCTGGAAGATCGGCGGTTAATGTTGGTTGAGTATGGAAGAAAGCGGAAGAAGGTAAGGAAAGGGAATGGAAGGGAAAAACGTGAACTGCATGATAGAGGGGTTAGTGTTAGGGTAAAAATGGTGGATGAGGCGTGTAATACAGATGACTTTGAGGGGAGGAATGATGCGTATAGCGTGTGTGGGTTTGAATTGACAGGGTTTTGTGAAGTTTCACTGGGAAGGGAATCAGGTGGTAAGGATGTAGTATGAATGAGTCTCTTTGGGAGTTTGGCAGGAGTGTAAATGAGGTAAGTGATTTGGTGGCAGAGTTACGAGAGATGTTCGGACAAGAGTTAGAAGGAGTAGATGAGATAGTGAATGGGATTTGGGGGGGATGGTAGTGAGGGAGATGGTAATGGTAGTCTGACTGGAAGTGATCTGGGAGAAGTTGATGGCGGTGTAACTGATGTGTGTATGAGGGCCCTCAAACAAGATCCAGGGGACCCTTGCATTCCCTTGAGCATCCGGCCCGTGGGGTGGGTTTTTGCCAGGAAGGCTTACTTTCCAGTGTGGGTGGTTTGGTTGAAGTTTGAAAGGAGGGAGGACCCCGTTTTGTTTTCAAATGTAACAGGGGAGGAAATATGGAGGAGTTATGGAGTTCCATTTGACAACGTCTGTGAGAGAGAGAGAGAGAAGAGAGAGAGAGGAAGATGGAGAGAGACGAGAGAGAGAGAGAGTAGTGTAATTGCTGTATGGATAGTTAATGACTGAATTGGTTGTTGGTGGGTTCTGGGCTGTCTGCTGGTGCTGTTGATTGTTAGGGTTCCGTGTTTTGAGTGAGAGCTGGTGACAGTAGTGTTGACAGCAGTTATTGGAGGAATTGAGTCTGTTGAGTTGTGTGTGTTATTGTTTTGTTTTATTGATTTGTTGTGAGTTTGATATTGGTTGCATAGGAGTTGTTGTGCTGTGAGGTTTTTGTTGGGTTGTATGTGAGTTCCTGTTGGATTATATGTGAGTTGTTGAGGGTTGTTGTTGGTGTTGTTAGTGGGTCTTTTGTTGTGTTGTTGAGTTTTTGTTGTTATGTGTGAAGCTGTGGTTGTGTTCCTTGGTTGTTTGCTGTGTTGTTAGGTTGCGGTTATGTTTCTTGTTTGTTGTTGAGTTGTGGGGTTGTGGTCTTGGGGTGTTGTGTTGTTGGGTTGTTGGGTGTGTTCCAGTTTTGTTGTTGTGTTCCTTTTTTGTTGTTGTGTTGTTTTGGTTGTGGGTTGGGGTTGGTATCTCTGTGACCTCGGCCAGCGGACAGCACAGGATAGCCCAGAGTATCTGGATTGGTGGAGTTGGTAAGTACATGTGTTTGTGTTTATTTTGTTTTCTTGTTCTGTGTGTAGGTATAGTTCAATTGTCCTGCTGTATTCTGAAGTGTAAAGTAGAAAGTGTGACTGGGGTGAGTTGGGCAGCTGGACTGATTAGGTATATGTGGGGGGGATTCTGCAGCTTGTTTTTGAGCTTGTGATTCCGCCACACCCCTTCTTCTGGCCCTTCTTCAGGTGCTTGGGGAGGCACTTCTTCAGGGGTTTGGGGGGCTTTAGAGGGTCCTTCTTCATAGGTTTGAGAAACACAGTGAAAGGCAGCTGCTGTCACTGCTTCTTCATGCTGACAAGGGGTGTTATTATAGGGCATCAGTGCCGCATCAGGGTCATTTGTAAACATCCATATCTTTCTGAGCCTTGAATTTGGAGACCATCCCTTGCTGACATGAAAACCTTGAGGAACTGACGGTGCTCCTGCTGGTGGCTCTTCCTTTTCTTCTTCTTCGGTGGCTTTGTAGAAGCCTACGAAGTTGGCTTCCTGTACACTGCCACCTTCCATGTCTCAGTCAGTTGAAAACTGCTGGTTGAGTTGTCGTGCTCTCTAGCAAATGATGTTGGTGTCAAAGGGGATATTCTTCTTATGGCAGTCCGTAATTCATTACGCCAAGGCCGACTCCATCCTTATGATGTTCCTGTCACTGACAGCAGTAATCTTTTTGGCATTACTGTAGAAACTACATTCATGGCCTTCCTTATCTCCGCCTCTCTTCTTGATGTACGATGTACCAGACGATACTCTCATTCATGCCATGTCCAGAAGTTTTACCTTCTCCTGGAGCATCATGACCATCCTTGTTCTAAGATGCCTCCTAAAAGCCCTGTTTCTTCCCCAGCATCTGGACAAGAGCCTAAGCGCTAGAGGAAGGTCACGACGCTCCAGGAGAAGGTAGAGGTATAGTAATGTTGAGTGAAGGGTAAAATCGTGCTGAAAGTAGCTGCCCATTATGGCTTGAACAACAGTACCATTGACTTCATCGAAAAGGAATATGAAGAGGAGAAAATCCTTGCAAGGGCCCTTGGTGGAGAATTTGCCACCCTCATTCATTTATTCTGCCCCCGTGATGGACCAATTGCCTGAAGAAGGGGAAGAGGCACCTTAGAGGAGATGTAACTCCTCTGCTTTGCTGTCCAGTCATATCATCATTCATTCATCAGTCTGCACAGCTAATTCATCATCATCTTCAGTCAACTTTGATCACTGGTGGGTAACCATATGATTTACATATCTTATATATTAAATATTTTTAATGTGCATGTATACTCTCTCTCTCTCTCTCTCTCTCTCTCTCTCTCTCTCTCTCTCTCTCTCTCTCTCTCTCTCTCTCTCTCAATGTTTCCCCTGTAAAATAGAATGGGACATCTTCAATACTGTACAAAAAATATGTCCGCGTCTGATTGCAGTATTTGATGGTTGAGCTATTAAAACAGGCAGTTATGAGCATATTTAGAAGAGGTCTTTGGTGTTTGAACTACAAGCAGTCCCTAGGTTACATTAGAGTTCGTTCCTGAGGTGCGACGGAAGTCGGAAAATGATGCAAGTCGGAACAAGTGATAAATTCCTTACTTAACCAATTTATGAAAAAAATGAAGAATTCTTTACCTAAACAATTTACAAATAGGTGAGAGAGAGAGAGAGAGAGAGAGAGAGAGAGAGAGAGAGAGAGAGAGAGAAACTGCTTGCCCAGCACCCTTCTTGACGTCATGTCAAGATGATTGACAGTTATGCGTACATCCCTCTCCAGTTGTAATTATAGCATGGAAAATATAAAAAAAATGAATGACAAGGTAACGTCACATTTATCTATAATACTATACAAAACAAATACATACGTTTTAACTTGGGGGAAACAGGTTTTAAGCATTGCCCTGGTAGTGGGGTCTGTTATGTAATTTCGTGAATATTTCATATAGATTTCTCGAACCCACATTTTTTCATGCATATATGTCTCACTGATCACAAAAATATGTTATTTAATTTTTTTTCTTTTTGGCCATCTACATAAGCTGGCAACCAAATGAAAATAAACGCATGTATACGAGTTTGTGCTGGCTAGAACGTTTCCGGTCGGCTTATATAAATATGGTGATTGTAGAATTTACTTACAAAAGAAAATGAAACCCGAAGTAAAGAAAATGAAACCCAAAGAAAACGAATATCAAATGCCACAGAGGGCACCACTGTAGTTAGGTATGTAAACAAACAAACAACAATTGGCGGGAAGCTGGAAGTAATGTTACGTATGTCTAGTGATATCATTGATTATCCACTGAAACAGAACAAATGCTTGGCATCAAACCATGTTCCTGAAAACAGCATCTTGATTTTTCTGCTTCAAAAATTATTTATCAGGAAATCAGGTATGCAGTAATTGAAAGAAGTATTGTTGAAATGCAATCCATTCAATCTTGAACATATCATTTATGGAACAGAAAAAATGATAGTTCATTTTACTAAGAAAATAATAGTACCAAGTGAAGTTCAGGAAAATATACTTAATAGGGAGCAGCAAGGTAAAACAGCTTATAGCACTTTTATAAAAAATAGAATATGCGGTAAGCAAAACCTTTGGAACAATATGACAAAATTAAAAGTTTTTGGATTTAATGATACAGGCAAAGGTTCTAAAATGAAGGTGGGAGCCAATAAAATGTCATTAAGAAAGCGATTATAGGGGAATTTGAATTTTCACCAGTAAACCACATGATAATGTCACCAGATGGTAGGTTACGCCCATAACACAGTTGGGCCATATTCTTGAAGCACAGGACGAGAAAGATGAAGAAAACGAAGAAGCTCCATCCCATAGTATTGATAATACAACTATCTTATTTGACGCCATGGCAACTGTACATGAAATGATTGTGTTTAAGGACAAATAAAAACACGTAAAGATCTTGGCGATTACTTTATAATACATGCAATTGAAAAGAAAAGTGAATTTTATGTAGATTATTATGTTATATTTGATAATGATAATGTAAAATCACTCAAAGCTAACACAAGACAATATTGTATAGGTGGTTACGCATCACAGTCACCAGAATACAAAGTAGATGTCAATACCAAGATCCGAGACTTCAACAAATATCTTGCAAGTAATAAGACAAAAGACTTTCTCGCTCTATACTTGTCTCAG
This sequence comes from Macrobrachium nipponense, assembly GCF_015104395.2. Taxonomy (NCBI): domain Eukaryota; kingdom Metazoa; phylum Arthropoda; class Malacostraca; order Decapoda; family Palaemonidae; genus Macrobrachium; species Macrobrachium nipponense. Next base: position 55,429,918 of record NC_087203.1, on the reverse strand, counting down.
AAGGTGATTGAGAATTGTAACTGTGCTTTTGCAACTGTTCAATGGTATGGGTGTATTTACAATCATTCTGAACCGAACCATTTATGAATAATTTACTTACTGAACAAGAAGAGGCGTTTTATGCTTATTTTCTATGCAGCAGAAATTCATAAAACTGACAAAAGTGTTCATATATCACCTGACACAGATGTGCTAATTGGGTGATGATGCTGTTATTGTTATGGTTACTAGTAGCAAAAGGCGTTACATTAAGTTACAACCCATTTATCATACTTTGGGAAGTTTTCGTGCACAAACAATAATTGGACTTCATGCTATTAGTGGTTGCAACACCACAGGACACCTACATGGTAAAAGGAAGTCCTCTTGGTGGGATGCTTTTATAAGAAGTAGTGAGAAAGTCATCAGTGCACTTTGTGAACTGGGAAATTCACCTGAAATTCACCTCAACCTAGTTTAGAATTGTTCAGTGGATATGAAGAAATAATTTGTAACTTACTTAGTCAAAAAGCGAAAATATTTAATAATGCATCAAATTTTCGTTGGTACTATTTTCGACACTTAACATACATAGAAGCACAGAAAAATTACCACCAACAAAGGGAGCTATCCATGAGCTTTTAAGAGAGGCTCATTACCAATTTGGAGTTTGGAAACCACTTATGAAGGTTCCTCACCGCTTCTAGTTGACTGATCTAGGTTGGACTGATGATTATAGTGGGGAATATGTGCCAATACTAATCAAAATTCTCCTTGCTCCAGATTGTGTCATGCAATTGGTTAGCTGTGGGTATAACAGGAGTCGGTGTAGTGGAAGATGCTCATATAAAGAAAAGAATTTAACATGTAGAGAATTATGCAGATGTGACTCTTGATAATTGTAAAGATATGAGAGTTGTATTGATTCAGAATCAGATAATGAATAGCATCTATTGTTTCAAAATGTTACGGATCGAGATCCGCTCAGGTTCATTATTACAGATAAACAAAAAGGATTCAACACCAACTATTGAAACACGGGATACAAATATAGAAAGAAACTCAAACAGAACAGAAGTTTATTTACAAGCTTATTCACAAAGATAAATGCAAAAGGGTTTCTCCTATTTACATAACAAAATTAAACCTGATTATGTGTGAAAAGGGAGGAACAGTGCAGCAATGAAATATTTTCTCGCCAGTATTGCAGTTGATGAGCTCGGTTTTTTGAAGCGATGACTTCACAAGGTGTCAGTAAAAGCTTCAGATAAGCTTCTTATCTTCACAGACGTTCACACTGCAGGAAGGAATGGATTAGTCTTGAAACCTGATGAAGCACAGGTTACTGTTCAAAACCACTTGCAGGACACTTCTTCGTGAAAAGGATTAACTTGGCATCGGGACCTCTTCCAACTACGAACCACAGACTTTACTTTCTTATTTCCGTTACCACTCTCTCTCCAGCATCCTCTTCCTCTCTTATCTCTGATGATCTGATCCTCTCTACTTCCTCAGAGTCCTATATATATATATATATATATATATGTTATATATCCTATATATATATATATATATAGATATATATATATATATATTATTATATACTATATATATATTATATATATCTAATATATATATATATATATATATACGTTGATCTCGGGCGGGGCTGAAAGGGTGGAGCTAACCAACGAATGTTTCCATTCCAAGAACTTCTCAGAAGACTCTGGATGAAATGTTATGTCATATCCAAAGCGTCTTGTTGCTACCGACATCCACGTGCTGGAGTTCCACAAAACAACAGAGCATTCTCAAACAATCATGAGAACAGATGCCCCAAACACTTGCGGGAATACCTCCTTGCTTCAGACCTACTCGAAGAAGATACATTTCCCTTTCCTTTAATATATGTTTCTTCGCTATAAAGCAATTACCATGACACGTTCCCCCAAAAGAAAAAAATTGAAATCAACTGTTTTTTTTTTTTTAAAGAGAAACAAGAATCAAACAACAGGGGAACAACTCTGCATAAAGCTTTAACACAGTTAAACAAGCTCACTCCTCAATTCATCCACTTAACTGTGCAGAAATAGAAAACGGTCATCAGGCTACTCATTCCGAAAATTCTCTAGAGAGGCTATCAGCTATAACATTATCCTTTCCCCTTATATGAACTATCTTCAGGTTATAGTCTTGTAACTCTAAACACCAACACATTAGACTTTATTCTTATTCTTAAACCTCACCAAATAACCTAACAGATTATGATCTGTATACACAGTTAAAACGGAACTACTACGTACATAAATCTCAAAGTGTTGCAAGGCTGTAACTAAACTAAACAATTCCTTTTCAATAGTTGAATAATTCTGCTGCGCTTTATTCAGTTTCTTTAAATAATAGGCAACTGGATGTTTCATTCCTTTCACTTCTTGTAACAAAACCCCTCCTACGCCAATATCACTAGAATTGATAGCTAAATTACCTTCCTTATCAAAATCATTATCTAGCACGTGACTAATTACCTTCCTCACAGATTTTGCTTTGTCTGGACTCAGACGATATGGACTTTGCCTAATGGGTTTTGCGTCCTGCAACTGAATATCATGTTCTAAAATATTGGTTAGACCTAGTTTGTCACTAGTAGTTTCAGGATAATTCACTAAAACATCATGTTTTTCCCTTAATTTTTCCTTTTCTAAACTCTAATTAAAAACTTCGAAATTCTTAAGCACCTCGGAGTTTTTCTCAAAACTAATTTCTTCCTGTGACACTGTTACTACAGGCATGGGGCCTTCGTTATATTTCTAGAGTAAGTTTATATGCAGCCACTTAGCCCTACGCTTACCCATATCGATTAAATAATTTAAATTTCCCTTCTTTTCTAAAATTGAAAAAGGACCTTCGAACTTATAAGATAAAGAGGACCTTCTTTCTGAGCTAATACTAAAACTTTATCTCCCAAACAGAAACTTCTCTCTTTTGCTTGAAGATCATGTTTCCTTTTAGTTTCCCCTTGACTTTCACTCTCTTTTGTCTTTGCTAGTTGTTAAGCATCTCTTACATTGTTTTTATAATACTCTAGATTAGTTATATAATCATCTCTACCTTCTTTAAGCGTTAAATTACATTTTAAAATTTCCAAACCTTTAGCAGTGTGACCGAAAACCAGCTTAAAAGGACTAAATCCCATCGTGTCATTCAGTGCCAACTGTAAAGCTAGCAAAACAAAAGGTAACTTTTCTTCCCAGTCATGTTCAAAGTTATTACACAATTTTCGTAAACAACTCTTTAACGTTTGGTGAAACAACTCCACAACCTTGTGATTCGGGGTGATAAGGTATGGAAGTTATGAGTTTAATACCTAACTCTTTCATTCTATCCCTGAAGTATTTGGATTCAAAATTACTGCCATTATCACTGTATAATAAGAGGTAGACCAAATTTAGAAAAATAATCTAACAAGCATTTAACTACAGTCCTTGCATTACAGCTTCTTACACGTATTGCCTCTGGATAGCGAGTTAGTCTATCAATGATTGTTAACAGATATAAACTCCCTCCCTTACTTTTAGGCAACGGTTCGACCATATTGATAACTACATTCTCAAAAGGTTTGCCAACTGAAGGAAAATTACACAATAGAGCTCTGGGAATTACTTGATTCGGTTTTCCAGCAATTTTGCATTCATGACAATTTAAAACATACCTCTTCATGTCATTTCTCATTTTAGGCTAAAAGTACGCCCTACTAATACCCCTGAGTTTTATTTACTCCCAAATGTCCTTGCTTATCATGCGCTTACTTCAAAATTAATTCACGTAGCTTCCTAGGGACCACTAATTGTTCGGTGATCTCCTCTTTGCTACCTGACTTAGGACAAACATAACGACACAAAACTTCGTCGTTTAAACAAAACGTTTCCTTACTCACATTATCCAGATCATCATCCAGCTCACATGAAAATATTCAGGTTTGTACCATATGTCTGTAAAGCACTGCCGAGCATTAACCCACAACGCGTTTGCGAATCTGTCAGCTCTCTGGTCTCGTACAATAAAGTCCTGTCACCAAGACGTCGTCTCATTGCAAACCCAATGTGGCACAGTGAGTTTTCGAACCAAGTCATGCCCCTGGTACGTCGACCAGCCCAGGCCATGCCGAGGGTTGCCTCTCCTGCAATGCCAAGGGCCTTGTCACAGGCCGTGATGCAAGCACAGACGTTAATTACAGACCAGTAATGCGCCATCCATTCCCTTCAGGATGCTCTTCCTGGTTTTGAATCACGTGCCGGCAAAGTCCCTGTCTCTGCTGCTCCTGAGAAATGTAATGTTGTGATGTCCTCAGCAGAGTTCAGGTTCTGGAGACGTTCGATGACGTGCTGGATCCACCTCATCAAGTTCCCGCCCCTTGATGTTGTCCTGCATATTAGACTCAACTGTGTGACGGCACTGCAATGTGCACTGGATGCCCGGTACTCTGATACCAAATGGAACGCCCTTACTCCAGACACGGCTCTGGATGCCATCGGGAACATTGTGTTACGGTCATCGAATCGGGCAGTGGAATGGTCCGAATTTTTTGCCCTCACACAAGGGCACCTAGGGTCTGTTAGTGATTATTCTCAACGTGTGCTCAAAAGGCCACCGACTGTGATTTTCAGTGTCCCAAATGCAGGGAGTGCTTGGCTGAATATATGCTGTTACGGAAAATAATGGTAGGTCTCAGTGATCCTGTGTTAAAAAGGCATGTATTTCAGGCATGTGATACATTTAAAAGTGTAGATGCACTTCAGGCTTTGTGTTGTACTTTTGAAGCTGCACGCCAAGATGTTGAAAGTGTCCCACCTGTGGCAATCGGTGCGAGGGAGTCGGCCGGCGCCTTGAGTGATGATGTCACAGGCAGTGATGATGTAGAGCCAGACGTCGTGGTGTTGCGCAGTCACTCAAGTACGAAGCATTGCGGGGGACGTCATTCGCCTGGTCGAGCATCGTGCCCAGCAAAAGGTATGACGTGCTATGGGTGCCAAAAGGTAGGGCACTTCCAGAAATGCTGCAGAAGTACGAAGAAAGTGCCACTCACCTCTCCCCCCACCCCACAATCAAGGCTTGTGTTTTCCATGGGAGCAGAAGGTCGGTGTCCACACTTGCCATAGCATACACAGGAGCACAGTTCTGTGTTGCTGGACCCACGATTATTTCAAGCCTGCACATAAAACCCCAGTAGTTGCAACCTTGAACGGGTCTGAGGGATGTAGCCAGTCTCCGAGTGAGATACCTCGGATCAACGGCATGTACCATTGAAATAGGTGGATGACGCACAAAGCAGGAGGTTTACTTTGTGCCAACGGCCAAGAATTTTATATATATCGCTGAATGCTTGTAAGGAGCTGGGAATAGTACCTCCTGGTTTCCATCACCTTTCCCCTCTCATTGCATCAGCTGATGTTTGTAGCGAGGCAGTCTTGCAGCCTAACTCCCCTCAGACAACGAAGCCAGCCACCATACCCATCTCACCCGTGGAGGAGAACATACCAAGACTGGAGGAATGGTTGTTACGTCACGTCTCATCCACGACCTTCAACACAACCAGGGAACCTTTACCTGTGATGACAGATAAGCAGCACCACATACATTTATTGCCTTATGCCGGGCCTTATGCCTGTCACATGCCAGCAGCAATCCCTAAGCATTGGGAAGAGGAGGTGAAGGCCCAGCTTGTCGAAGAAGTTCGGAAGGGTATGATAGAACCAGTCCTGGCAGGGGATGCAACGGAGTGGTGTGCAAGGATGGTCGTGGTAGCCAAGAAAACATGCCAACCTCACCGCACAGTAAACTTGCAGCGCCTCAATGCCCACTGTCTTCGTGAGACTCATCGTACACCGGCACCCTTTGACATGATTTCGAGCATCCCCATACACACGTACAAGACTACAGCGACACCCATTGGGGTTTCCACCAAGTGGAATTAGACAAGGATAGCCGCCCACTCACGACCTTCATCACCCCATGGGGACGGTATCGTTATCGTAGGACACCCATGGGTCACTGTTCGGTTTCCAACGCCTACACAAAAAGGTTCAATGACGCCCTACAAGACATCACCAGAAAGCATACATGCATTGACGACACCTTGCTATACGATCAGAGCATCGAAGAGGCGTTTTGGCACGTGTATAAATTCCTGTCAACGTGTGCCTCTGCAGGTATTACACTCAAGCCCTAGAAGTTCAAATTCTGCAAGAGAGGGAGGTTACCTTTGTCGGGTACCACTTGGGATGGGAGACATACAAGCCTGCAGACGAACAACTAGATGCCATTCGTAACTTCCACATGCCAGAAAGCCCTCCATCACTGATATTAGGTCATGGTTCGGATTTATGAATCAGTTAGCCCCCTTCCTTGCAATGGTGCCCATCATGGAGCCTTTTAGGGACCTCAGAAAACCCATGGGGAAAAACATCTACTATGATAGCCAGCTACATAGCAAACTCCAGCAGGCACGGGAGGTCATCTGTTAATTAGCTAAGGACGGCTTGGCTTATTACAACAAGACCTGCTCTACGATAATCATGACGGACTGGGGCAAGGAAGGCATTGGTTTCGTCGTCCCCCAGCAGTATTGTGCTTGTCAGTCAGCTGACAGCCCCTTATGTTGCAAGGGCGGCTGGCTTCTTGCCCTATGTGGCAGTCGACACTTCACCCCCTCTGAAGCAGGGTATGCTCCCTTAGAAGGAAAAGCCCTTGCAGTCACCTGGTGCTTGCGGAAGGCCAGGTTGTTCTACTAGGGTGCCCGAATCTCACCATCATCACGAACCACCGTCCACTTGTAAAGCTGTTGGGTGATCGGGCTCTTAAGGATGTCATCAACCCATGATTGTTCAACCTGAAGGAGAATACACTCCAGTTCAAGTTTCACATCAAATACCTGCCCGGAAAAAGGAACACTGCCTCAGATTTTCTCTCAAGGTACCCGACCATGCGAGCACCCCACGAAGCTTCTGATGTGGATTTGAAGGACGACATTCTAGTGGCAGTGGCATGTGCAACCGTTACCGCCTTGGAACCAGACATCATCGTGTTGGGTGAAGACTGTGTCAGGAGCGCCACATCTAATGACTCAGTGTATCAGCTTTTGCTTGCTAGGGTTGCAGCGGGTGATTGGCCGCAACAAAAGTCACAAGAAATCTCCTGCCTTCGTCCCTTCTTCAGCGTTCAGGATCGGCTAGCTATCAACCAGGATCTGGTGACATACTCGGTGGACCAAGGATGTGTACATTTGGTTATCCCCGAAGATTTACGTCGTCAGGTAGCCGCTAACCTACACGCAGAACACCAAGGCCTCGACTCTGTGCTTAGAAGGGCCAGGCAGTCAGTCTACTGGCCGGGAATAGGAGGAGACCTTCAGCATCGCCGTGCCCAATGCACTTCATGTGATGAACACGCCCCTTCACTGCCTCCCGAAGAAATGATGCTCATGCCACCAGCAGAATAAATACCCCTTCCAGCAAGTCGTCGCAGATATGTTCCAAGTAGAAGGCAGTGTATACATGGTATACGCAGACAGACTAACTGGTTGGTTAAAAGTAGCTCACTTCCCCTGTGGTGCCACATCCAATAAAATAAGCAATCACTTTCGATCCTATTTTTCATGTTGGGGAGCCCCAGAACAAATATCGACTGACGGAGGTATGAACTTGGCCAGTGAGGAGATGGTTGCCTTCTTCAGGAGATGGGGAGTCAAGGTCCTTCTGTTGTCAGCCCAGTATTCCTAGTCCAATGGCAGGGCAGAAGCAGCTGTCAAATCAGCAAAGAGGCTACTCCGAGAAAACACATCAAAAGGTGGAGCCCTTGAGTCAGACAAGACGGCCCTGGCAATACTCCATATCTCAACACGACTCTGAGGGAAATTGATGTGCAACAGGTCGCCAGCTGCGTGATGGGGTAGCGATGGCTAGAAGACACCTGTTATTAGACAGGTATTGCAGACAGACGATATGTCAAAGGGAACTACAAGTGGCAAAATCGCAGGAGGCTATGCGCACCCTTGACACAACCAGGAGACTGACGCCCAACAAACTAAGTACCCATGTAAGCATACAAAACCAGGCTACTAAGCAGTGGGACAGAACGGGCACAGTATCGGAAACTAGGCCCCATCGTCAGTACACAGTCAAGCTCAACCGGAGCGGCAGACTCTCAAAAAGGAACAGACGACACTTGAGAGTCATTGTTCTGCCCCCTAGCATGCCTGCATCTCAGCACAACACCTCCGCGAGCCCTACGCCCATAGAACCAGTAACACACCCCATGCAGGACCCCGGCGTTGTTAGTAGGCCCAAAAGGGCTGCCGGTAGACCCAAGTGGCTCCAAGACTTCATATAATGCTGATATTATTTGTTGTTTGCTCACATGATATGCAATTGTACAATTGTATCAAGAATTGATTCTTTTTTCTGTCTATATGCATTATCTGTATTTGAGTGCCACTAAGCAATGCACTCGGTGTATGTAACTGCGTGTTTTTGTACTGAAAAGTAACGAGAGCTGCAGACTTTCAAAAAGGAACAGACGACACTTGAGTCATCGCTCTGCCCCCTAGTACACCTGCGTCTCAGCACGATACCTCCGCGAGCCCTATGCCCATAGAACCAGTAACGCACCCCATGCAGGACCCCGGCGTTGTTAGTAGGCTCAAAAGGGCTGCTGGTAGACCCAAGTGGCTCCAAGACTTCATATAATGCTGATATTATTTGTTGGTTGCTCATATGATATGCAATTGTACAATTGTATCAAGAATTTATTCTTTTTTCTGTCTATATGTATTACGTGTATTTGAGTACCACTGAGCAACGCACTCAGTATATGTAACTGCGTGTTTTTGTTTTTTCTTGCTCATTTCCATATTCATAGTGACATTTGCCCCTTTAATTTTTGTCATGTATATGTATCATCTTGAGGGGGATGTATGATATGTCTGTAATGCACTGCCAAGCATTAACACATTTGCAAGTCAGTCGGCTCTCTGGTCTTGTACAATAAAGTTCTGTCACCAAGACGTCGCCTCATTGCAAACCCATTAGGGTTAGTGTCTCATCCTTTCTCTGAAACTTGTCTAGCTCATCCTTATTCAAAAGGTTACTGCCTAGTTCATCACAGTAACTATTACTTGATTCCACTACATCAATTACTTTATTCTCGATAGCTACTCCTTCAGCTTGGCTATCACCGTCACTACTGATAGAGTCAGGTCTCTCAACCAATCTCATGCCAAGATCAACCTCATCACCTGTATCACACTCGTTCGAATCCACGAACAAACTATGACTGTAGTTTATGTCTGTATCTAAATCTGACCTAGTTAATACCATTTCAGGTACTGGAATCTCTCTCACAACAGGATGCACATACTTGGATAAAGCTAAGTCATTACTGACAATAATGTTAATGCCATCAATGGGCTAACTGTCAACGACTGTTAGTTTCACTTCTCCTGACACTCCCTGACTTTCCAAGTTTACCTTCAGCAAAGGACAAATAACACAAGTGTTTGGAAATCCACCTAACATGACTTTTTCTTCCATGTTGATTTCTGCCCTGTTTGGCACACTCTCTCCTAATTAGGGAGACTGAAGCTCTGGTGTCCCGAAGTAAGACTATTTCTCTAGAATCCCTTCCTCCAAGAGGGGAAACTACATCTTCTGACAGAAATTCTCTTTAAAATTCCCTAGTTTCTCTCATCACATTATTAACTAGAGACACTGGTTTCTTAACCTCCTTCCTTTCTACTGTACAATTTCTTGCTAAGTGCCCTTTCTCATTACATCAGAAACAAGTTAATTCTGAACTACTTAAAACCCCTTTATTCTTACAAACCTTAGACGCGTGACCAGGTTTTCTGCATGCATAACAGTAATAGTCACTTTTACTTGTATTGCTATTACTAGAACTGAAACCTTTACTGCTTTTTACTTTACTTGACGAAGGATCATTTCGCTTCTTATTGACACTTAAATTATGAGTCAGACTATATTCATCTGCCAATCTAGTTTCTCCTGCAAAAGATACTTCTTGCCTATCTTCTATATAAAGCTTAATCTCAGCTGATACGTTATATTTGAAGTTTTCTAACAATACTAAGTTCTTCATACCATCAAAATCATTAACTTTAGTAAAGTTAACCAATCACAAAACAGCCTTTCTAACTTCTTACCATATTCTACATACGTAATATTCTCGTCCCTTCTCAAACTTCTAAATTTCTTACGGTCGCCTCTGGTACTAACTTGTATGCGCTAAGAACAATTTCTTTCACAATATCATATTCTTCACATTCCTCCTTAGACATGCAACTATACACAGTAAGCACCCTACCACACAAAACTGACTGTAAATATAGAGTCCATATTTCTTTAGGAGAACCTACTCTTTCCATTAACTTCTCAAAACACATGGAATATTTTGTTACATCTTCCTCATCAAACTTTGGTACTAATTTCAACACTGCACTCATACCTAAATCTTCAGTTTCATTTTAGTTCTCGCCTGTCTCACTGTTAAGAGTACTTGGCCTTAAATCAGCGATTTCCAACTCACTCTTACGCTCTTTCTCTCTTTATTCCTGCTACATCACCATCATTTCTCTATCTTGCTGCATTTTCATTACTTCTCTCTCTTGCTGGATTTTCATTGCTTCTTTCTCTTGCTGCATTTTCATTACCTCTCTTGCTATTGCTGCATTTTCATTACTTCCTTCTCAGCTGCCCTTTCATCTCTCTCATACTTTTCTCTTACTTTCTTCTCAACATATTCACGGAGATCATTCCCTTCTAGACCTAGAAGCTAAACAGACTCATTAAACTCTTTCGTCATCTCAGTCATTCTGGTTCTTTCCATATTCTCCCTGTTTCAGTCTGTTACGGTGCCAAATATCCTGGCCTTAGGTCTCCAACTGTTACAGATCAAGATCCGCTCAGGTTCTTTATTACAATAAACAAAAAGGATTCAACATCAACAATTGAAATACAGGATACAAGTATAGAAAGAAACTAAAAAAGAACAGAAGTTCATTTACAAGCTCATTCGCAAAGCTGAATGCAGAATGGTTTCTATTTACATAACAAAATTAAATATGGCTATGTGTGAAAAGCGGGGAGCAGTGCTGTAATGAAATACTTGCTGGCCAGTATTACAACTGTTGAGATCAGTTCTTTGAAGCAATGGCTTCACAAGGGGGCAGTAAAAACTTCAGATGAGCTTCTTATCATCACATTGCAGGAAGGAATGACTTAGGCGGGCCACTCACAGTCGATCTGGTTGTACGATGAGAGCTGGGTGGGAGGAGACTCCAAAAAAAAGGACTGCAAACTCACGTTACTGCCCGGTCTGAACAAAGTAGTCAGTCAGCCACACCGTTCGGATGTGGCAGAGGGATTATCTGATAATGAACCATATATGCTCAGACTGTGCCGTTGTAGCCAATATAACAATAAAAAAAATCCACGGAAAAGAATATTGGGTCAATGATTGGTTATTGAGGAAAGAAAATCTCACATTTATTGCTTTTAAAGGAAATACAGGTAGCTCCCAGGGATTGTTATGGTTAAGTACGGATAAATGAGGTATAACATTAAATTTTTTAGAAAGATTATAATGGTCATGCAAAAGGACACATGCATAACAACATCCACAACGCCCTATGCAAGGCCAAGTGCCACATTACGCTTCATAGCGACTGATTGCTCTTACCAAGATGTAAAATTGGCCATATCACCCAAAGACCTTAGAAGAGTCATGCTGGAGACATGTTAAGCTATTTGGACAACGCTCCGCAAAGACCACATATAAAGATAAATAAAATTCATGTTTACATATTTGTATCTTTGATAAAAAATAAACTCGCTTTTAGAAACGCAAAATAATTAACCCTTCTACAAATATACCAAACAGTTTGTAGTGTATAAAATTAGTGTAGGAAATTACAAAAGTGAAAAGGAAATAAATCGTTGTGTAACCAGTCATTACACTACACTATTTCTCAATCAACTCCAAGTACCTACAAGAAAATTATAAGGGTGTGAGGGAGGAATCATTACCTCCCATTATGATTTTACTATTACATTGTCTCTAGTTCTTTAAATCACATATCATTTAGGAGCTTTTTAGCATATATTCTTATTTCGTTTATTTTCTTATTTTTCTTTTACTTTGGAATATAACTGATTAAACGTCCTGAGCAAGGCACCAATTTTTTTGTCTTGTTTTAAGAGATTACTACTTTATGTATTGTATAACATACATGACTATTAAACACACACACACACACACACACATATATATATATATGTGTGTGTGTGTGTATCTTAACCCACCCCCAACAAAACTACACAAATGACAACTCTTACCAGTCGGTAGCGGGCGGCCTCTCTCTGCAGACATTGTCAACTAGGCTAGTGAGTTCACATAAATACAAAAATATGCTATTTATTTCCCAAACCAGATGAACGTAAAATGGAACAAAATGATTAATAAGTCATGTTTAAAAACCCAAGTGAGCCCCACAAAGAACTGTAAATTATCATTCCACTCTCCTGGATTAGTCTAAGTAATCACCCCAAAGTCTCAAATTGTCAACCTCTACGTACATTCTGACAGTCAAACTTAGAGAATCCCATTTCTAGAATGATGACATGGGACCCATCTGTAACAAAGAGATATATTCATTATATTCCTCACTACACAATGTTAAATAAATGTACACACTTCTCTCTTTTCAAAGGCAACTTTTTTTAAGTCATTTAAAAACATACCTTTGATTGGCCTTGCCTCAACACCTGGTGTCCTCTGAACCGTCTTCCTCCCTATCTCAAAGGAATGTGTGCTTTTCTCTTAAGTGTCTCAAGCGGCCGAACCTGTCATGTACGTACAAACGGATGTACACATCTACCACACCCTAAGATCACCTGTGGCAACAGTTTGAACAGCCACCAGCCCAATAATGCACACATGTAATTCCTTCGTTTCCAAGAAGACTATCTTTAGGCGCGCTCTGTCTCCAAGCCATAAAAGCTGACATCACATAATTCACTAACACATCAATTCATCCTTTAAATATATATATATATATCTTATATATATATATATATATATATTATATATATTACGTAATTTGGTACTTTGAAACCTTGTCGTTACTCCAGGATCTATATATATATATATATATATATATATATATATATATATATATATATATATATATATATATATATATATATATGTAATTTGGTACTTTGAAACCTTGTCGTTACTCCAGGATCTAGAAACGCTACGGCCTTCAATATCCAACATCACTGTGGTGAATGAAAGTTTTATGTAATTTAATTTTGTTTACACTCTTAAGGTAAATTGCAATTATATAAAATTTTACAAAATTCAGTATGTAAAGAAATAAGAAAAATACGTATATATATCATGTCTAAGGGACGACACGTCTTATGCACCACTTCCTGATTTCTTTGATGCCTCAACTCTCCTTAATTCTTTCTCATATAAAGGTCTTATATTTATTATTTATCTTCTTGTTCTCCATTTCTATCGCTGCATCAGGACACTTTTTCTTTAGTTTCTCAAATATTGATTGATAAGCTCCATTTCTTTTGTGTTTGTCAGAAATCCTTTACTTTTTATATTCCACAGACATTGCTACAACTTATATATCTCGAAGAAACCCCATCAAAAACTCTTTATCTATCGAAAGTCTGACATGTTGAACGATATCCTCTTCTGTGCCGTTTCTTGGTAAATGAACCTCCTAGTTCATCAATCCCTGCCGAAGACACCACTCATGGTCAAACTATCAGTTCTGAGCGACTTAATTTGAAAACCCCTATTTGACTGTTGTTGTGTCGGACCGTGAGTTGCTCATTCAAACCTAAACAAAATGACTCTCTGAACTTCTTAAAGTCATCGTTTTTGGCTTCTTGGGCCTCTTCGGAGTAAAGTCCAATTGGCAGATTGAACTGTTCAATCACTGAACCTCCATGAATAAGAATTCTATGCAAACTCTGAGGCATATAATACCAATTTTACTCTTCCACGTAAATTTTAGCGGTAATGATGCAGAAGGATTTGAATGCTATGACATTTATATTATACCCAGATGATAAAGTACACAAGATGATGTGCAAATTCTTCAGCAATTCTATCTTAATTTCAAGAATTTCACTTGATGTTTCAGCAAGCTGAAAAAATCTTCTAGCCGTATTTCCATCATTTGACGTCCCAAAACCTGGCATATCAATCACTAATCCTGTCCTATCACGAAAAGCTTTTTGTATTTTCGATTTTTGTTGCTGAACCTTTGCTTTTTCTTCTTTTGTTCTTGCCTGCCATTTCTTTATAGGCAACTTGTATGACAAGTGTACGCAACATTCCATAGATCTTATCCAGGCATGTAATGTTGATAGTCCATACATGATGCCATAATTCGACAGAGGTCTCTTTGAGACTTCTCTATGTCATTCATTAGCTCAGGTGATGCCCCACACAAAGAACAGCATTGCATTGAGTTGTGGTGACAAGGGATAAAGAGGATGCCACTTTTCATCTATCATTGTAATGCTCACATCATGAATGACGCTAACATCGTTCTTAACTTGAGTTGGTCTAAGTATATGGATAGCATTTTTTAAGTATTCCTCTTCTTCCACTAAAACCTGTGAAGTTTCCTTTATGAATTTGAACCTTATAGGTCTGCAAAAAAAAAAAATGATGATGAGGGCTTATTATTTTTCCATAAGATAATTTTCCCATTAGCTTCTGTCTTTCCACTCAGCTGTAAAGGTAGTACCATACAAGTTACAAATAAGCAGGACTCGAAAATGACATCTCGTTCTTGTTTATCACTTCGAATCTGCTTGTAAACACTGACCAGTTGTACCATGAAATCCAACTTTACAAATTAACTTAAACTGCTTTATTTCTAAATCTGTTACATTCAAAGACACTACTTCAAATATTCTCCTTGTTGTGTGGTCTAATAAATCTTAAAAAGGTCACTTCTGCAGAATAATCAGTTACTAACCAATTTTCAGAAGGTAAGCACTCTTTTTTGGGGGAACGAGCGTCGTTGTAAGAAGGAAAAACTTGATTTTTTCTCAAGTATTTTATTCCTCAAATTTTGATAGCTTCTTTTTGAAAGGCCACAGTCTAAGATCAATGCCAGAGCTTCATTTGCAGAAAAAGAACACTGATATTTTCTGATGAGGTACATTGGCTTTCAGTAAAAATTTGGGCTAAAGATTTAGCCATTCCTGATTGTCCCTTCTTTCTTAATGTAGCATATGTGAGCCTATGAGGAGATATGTTAACAAGCTCTGCAGTTTTCCTTCGTTTTGTTTTCTCGGATGAGCCCTGAAAACTCTGTTCTAGGTCGTCCTCGAGATTTCTTAGGAGTTTCATTTTCTGGGTTTTGATACACTTTAGCATCAAGCCAACCTTGGTACTTACTTAGAAATAACTTTCTGGTTCTGTTAACAGTTCTCCACTTAATTCTTAAGTTTTTTAGAAAGTTAACCACAATATTTGTTGCTATAGTGTGATCACGTATAATATTTTCAATCTTTCCAAGCAGAAAATTATGTAGTTTACCATCATGAAAACTATGCATATGTCCATTCTTTATCGCTTCACTAGCTTCATTAAACAGATATTAGTTGGTAACATCCATTTTCATGCACCTTGTTATTTTCCTATATCTGAAATAAAAAGATATAATGGCTCATTATTACTCTTAAACCTGATATCTTCATCTTTTGCTAATATTTTTTTCATAGTTGTCCAGACAATTATATTCACTGTAAAAAAAGTGGAAGTTAGTGGCAAAAAGTTTTTCGTCCTGTTGTTTGGGACTTAATTATCTACCATTTAACACCATTGGGAATCTTTGCAAAACTTTGCAATTTTTTGGGCTCTATCATAAACTTTTATATGCCTAAAATTTTCAACAAATTTTGAGGGACTTATATCAAACACTGTTGCACCCAACATTTAGATCATAGATATAAAGATCAAGACCTTTAATACATTCAATAATGCACAAAAAAGTAATTTTGAAATATAAGTTTACTCCACAACACACCTTTCATAAACCGTAGCTAAAGAAACAATAAAATGTTTTTGTATGGAAAAACAGTGTGCAGCCAAGAGCAACTTGTTTAGTCATGTTTAAGCCTGTAAAACACTGATACTAACAACTACTTGCAATCTATAATATTGTATTCCTTCGTCACTAATGTATGTATTTTTTATTTTTATGATCCTCATGATAATTTGGAAAAGTCAAAAATTTAATTTTGTCCACCAGCTGGCCCACTGTGCTGTGGTGCGTGCCGGCGGGAAGTTGAGAGACAAACGCACTCGGCTGGCTTTAAACATCAAACTGTGTATCATTTTTATTTAAGTTTAGATTTTCTTCCCTGAATATATATGGTACCTGATACTTGGTGACAGTGTACAGATCAATTTTGAGTGAGGCAGCCGAAAATAAGTGGACTATTAGATAACTGACATGATATTATAGGCCAACTTAATTTGGGAGTCAGGAGCTCCAAGTTGTATGATCGTCAACTTCGGGAGGGGAAATAAAATGGGGGAAAATGTTTTAATCTTTATAGTTAGCTTATCCTGAACAATTCATTCACATTTCCGTTTCCAATAATTATTTGTGTTGTGATACATCATCTCTTTGTGAATGTGCGGGTGTTAAAACGGCTCTTTTTGATGGGACTTTGGTCTTAATATCAATCGAATTCCCATATCCGATAAAAATTTCATTTCGTCCACACGAACCAACAGCAACTAAAGAACAATTCATTTATGGTAAGACACGTTGGGCTACGAACCTCGACATGGCTGCAATGTCCTAACTATAGGCAAGAAAAGAAAATGACCAAAGACGCTATTAAAGCGAGAATACTTATCTTACATTTCTTTTTTTTAGGGGAACTGAGAGTGGCACTATATGACTGGTTTAATTATTGGCATCATATGACTGGTTTAATTATTCAAAAATGCTCGGCACACATACTTGTAGCTGCTGCCAATTGTGACCCCCTCCCATTCAGATAAAATACTTTGTGTGAAGTAATAACTCCAAACCAAAGGATAGTGCTAATATTATATATATATATATATATATATATATATATATATATATATATATATATATAAATATGTGTGTGTGTGTGTGAGACTATAGAAAATAGACCAAGCCTAGGAAGTCTCACACATAGTATTTATATAGATTGGATGGAATTAATGAAGTGAGATATTCCATACTCAATAGGAATTTAAAAAAATAACTCAGGCAGTAATTCTTATCATGAAACATCACAATATTTCTTGAATTTTTTGCCTTTTACATTTTATCAGGCTCACGATTTTCAGATACTTACCATATTTCTAATTTTAATATTGCCTATGATAGATTTTGAAATAGTTCAAGGTGTCCCACCTCTCCCTTCCAATCGTAGGTTATGTCTGTGAAAGGGTAACCACCCATTAAAATGTCTGGCATTACCATCACAGCATTCTAGGATTTATGAAGTGCTATTGTGGTACAAATTTTACTTTATATGTCCAATGTTGGATGCAGATCCTGTCTCCCCCTCCCTCTCCCCATCCCTACTCGTTGAGTGTCTGCCAGAGGGTAACCACCCTCAAAATGTCTGTCATTACCACCACAGTACTCTAGGATGGGCAGTGCTATTGTAGTATAAATTATACTTGGTATCTCCAATGTTGGATGCAGATCCTGGCTCCCCCTCCGAAGTCGTTGTGGGGTGTCTGTCAGGGGGAAACCACCCACTAAAATATCTGTCATTACCACCGCAGTACTCTGAGATGTGCAGTGCTATTGTAGTACAATTTTACTGGTATCTCCAATGTCGGATGCAGTTTCCTGGCTCCCCTCCCCTCCCCCCCCCCAACTCATTGTGGGGTGCCTGCCAGGGGGTAATTACCCACTAAAATATCTGTCATTACCACTGCAGTACTCTAGGAAGTGCAGTGCTATTGTAGTACAAATTTTACTTGGTACTATGATGTTGGATGGAGATCCTGTCTCCCCTCCCCCTCCCCTTCCCCCTTCCCTCACCCTCGTTGTGTGTCTCTCAGGGGTAACTACCCACTAAAATGTCTGGTATTACCACCACAGTACTCTAGGATGTGCAGAACTATTGTAGTACAGCTTTTACTGGTTATATCCATGTTAGATGCAAATCCTGTCTCCCCCTCCCCACTCGTTGTGGGGTGTCTGTCAGGGGTTAACCACCCACTAAAATGTCTGGCATTACTATCACAGCATTCTAGGATGTGCAGTGCAATTGTAGTACAAAATTTTACTTGGTATCTCCAATGTTGGATGCAGATCCTGCCTCCCCCTCCCCACTCGTTGTGGGGCGTCTGTCAGGGGGTAACCACCCACTAGAACGTCTGTCATTACCACCACAGTACTCTAGGATGTGCAGTGCTATAATAGTGTAAATTTTACTCGGTATCTCCTAAGTTGGATCTAGATCCAATTAACCCCCCCTTTTCAGTGCGTCTGTCAGGGGGAACCCACCCTCCAAAATGTCTGTCACTGGTCATTCTATAATCAGTAGAGACTGCAATTATATTATATATTAGTTTCATCTGGTATCTCATATATTGGATCTAGACCCAAAATCTAACGAGCAATTAGTGGTGCTTGTTAAGTAAGCCACCCATATATATGATATATTTTCGGCAGACGGTCAGTTTCACAGTTTACAAGTCTACTCCTAAATACCGGAAGGGGTTTACTGGTCGGTATCTCGTTCGTTGTATCTCAACGGTCCGGGCTGCCGCTCTAAAAGTGTCGTGTTGCTACCGACGTCCGCGTGCTGGAGTTCCACAAAACAACCAGAGCATTCTCAAACAATCATGAGAACAGATGCCCCAAACACGCACAATAATGCCTCCTTGCTTCAGACCTACTCGAAGAAGATACATTTCCCTTTCCTTTAATATATGTTTCTTTGTTATAAAGCGATTACCATGACACAAAAATTTTATAGTTTTGCTATAAATCATAAAAGCTTACATTAATATGCAGTTATTAATAACGTAAACACATCCTGTTATAGTTTTATCTAATAAAACATTTATGTATATTTGCAGTTCTTATTAAAGGATAAAATTGTTTAGATAGAACAAATTTTTGCTGTGTAAAAATGTTATTTTGTACCTCATTTTAGATATTTTGCAAACAGAAAAGCACCCAGACGTGTTCTGAGAATTTTGTCCCCAAGTGCTTGTTTAAGAAGAGTTCTGAGTGCTCAGTGAGAGAACTTTCTGTGGCACCCAAGCGTGCAAGGGGAGAAGAGAGTGTAGCGTACGTTGAAAGCAAGCACCCAGCTGGCGCCAAGCATCCATCTGGTGCCAAACAACCAGTAGGAGAGACTGCAGTCTACAGTACATTTTAAACATCCAGTGTATGGAGCCGAGTGCTCAGTGGTAGTTGAGCGACCAGTGAGTTCTGTATGTGCGGTGGATTCCGAGTGCCTGGGGAGAGTTGAGTGAACAGCCTGAACAGTGCGAGCCAAGCATTCCTAGCTTCTTTTGGTGCCCAAACGTCCTGCTAGTGCTAAATGTTCACTTTCTAAAGGGCCTCAAGTTCCATTCTGACACCGGTATCAATGTTGCCCATAGATGTTCGGATGCACTTCAGTTTGCAGAGAACTGATAGCATGAGGACAAGGCTGCTCAGCTCAGTGGTGACACTATACAATGAACACATATTCGCAGATTTCCCTATGGAACATATACCCAGATTATTCGCGGAAAGTTCGCCTATTCGTGGTATTTTTCTGAGAAATATCCGCAAATTCTTGGTATTTTTAATAAATTTCATCATGAAATGCACTTTTTGTGATAGAACTATTAAAAAACAGGTATAAACATTTTGAGTCGGTTTTTCTTTCAGCAGAAACTGGAAACCCCCAGCAAAAATGGAGAGCCTGGATTAAACTATAGTTGAAGAAGATATGAATGATCTCACGATTGATTATTTAATGAATTGAACTTTACCCTGATGACTGGTTTAATTATCCGAGAATGGACGAGCAGACCGACATGAAATTATATATGATCTCCCCTCATATAGAAAAAAAAAAAAAAAAAAAAAAAAAAAAAAAAAACAAAAAAAAAAAAAAAAAAAAAAAAACACTTGTATGAGACAACCAAAGTCACTGTACAAGAGGTTGCTGGACACACTTCGTGTCCATGCCATAAGTCGTTCCGTGGGGCATATAATACCAGAGATATGTAAAGCAATTATTAAAGTTATGCAACACGAGTTGACAAAGGTAATCAGTAAATATGTTGCATACACAGCATCTTGCATAATCTAGTGGTTTATGCTCTAGTATACAGTAGGTCTATGATCCGTTAAAGCAGAATAGGCCTAAGTTTAAATCTACGGTTCTGTAGCCAAGTAAGAGTACAAGTTTCAACTTTTTTGTACACAAAATTTTCAGTTCATACAAGGAAAATTTAAGTATTATTGAAAATATTGTCATAAACTTTTATTTTATGCACGGGATATAACAATGTAATTTAGACAATAGTACTAATACATACATCTTTTATTTTAAGCACGGGATATAACAATGTAATTTAAACAATAGTACTAATACATTTATACAGCCGCAAACACAAACACACACGTGTTGTGGTTTATTACTGTTGTTTAAATTTCAGTGTTATTTTCCGTATATAAAATAAAAGTTTATGATAATATTTTCAATATTCAAACTTTCATTGTATAAATTAAAAATTTTGTGTAGAAAAAGTTTAAAAATTATTCTCTTACTTGGCTACAGAACCGTAGGGTTTAAAGGCATATTCTGCTTTAACGGATAAAGCAGAATATGCCTTTAAACCTACGTTTTCCGTAGCCAAGTAAGAGTATAATTTTCAACTTTTTTCAACACAAAATTTTTAATTTATACAATGAAAATTTGAATATTGAAAATATTATCATAAACTTACCTCTTCGAGGTATCCTGGTAACGATGACACCAGGAGCTGGCGCACTCTCTCTCTCTCTCTCTCTCTCGTAACTGACAAACCAAAGCTACCTAGGTGGTTAAATTGGATTCATAAATAATTAAAATAAACTTTATTTAAACTTTTTACAGGGAACCAAAGGACTAACTGGATAAGTCAGATTCTCAAAGAACAAAAGGATTAATTGAATATGACCCAAATAATGCACCATTATATAAAAGGTATAATTCAAAACAGGAAACGAAAATAACCCTGGGGATCGGACAAAACCCGTCCACCCCTTTCTCTACAATAAGTAGACATCAGTCATAAGATAGGCAATCAAAAAGGTCGTTAATGTCTCTCCTATAATCAACACTATTCCGTTTCCAGATCCGTCTAAGAGAGAGGAAAAAAGAAATACCACTTAAATAAATTGTAAATAAATCAAAATAATATAAATAAGTTCTCCTGGAACAAAAGTTATACGAAAGAGGACCTCCCTGAAACGAATGTTTAAGATAAAAAAAAGACAAAGTTACACTTTTGCATAAATGTAAGCTTACCCTTTTCAGCTGTAAGCACACACTAATTAGTAAACCGAGGCCATGCCAAAACAAGGCTGCTTCTAAGTGCCCAGTTATCTTTCCTCCCAAAATATAGGGGAACAGAATCTACGCACTTACGCACAAACTTTGAGGCCACTCCCCTTGAGATGACTTCACTGATGTGGAACAAGTTCATTGTACTGGAAAAGTTCATGACATCATATATAGCTAATGGTAACATCCAGGAAATCTAACTAACACCAGATTCGGAAGTATACCTACTTCTGTCCATGCACGAACATAAGTGTGACCTGTCTTTGCCCTTGATCGTGGCTGAGACGGCAATCCTCAACCTGCGCCGTCCAAAAGTGATGTGTCTACATTTCAAGACCCCCAATTGTCTCTTTGGGAGTCAGCGATGATGACTACAAAAAAAAAAATGTTTTGACAAACTCCTAAATTGACATTTTATCATCTCTCCGCCGTGCAACAAAATCAAAATATGCATATGCCAAGTTAATGAATTATATTCACAATGGTGTTCGTATTATATTCTCAATACTCATTTCATTATATATATATCTATATATATATATATATATATATATATATATAATATATATATATATATATATATATATATGTTTATATATATCTCTTATACTTTATATAGATATATTGCATCTTTCTGTCAATTTCCAACTAATTTGTCATAAGCCTAATTTTGCTTTCCTTTGACGTTCATTGAACTCCTCCCAGAACTCATCTGCTTACGTAGCTGCCATTTTGCCGCGTTAAAGTCTCACTGAAACGGAAGTAAATCTTGAGATCACGCCATAGACATGGAGGCTTCGGGCCATCTGAACTAAAATGGAAGCCATGAACCAGGCAACAGCAGTTTGTGCGCTGGTGAATGGACTCCGGGCACTTTTGGTCACAGGAGAACCCCATTGAAAGTGAGATTTATTTCCGATCAGATGTCTGGATCTGGCGATCATATCGTCTATGAAACCCTTAAGAGGTGACCAGTGTTAGATCGGCCTTTATCCAAATATTCACCAATTTCCAAATGTTCTTCGGTGTCAGTTCTTCACTTGCATCTTCTTGTCCACCTACTATGTTGGCTAGCATTTGGCGCCATGGACTGCTCACCATAAGCGTACCTTGCAGCTGGATTTTTGTCGAGTGTGAGTGTTCCTGTGGTACAGGATCATTTTTTGGACCTGATCCAGCAACACCTGGACAACATTTTGGGTCAAAGGGGCCCCGGTTGCAATCTCTGGTTTCAGTGAAGAACACATCTCGTTCTATGTCCAAGAAAGCGTTGCCCCCCCCCCCTTTTTTTTTTAAAGAGATGTAATCTCTGAATATCACTGGTATTCAAGAAGAGGCATTATACTTTTTGAAAGTAGAAGCCCATGAAATTAGGGCAGTAGCTACCTCACTAGTGTTTAAATGTAATCAGTCACTCTCCCAGTACAGTGGACCCCCTGTATTCGTGGGGGATGTGTTCCAGACGCCCCACGAATAGCTAGAATCCCCAAATACTTAGAAGGCATACAACCCCGCTGCCAACAAAATGGTGGAAAGGGCCTACCGTTTGTTAAACGTGGCACTGATGGCATGGTGTACTGACGAAAACTGGAAGGCCCTGGGTCCTGTTAGGACTCAGAATAGCGCCAAAAGCAAACGGCAAAAAGTCTCCTGCAGAAAAAGTCTACGAGGAAGCACTGGCAGTACCAGGGGAATTCTTCCTTACAGAACTAGATAACCAGGATACACCCCTTAGAAGACTAGAAGAAAATAGAAGAGTTTGTGCCCTGCTGGAAGACTCATAGATAGGACACATAACTACAGACCAGAAAGCCTAGGAACCTGCACACACGTCTTCCTGAGGGACAACGCCTATCCAAACCATACAGAGGCCCATACCATGTCATCACAAGAAACTCCTAGGCCTACCTCGTTGACATCCATGGGCGGGAAAACTGGGTAACCGTCGACAGATTAAAGCCAACTTTCCTCATGAATAATGAGACCCGGGAAGAGATCAGCAGACGTCTGAGAACTCCTGCGCAAAATAAGAACTCAAGCGAAGGAACCAACATCCCGAGACGTGGTCGAGGTCGTCCCAGGGGCTGAACAAAGTACGACATAGTGGCAGGGCTGCTGGACGACTCAACAGTCGAGACTGCCCCACAACCTCAAATATAAAGAACTAAAGGACAGCACCTGATACCAACAAGATATCGTGATTAACTGTACAAATCTTCCAATTATTCATTATTAATTATGCATTAATTATTCATTATTAATCATTAATAATTGTCTTGGGAGGCAGTACTTGTATAAAAACTTCTTTACCCACTGATTGCGATCTTGTATTTCATTTAGCTAAGCAGCAAGAATCACATGTATATGTTGTACTATATGAGATTTCCTGGCCTTTATGCTGATATATAATTCATCATTGTATGTTGATTATGTCTTTTGTTATTGTCATTTTACTAACTGCTATGTATATCTCGTGCCCTGGTAATAAATCAGTAGTACTCAGTTCTGTCTCTTGGAACCCCACAATCGTACAAAACAAACATATATAAATTCTCTCATCTCAGGAAGAGAGAGAGAGAGAGAGAGAGAGAGAGAGAGAGAGAGAGAGAGAGAGAGAGAGAAATTCTTATTTTTATTATTTAATGTTATTATTTAAACATATATAAAACTTAAAATTAATATTTGAAAATTAGCAAATATAATTTTTGTTATCAAAAGAAAAGATGTATTTAGTCAAGAAAATATAATCAAGATACACTAAGTAGTGAATAGTCGCCCCCCTCCCCCGCCCCAGGTGTTTTACACATTTCACATTCCTGCGGTCCACTTTGTTAAGGATTTTTGTGGAGCACATAATTCACTTGTCCTGATGAGCAGCAGGCTGATACTAATCGTGTGTCCTGGTACCACCTCTACACCCTGTTACAGCTACTGCTCGTTTATTGATGTTGACCCTCATGTCCTTCGCACGAGTTGCAGAGGGCATGACTGTAATCTTGAAAGTGTCTGTGACTAGTGTCATGACTGGTCACCTGTGTAATGGGTGAGGTTTTCACTGTGGAGGAAGTAAAAGAAAAAGGCTTCCAATGTTCCATCTGGTGGTAAGATGCCCCCAATGACTCCTGTGTTTACCAATCATTCCTTTGAAACTCCCGTGCATTGACATCATTCTTACGGGAGTGATTTCCCCCTCGTCATCTTTGCTTGCTTCACCAGGCGGAAGTCACCATGGGGGCCAAGGAACTGGGACAATCTTTGCTCAATGGTCTCTGTTCGTTTGGAGGGATAGGAATCCCCTATGGAGCGAAGAGAGACTTCCCCTACTTAATCAACCTTTGGAGGTGTTAGAGAGACTGAGGAGCTTTGAGAGACTTGTCACTCTCTGGGTCTCTCTGCTGAGCCTTTGGTGCTGGGTTTGCTTAGCCACCTAAGGTCCTCTCAAGCCCCTCTTGTGACTGTTGCTTCGGTCGCTGTGACTAGTACTGCCACAGTAACCATGTCGACTGGTTCAAGAGCCACGTCTATGGCAGTGGTTCCTATCATCTTCATGTCTATTGTCTTCTCTCTTGTGTTTCTGCCGCTATCCTCTGGATGGGTGGATACTCTCCTGCACTCCTTGAAGAGGAAGGCATATGTGAGGAAGAATTTGGAGCCAAGAGGTGTCATTATCATGTTCGTTGTCGTCCTCGTCTGCTGCTGCCTCCCCCCACCTTCTTCCAAAGCTCACAAGCAGAGGAAGACTAAGATAGCTTCTTCCTAATGAAAGAAGTCCCGTCCCAGTGCTTTGGAAGGCTTGCCTCCTTCCAGGGAAGAAGTAGAGGGATCTCTTGGGTTTTCTCTGTGGTCTTTAGACTTTGTGGCCATGCTGCAGGTTGCACCAATACCCTATGACTCAGGAGCATCAGGTGAGTGTGTCGCCAAGAGGATCCACATCATTGATACTAGTTCCAGGAGGTCGTCTTCCTGGACTAGTACAGAGCCTACCTCTGCCCAAGTTTCTCTGGACACTTGGGTAGAGGGAGCAGCTGATGATCGATCGTGCCTTGTGTGACTTGGGAGCTCCAGGTGTGTGGACCTCCAAGGAAACCTGCGTCACCCCAGGTACTCGGGATTCGAGTCACCTCTACTAGTTCACAGGCTTGTGTAGTATCTTTTACTGCTATGTGGGGTCCCACTGACCTCCGCGACACCGGTAAGTGAGAGAGAGAGAGAGAGAGAGAGAGAGAGAGAGAGAGAGAGAGAGTGCTAAGCATGCAGGTGCTGTCTCATCTTCTGCCAGTGCTTGCCTGAGTATACAACCTGGGTCCCATGTAGGTGCAACTGGCACACAAGTCCGCTCACCAGGAGAAGTTTTGGCAAGGTCCCCCACAAAGTTTTCTTTTCGTGTATAGGCCCAGTCTTCAAAGAAAAGTGGAGCACATCAAGAGGACAGCCGAGCATACACCTGAGAGTGTGTGATTGTTCTCCCGAGTCAGCCTTGCTCATGTTTTCATGAACGAGCCCATTCATCTTGGGATAGCTTCTGCACACGTTCATGTGGACCTGTTCGCTCTCCTCAGGACAGCCCCCACCAACATTCATGTGAGTGTGTTCATTCTCCTAGGCCTGTGCAGTCATCCTCACTGCGTGTTGATGATCACTCACGGCTTTCCTCTCCTGTCGGAGCTTTAGCTTCCGGTAGGTCAGAGAAAGATGCTTGGCCCCTCTCATCTGTCCCCTCAACCTCCTGGTGTTACATGGGAACCGTGAGCCAGACAGAAGAGCTTAAGGTTGGGATGCCATGTCCCAATGCAGCCCTCTCATGAAGGCTTATATTCCAGGTTTGGTTCTTGATTGGGGCCATGTGCCCAGGTGGTCTAGCAGGAGCCCTGGGGTTCTGCTGATGGTCTCTCTCCTGCTGGGAGGGTAAACCAGGAGGAGCTTTTTCAGAGAACTTAGAATATGTCAAAACATTGATCTTGGGGAAGGGACCATGGCCATGTCTGTGGATCATCCGTCTGCCAGTGAAGCCCACTGGCGACCTGAGAAGAAACCCAGAGCCTTATTGGCCTGCCATGGTCCGATCTTTCCGAAGGGGTTCTGGAGCAGGTGAATGCTGTTCTCTGAGGAGGACAATTTTTCCTCCTCCTCTCCCTCGACAGAAGCATTTCAATACCCCCTTGGAGAAGCCCTTTCTACCCAAACAGGATGACCCGGACTTGATTCATCTGGCTCCTGGTCTGTTGCTGCAACAGTTTGGTGTGGAGAGTAACACTCTCTCACAGCAAGAAGCAGCAAACCTGGAATTGACTTCCATGGCGGCGTTTCAGGCAGTCTCTTGGTTGGACTAATGGTATCTCACATTGTCCAAGGTCGCTGATGCTCTGTGTTCCACGAACCCTGAAGAGGAAACCACCTTTGCAGGACTGAGCTGGTCTGGAGGTAGGCCATTACCTACCTAGACCACCTGATGGCAAACTTATGGGCAAACTTGGTGCTTAAGAGGAGGGATGCTGTCCTGACTCAAAAATCCAAGTTTGTTGGCCCAGAGTTGGTATTGGCTTTACAGAATGGACCGTTGCTGGGAGCCACCTCCCTCTTCCCTCGAGAGTTGATGGTTGCCAATGCAGACAAACTTCAAGTAGAGAACAACGATTGACCTCCCCACCAGCCAGTGGCAAAGACCTCTGGGCTTTTGCATGCTTCTGCTGCCCAACCTCTGGGTCAGGCTGGCACTTCCTCTAAGGGCACTAAGAAGTCCCAGGCTTCGAAGGGTCCCTATGGAAATGCCCAGCCTTCTTCTGCCCCTGCCAGGAAGAGCTCAAAGCCACGCCCCTTTCAGCCCTCCTTCCATTCAAAGAGGGCAAGGGTAAGCAGAGAGGAGGAAGCTATGGGCAGCGTTCCCCTCCACATGCTGCCGTTTTTGGGGTACCTGTCGAACCATTGGGCAACATCGCAGCAATTCTGAGCAGAGACCTGGGTAGCAGATGTGCTTTGTAATGGATTCTACTTCCATTTGAGTTTTGGCCACCTCTCACCAATAGTCGGTCCAGGTCCAGACATACATTCCTGGCTCAAGGAAGGACCTCACCCTTTGAGGAGAGGTGGAAGTGATGCTGATGAAAGGCAATACTAAAGTCATAACAGACCGGTTCACGATCGAAACGACATGTTCTGTGCTCACAACCATTAGGGAGTCTGACTCCATGCTTACAGTGGACCTGAAGGATGTGTATTTCCAAATATGCCTATTCATTGGTCCTCTAACAGGTACCTCTTCTTTATCCTCTGGATACAGGGCCACTCTGGGCCTCTAAAGATGACAACTCTTCCTCGCTGGAGATTTTTTTGCTGATAAGAAGCTTCAAAAGGTCTTGCCTTCCCAGGGAACCTAGGCTCCCCTGCTTTGGATATGACATGCATTTTTAGACACCTGAAATACATTGTGCAACCCTTTCTGAGTCATCAGACAGGGATCAGACCCTCAAGAGTGCTTTCTTGCTTGCCCTGGCATTGGCGAAGAGAATAGGCAAACTTTATGGACTGTTACACTAGATTTCATCCTGGATTTCATAGCGAAGCCTCAATCTGTTGGTCCCTGACACTAGGTTTGAGTCCTTCTTGATTCCCTTCCTAGAGATACTACTCTGTCCAGTTAGGGTGCTGCAGTGCATATCTTAAGAGGACTTGACATCTCCGGCCTGAGTGTCAATGACTCTGTTAACACTGGCTCGAATAAGAAGGAAGTGCCCGATCTCTTTCTGGCTTCATGAAGTAATCAAATGGGCGTACTCTGCATCTGATAAAGAGGACACCAGTACGTTCTGAGCAAGAGCTCTTAATGTCAGGGACATTGCTCTGTCCTTGGCATTCAGGAAGAATCCGTCGGTTCCTCAGGTACTGAAGGCAGGGTAGTGGTTGCACCAGACCACTTTCACTTCTTTTTACCCTCTGGACATTTCCTTTAAAGTCCTTGGACACTTTTTCCTTGGATTCAATGGTGGCTGCTCAACAAGTTGTATAGCTTACCCATTTTTCCTAGTGGGACAGGTAGCATCTCACCTAAGGTGATTTGGTTGTGAAAGAGAGAGCATGTATGTGAGTGACTGGCCTCCTTTTCTCTTTGCCTAACCTTTCTCTTCCCTGCAGGCAGAAGGTAGGTTAATGAGCTGTCATGTGTTAGACTGGTGGCTGATGCTGGTGAGTTGTGCAACTTAGCATCCTTTCTATTATCTGTGTTCTTTAGATCAGTTGGAGCAAGTCTTACCCTCTCTCTAACAAGGGGAGAGAGGGTCTGGCAATAAATCAAACCCATTAGCTGTACTATACAGCTTTATTGTCACCTACCCTTAGATTCAACCTAGCCTTTTTCAAAGTAATGTTGCTTACACACCCATTCATTTGAAAAGTTCCAAAAGTCTGACAGTTGGGCAAACTTATGTTCAGCATGTCAGAGGCAGGGACTCTCCTCAGCTCTACATGAGGAAGGAGCCCAGGTGTGGCAAACTACCAGTCAGTTCTGAAGCTTGCTCAAATTCATCCCACCAAGGAAGTATGTCTTTCTCATGTAAAGACCGATGGTTTGTATAATGTGGGGGAACAAATGACAGATTTGAAAAGTAATTTGTATTTTTCCTAAAATACAAATTTACTGCCCACTTCATGCCACCCCTCATTCCGATACCTGGGTTGAAAGGCAAAGTGAATGCTTACCATCTGGATGGGTGGAACTCCCATCAAGTGGATGGTAGTTAACCACCTAAGCACCTTGTGTAAAAGTCAAATGGCTGTCTTCCAGCTACCTGAAGCATGGTCCTCATGTAAAGACCTCAGGTTTGTATAGTTAGGAAAAATACAAAGTACTTTTAAAAGATGTCATTTTTGCCAGGCATACAAATCAGAGCCTTTTATCATAATCCCATCTCAGCTTAACCCCTGATGCTGAAGGAAAAAGGCTCAGTGACAGCAGGTGAATGTGGCATTCCTCATTCACCCTCCAACTATCATTTAATAACCTTTGTACCAAGTTTCAGCTTGTACTGATGAATCCTCAGGCTCTGGATTGTGCTTAGGAAAGACTCCAAACAGTTTAAAAAATTTGTTTTTTTTAACTTTTAGATTTTTAATGTTTGCATGTAGTTTAATAAAAGTTTACTTATTTCATTTTAGGGGCAATTTCTTCCGAGGGTGAGGAAGAAAATTATGCAGCTGCTTCTGTACCTGCTGTGCTCATGATGATCTTCCAGTATACTGACAATTCATGTGAGTAACTAGAAGTAAAATGAAAATTTGCATAAATAAGAGTTGTTGTGTGGTCTTGTTTTATTCATATCTTGATGTTCCAGAACTTGCTTATTTCAAATCTAATGCCGTTAAGACAAGAACAAATGTAGAACTCCCACGGGCATTTATATTGCAAAACTACAGTTCAGTGTAATGAATAAATGATAGAATGTGGGGGATGTTGAAGCAGATAATAAGGATTTAGAAAATATTAGACCCACAGAGGATTTTATCAATCATTAAGACTTAAAGA
The DNA here is from genome assembly GCF_015104395.2 of Macrobrachium nipponense. Taxonomy (NCBI): domain Eukaryota; kingdom Metazoa; phylum Arthropoda; class Malacostraca; order Decapoda; family Palaemonidae; genus Macrobrachium; species Macrobrachium nipponense. The sequence goes on along the minus strand of NC_087203.1, from coordinate 55,399,753 downwards.
ATAACTTGCTGAAGTATTAGCCCATCTAAGAATTGGCAACACCCATTCAGCATGCATTTAAATAATGCCAACTCCTCACCCTATTTATTTATGAAGGTTTTACAAAGCTGTAATTTACTGAATATGATATAACTAATATGTTATTCCGTTTTGCAAGATCAATCCCTTCAGAGTAATAACTAATACGTTATGTATTCCATTTTGCAAGAACAAACCCATCAGAGTAACCACATAAGTGTCAAGGATTTTAGCTTGATGGTCTGGTTAAACTGTCTTTATAATTAATATACTGACTTTCATTGCCAATCCCCTTTAGTCACCTGGCTCAAAACTGTATCCTCACACCATAGGCTTCTTGATCATATTGCTTGTTTCTCCTGTATAACAAGAAGACATATCATCCTACACAATACACAGACAATACCATCTTACATATCTTATGTCTACTGCAGATGAAAAAAAGGCCATTTCAGAATTCTAGAATCTATGTCTGAGGTGATTTATTTTTTGAGTGGGGATGGAAACAGCTCCTCTTACTTATACCAGCCTTGCTACAATAAATACAACTTGAATGTTACTGAAAGTCAGTTTCCTCAGTTAATTTCTCTATATGATTCAATAATAGCAATTAATTTTGGTTGTCAGTAGCATTATTATTTATAATTTTGATGAATGACTATGAAGCAACTCAATGTTAATTTTCACTGTGTACAGTTTACCACATTGTGTTATGATGATAGCAGATCAGTATAGGACTTTGAAACCTGAAAAATCTACCAATTGGAGAACAAACATATTCCATACCACTTACAGTTGTGGAGCATCTGGGAGAGCTTAGATAATGATTACCAATACGTACTACAATATGTATCCTTCGTCTTTATACTTTTCGTTCAGCTTGTTATTGATAGGTTTAATGTTTTTGTCTTGAAGAGTCTAGTAAATTAGAAGAGCACTAATTTACTAAAATCTTTTATGTAGAACCGATTAGTAACTAGGTGTCAAAATGCCATCAAGACAGATGCTGTAACTGTGGGCTGCCTTACTGCCACTGAAGCTAGAACCAATTGAATACCCAAGAAGCATCAGCAAGACCTTCCCCTTTGACATGAAACATATTTTGTGGATGTGGGATGGATTGGAATCTGAAAATTGGTATCCATGTCGATGGGTGCAAGAAATTACCTTTTTCCAAATGGAGCAGTGAACCAAAGCCCACAATTCTATAGGGATAGATGTTTGGAAGAGAAACTTTAGTAGCTTGAGATTAATGATGGGTCACTAGCTTTCTGATGTATTGGGGACCACAAACAACTCTGTAGAAGGCCCATGAATTTTCTGTTACCTCTTCAGCCCCTTGTATAATCATTATGGATCCTATCTCCTTATCTAGCACTTAAATTTTTGCGTGTCATATCATCTCAATTGATGGTGCATATGCACAGGTTTACAGTGGCACACTCAGCACAGTGATCAGCCAGACGCATTGCAGGATGATGGATGTATGACAGACAAGTTTGGTCACTAGGGTTAGTGTTAGCAGCAATTGGTCTTGATACCTCAAAGTTTCAAAGAATTGTTAGATCTAGGAAGACAGCAGTTAGTCCTTCAATCTCGATACTCAGGGCAAAATAATAACAGCTTCAGTCTTTACAGACCATGGTCATAACAAGACAGTTTCAGGAGTCTCAGGGTCTGAATAAGTACTCCTTTGATAGCAACGACACCAAAGTAGTGCCATGGTTACACTGTCCTCCTCCTGAGATTTTACATCTTCAGAAGATTGATCAGGGTGGCACTTAAGCACCGTTCTTATTAGACTTTCAAGAGTCTCAAGATCCAAAGATAGACACTCCTCGGTGCGATAGCAACAACACCACAGTAGTGCCATGGTCAAGTAAGGGCCTAGTGTCCTTTCATCTACTCTATTGCAGTACAGGTACACAAGTAGACAGTAGAACAGTTAGCACAGTGGCCAACCAGATACATCTCATGCAAGATGGATGTAATTACAAACAATTCATTCGCTAAAGTCAGGAGATAAGGACAGATTGTCTGGGCACCTTGTCTTCCAGAAATTTGTTCAGTCTCTGAAGAAGCTTGGTTGTAGTCCTGCTATTCTCGACTTACTGAAGTTGACGCTGTTCTGCACTGTCTTCTCACACCCTTGAAAAAAACAAGACATCTTTGGTGTCCATTTACATCTGGACGCTTACGCCTTCGTCTGTTCTACATGTTTTGAAGGTGAAAATACTGTGGTTCCAGTGAAAGTATGATGTCTATGTTGCCTCCTTAAAGACTAGACTTTCAGCCCAATGCCAACGACTTGTTCATTAGCTTTGAGTTGGCTAGGAAATTGTGTCCATATTGTCATTTCTCTGTCTAGTGAAATGATCAAATGAGTGTACTCCACAACTTCCTGGTGGACATCAGTATGTTTCAGGCCAGATCTTTTGAGGCCAGGGGCATCGATCTGTCCATCGCATTCAATAAGAACCTGTTGGTCAAGCACAGGCAGTCCCCAGTTATCTTGGGGGGTTCTGTGTTTCCCAGGTTTCAGCAGACTGCCACTGGAAAGGCATCCTGATGGATGTGTAGTGTTGGAATGCCACTGGATAGACGTCTTGATGGTCTTGCATTTATGACCACTAGTCTGAGTGCTGCTTATAGGGCATTCAGCACCGAATCCTGGGGCTCAACGTCAATATTCAGACGTTTGCCGCTAATTCTCAATCGCTGTGCATCTATTCTTGGATGGTTGGTGCTGATTCTCGAGCACTCATCGTCAATTCTCGGATGTTTGGCATCAATTCTCAAGCGTTTACCATCGAATGTTGGGCACTCGGTGCTGATTTTTTAATGTTCAGCATCGATTCTTGGGCTCTTGTCACCAATTCTTGGGCGCTTGACACCAATTCTTGGGCGCTCAGCACCAATTCTCCGGCACACCATGTTGTTTTCTTGGAGTTTACGGGCTTTTGGAAGTCAAAAGGCGCCTATGGTGTTTTCTTATGACTCAGTTTTTAGATATGCTTTTTTATGTAGTGTTCGGACCCATAATTACAGTTCCTGAATCTTTTGTCGGTTGCTGATGAACTTCCAAGAATTTATTCACAAACTGTGTCTTCTGAAGATATCCTCTTTTCTTTGGTTCTTCCTAATTCAGTTCGTTTTTGCCTGGACAAGCTTCATATGGTCATGAAGCTTCTCAGAACGAAAGCCGGAAGTGATACAATTATTCGGACTCCATCAGTAAGGGATCTCGAACTAAGTAAATCTCTGTACCCACGGGTGATGCATCCCAGACCCTCTCGCAAATAGCTAAAAGCAATAGACATTTAGAACCCCTCTAAAAATGCTTATATAACTGCCTATTTTGATAGTTCAAACACAAGAAAAACCCTCTAAAAATGCTTATAACTGAATATATTATAATAATTTTATCACAGAAAGTGCATTGAGTCACGAAAATGTTATGAAAATACAGTAATTTGTGAAAAATACCACGAATAGGCAAATTTCTCATGAATAATGGGTAGATATGGTCCAAGGAGAACTCCGTGAATAGGTCAGTCGGTGAATCTTGAGAATGCGAATACTGGGGTTCAACTGTATGCTTAACTCAAATGTTAAATCACTGGCACCTATTTCTGATAGCCTCTGGCTTTTACTAAAACATATTAATGAGAGACAAGCCATCATATAGTAAGTTTTCTTTCACTAGAGATGTGGTTTGCTCTTTTACTATTCTATTTTTAACCAAAACTTGGAACCGTCTCAGCCCTTGACCCATGCTTTTTCCCCTAGGATTAATGGATATTCTTAGCTATGAAGAAGAGAGAACTCAAGGAGCTCATCTTTCATAACGAATGGATTTTCTCTCTGAAGCTTATCAAGGAAACTTTTCTGACTTCAGTGACAGCTAAGAGTGTCAGATTAGTGTCTATCTCTTTGACTATTGGCAAGTATCTGCCTCTCGTTTGCTCCAAGACGTTGTGTCCTTCATCCTACATGTGCTTATTGTTGGAATAGCACACTGAGATCCATGAGAACATTTTGCCGCCTTTTCCGTGAAAGCTAAGGACTTCAGAACTTCATTTTTCCCAACTTTCAAAGTCCTACTTGTTTCTTGCTTCCATTTGAGATCATTCCACTGGAAGTAGAGTCACCTCCTCATCTCAGCTTCATAAGTGAGACTCTAGTTCCAGTGACGCCACCTACAGTCTTGCACTAGCTTTACAGCTTTGAGAGCCTTGAGCTAAGAACTCTCCTAGCGTCTAGTTTGCCTGGCGCCAACCACTGCCTGGCACCGACCGTAGAGTTCCAATCGCCCAGAGTTTTCTGATCTCCTGGCTTTCAGCTCGCATGGCTCCTGATGTTGAACTCCCAACACTCCAAGTTTCTAGCTTGCTTGACAGCCCGCTTGTCAGTTACCAGCTACAGTCTGGCACCAGGTTTTCAGCTCTGAGCACTCTTAAGCTTGCTCACCGGACGTCTGACCCTCCTGGTGTCAACTCCTGAGGCACTAGCTTTTAAGTTCTCAATCCCCAGAGCTGCCAACTATCCTGTCACCAGCTACATTCTAGCTTCTGTGCTATAGAGCTCCCAGTGCCACTAGGAACTCCAAGGTTCTTGTTCACCTTAAGTCCATTGTTACAAACCGAGAGAGGTCCGCTCCAAGTTCGATATTATGATAAACAAAAAGAATTCAAAACCAACAGTTGAAACTGGGGATACGAATTTAGAAAGATACACAAACACAACAAAGGTTTATTTACAAACTTACTAACAAAGATAAATGCAGAATGGTTTCTCTTATTTACATACCACAAGTAAAATCTTACAATGCTTGAACTGGGGAAGCAGTGAGGTAATGCATATACTTGCTGGCCAGTTTTGCGCTGTCGGAGATCTATGCTTGAAGTGGTGGCTTCACAAAAGGATGACTGTAATTGCAGACGTCTTCTTGACACTGTATTGCTGAAAATAATGTCTATTCTTGATACTCGAAGGCAGAAACTCCTCGAAACCTCTTGTAGAACGTTTCTGCTCTCACGGCTTGCTCAATGACGAAGATACCTCGGTCGTTCTCTCTATCAGGATGACTTGACCAGAATTCGACCAAATCTTGAGCGCCTTTTCCTCTCTGATCCTTCGTCTGTTCCTTCTCTTATCTCTCTCTGATGATCTCTGATCTCTGCTGCAGAGCCCTCACTGATGATCTGATCTGTGACTCTCACTGATCTCTTCTACTTCGTCAGTTGTATTTATACAGTGACCTGGGGCGGGGCCTACGGAGAGCACGAACATCACAGACTCCCGAGATGACCAGAACGTCTTAGAAGAATCTCGATGAAGTATTGCATCATATTTCGCTGCATTTTCTGATGACGTGACGGCGCGTGTCCTTTCCACAACACTCCTGCCGATTCTAGAACCATCATGAGAACAGGCGCCTCCAACACATGCGCGAAAGCCTCCGTGCTGCAGAACTTCTCGAAGAAAATGCGTTTTCCTTTCCCTTAACTTTGCTATAAAGCAATTACCATGACATCCATCTATCTTGGCGCTTGCTAAGTCTGGCACCAAGTTTAGAGTTCTCAATGCCCAGAGCTTCCAACAATCCTAGTGCCAGCTATAGTCTAGCTTCATCTTTACATCTCGCAGTGCCCTGAGGAGCTCCAAGCACTCTGATCTTCTTGCTTGCCTGGCGTCCATCTATCTTGGCGCCATGTAAGTCTGGTGCCAGGTTTAGAGCTTTCAAGGTCCACAAGCTCCCAGCAACTTGCTTGGCGCCTTCTTCGGCTTGGTGCCAACAACATTGTGTCAAACATTGAAAACCCTGGTGTAGTAACTGGCTTGGGATTATGTGAGGAAGCTTAGGACTTTCTTCTATTTTTTTCACCTTATAGTAAGTTACAGAGTTTTAGGGAGCTAGGGGGAACTATGTACCTGGAGCAGTCACTACTCATGGTGGATGGTTTATGGTTTTATGTCAAGTGTTGTCTGGTTGGTTTTATTTTGGTGCTCCGCCCAGTGCAATGGCCAACGCCAATCATGCTTTGTAGCCAGTGGAGTACTACCCTTGCTGTAAAGTACCCACTAAGTAGGAGGCGACCCTGGGGTATACAGCCACACGACTGCAAGTTAAGATGAGACCAAGCACGGGCAGTATCCATCTGCAGTGGCTCTCTTAACTAATGGGAGGTGACAGCATTGTTTTTTCAATACAACCAAATTTTCTTTTTGAGATTCATTACATCACTTAATGTTTTGGAGTGGAATATGTCCATATCCCACCTCCTTCAATATGAAATTGGCTATGTAATTACTTGGTAAGTCACTTATACAAAAATGAAATTTTTTATAATAAGATAAAGTTTTGTAAATACTTACCAAGTAATTACATGATTGAAGCCCACCCCCCTCCTCTCTGATGGATATTTGGCATAAAACAGATTGAGGTGTTCTGCCAAGTCGTTACCAGTATTGCCGTTACTGGGTGCCACATTGTACCTACACTGAGCTGTCGAAGGTCTCCTGTGAAATTTGAATTTTTGCTGCCAATGGGGAAATGTATGTAATTACATGGCAAGTATATACAAAACTTCATTTTATTACAAAAATGTCCTTTTTTGCTCCAACATTATGAAATGTCGCTTCTTTTTTGCACTACCAGCGGGAGACTTGGTTGTTTTGGCAGACATATGTTTAGAGTTTGCTTACAGTAAAAAGAGCAAAAATTGCAAATGAACACTGACTTACTGACTTACTCTTACTTAGTTCACAGTGAGAGTAAGTGAGGTCGCTAACTGTACCTGATCCCAGCCTTTCGCTCTTGGGTCAATGTATCACTATACTATATATATATATATATAATATTATATAATATATATATATAGATATACATATATATATATATATATATATATAAAGTATACTTGGGACCCAAGAAAGCGAAAGGCTGGGATCAGGTACAGTTAGCGACCTCACTTACTCTCACTGTGAACTAAGTAAGAGTAAGTCAGTAAGTCAGTGTTCATTTGCAATTTTTGCTCTTTTTACTGTAAGCAAACTCTAAACATAATATATATATATATATATATATTATATATATATTATTATATATATATATATATATCTATATATATATATATTATTATATATATAATATTATATCAAAAGATATTATTTATATATATATATATTATATCAAGAATGAAAGGCCCATTGAAACACTGTTTTAAAGCTGAGGACTATATTTCGGTGGACTTATTCCACCTTTATCAAGCAGTGAATGACTGAAGAAGTTTCATTGGTGAAATATATGCTAGGAGATATGCCCTTTGGTGATACCTGGGGACACCGCTGAGCCATCCTGGGGTCTGTTAATTGTCTCAGTCCGCTTCATTGTTGCCTTGAGGAATATGTTGTCTATCTGATCAGAGTCTCAGGCTCCATTGGAAAGGTTGCTCCTATTATCTTGCTTTTTTATTTGTGAGGATTCCACCATTTGACATTTTTATCGACAGCTGCTCTTGTATAAAATTCGGGATGAGTTCCAATCCATGGTATGATTCGTATTGTTTATATGATGGAAAATTGCTGAACTATGTTGTCCATATCTAGCTGATCGTTCATGTTGAGTTAATCTTTCCTAGAGAGATTTTCTAGTGAAACCGAAATATGACTTATCACAATCCCTACAAGGGATTTCATAAACTGGTTTTTTAAATGTTAATTAATGATTTTCCTAGTGTATTCGGATAAGTGAAGGTAAAAGGGTTCGAAGGGCCTAAGGTTTGTGTGATCTCTTGTAAATTATCCATGTGAGGGATTATGATTTTGTTTGTGTATTTTTCCCTTTCTTTGTTTTCTGTAGGTTTGTAAAAAATGCGCATTGCTTTACGTATGGCCTTTTCTATTGTGTGCTTGGGGTAATTTAAGAAGAATAAGTTGAATTCTGATTGTTTCAAGTTCTTTGTTAGGAAAATATGGGGAGCAAATTCTAAGGGCTCTAAGAAATAAGTTACTTGCTATGCCGAGTTTGACTGAAATCTTATGATAGCTGTAAAAATGTATGTATGAAAGTGAGAATGTCACTTTTCTATAAACTGGGAATTTATAGTTTTTATTAATTCTGAGGATTAAGACATCTTAAAAGGGGATTTGGTTATTGTTTTCCCATTCTACTTTAAATTTTACGCTTGGGACCAAGGAATTTAATTTTTGTAGAAAGACATAAAAATAACCCCACTCCTTTTTCCAATATGTTAAGCTGTTGTCTACAACGAAGCCAAATCATATCATCTGCCGGTTTGATAGGGCTTATAATTACTGTTTCAATATACACTGAAAAACCATCAGTCAGACGCAGCACAACCTCCGTCTCGTCACTTGAGAGCCCATATATAAGTACCTATCCTCCATTTGTATCGACACAGCTGCTCGCAATAGTGTTATTCGTTAGAATAGGCTTGTTCGAAAACTTGACTCATTAATTGAAAATAGTATTTGGAACCGTTTAGGTCAACAAAACAAAGTTATGCATCTATCCACGTGCCCTTTAACTAATAACCAACCTATAGTCTTAAACTTAGGTTTGTTATTTGCCCTTAAACCTGATAAAAAACTCAAACTCGACTTCCTAGTAACAATTACAAGAAAGACGAAATATGTCTTAAGGGAATGCTTCTAAACATCCTAAACAGACGCAATAACACTCCCCCGTGCCTGAAGTATTCCTGTTAGCTATAAACTCACTCCGCAAACTCGACGTTATAAACACCAGATCAGATAAAGACAGTAAAATTGTGTAATGGACAAAAAATTCTTCCAAGAAAAGATCAGTGAACTTTTAAATGATGCAACTACCTATGAGAAATTAGCAAAAAATCCCGAGCCATAATGTCCCATTAGATTTCTTCAGAAAAATTAGAAACATCGGGAAAAGTAAAAAATATAGAAATTTTGGAAAAATTTAAAGCAATCATTCCCCAATTACCTTATTTCTATGGCCTCCCCAAAACTCCCAAAGATAACATTTCCTTCCGTCCCATAATCTCATGTGCTTGAGCTTTTAACCCTCTTATGCCGACTGGACGTATTTTACGTCGACATTTTTTGTCTCTCGTGTGCCGACTGGACGTATTTTACGTCGACTTACAAAAGTTTTTTTTAAAATTCGCGGAAAAATACTTATAGGCCTACCAGCCTAAAACTTTTGAATCACGCGCCTTGGGGGATGCTGGGAGTTCACGGATCAAGGTGTTGTTTTGTTTACAATCGTTACGCAGGCGCGCAAGCGCGAATTTTTTTCTTGCCGGCCGCACTAAAAAGTATCTGTGACACATCTCGGAAATTATTTCGTCACTTTGACATAATTTTTTTACCATTTTAAATTAGCCGTTACATGTTCCTTGTTTCCATGAAAATGTGCGTATTTTTATGTAGAATACAACAATAAAATACTCATGATTGTAGCTTATATCAGTTTTGAGATATTTTCATATAAATAACGATAATTGCCAAAATTTCAACCTTCGGTCAACTTTGACTCTACCGAAATGGTCGAAAAACGCAATTGTAAGCTAAAACTCTTATATTTTAGTAATATTCAATCATTTACCTTAATTTTGCAACTAATTGGAAGTCTCTAGCACAATATTTCGATTTATGGTGAATTTATGAAAAACCTTTTCCTTACGTCCGTGCGGTAACTCTTCTGAAAAAAATCATACATGCGATTGTGGTAATGTTTGCACCATTTTAAAATTAGCCGTTATAATGTGTGCAATTTCATGCACAATACAACTAATAACAACCCATGGTTGTAGCTTTTATCAGTTTTGAGATATTTTCATATAAATAACGATAATTGCCAAAATTTCAACCTTCGGTCAACTTTGACTCTACCGAAATGGTCGAAAAACGCAATTGTAAGCTAAAACGCTTATATTCTAGTAATATTCAAGCATTTACCTTCATTTTGCAACAAATTGGAAGTCTCTAGCACAATATTTCGATTTATGATGAATTTATGAAAAAAATAACATTTTCTTTACGTCCGCGCGGTAACTCTTCCGAAAAAATCATACGTGCGATTGTGGTAATGTTTGCACCATTTTAAATTAGCCATTACATAAAGTTTTATATATGAAAATGTGCGCAATCTCATGTAAAATACAAATAAAAATAATTGAAGGTTGTAGCTTTTCTCATTTTTGAATATATTTGCATATAATCATGAAAAATAGAAAAAAAAACACGTTCGGTCAAATTTGACTTTACCGAAATGGTCGAAAAAACGCAATTGTAAGCTAAAACTCTTACAGTCTAGTAATATTCAGTCATTTATCTTCATCTTGAAACAAATTCGAAGTCTCTAGCAAAATATTTAGATTTATGGTGAATTTAAAAAAAATCTTTCCTTCCCTCCCCGCGCGGATTCTCCGCCACAAATCTCCGAAATGCGTACGTCCCATTCTCGGAATATTTGCTCCGTTTCATATTAGGCATTTCATAGAGTTTTATATATGAAAATGTGCGCAATAAAACGAAAAATATTTGAAGGTTGTAGCTTTTCTTATTTCCGAAATAATTGCATATAAAAAATATACGTATATATAAAAAAATTCGACATTCGGTCAACTTTAACTCGTCAGATATGGTCGAAAACTGCAATTGTAAGCTAATACTCTTACAGTATAGTAATATTCAATCATTTGTCTTCATTTTGAAAGAAATTGGAAGTCTCTAGGACAATATTTAGATTTATGGTGAATTTTTGAAAAAAATATGTTTAGATCCGCGCGTTACGAATTCATGCATTATTTTGTTATAATATTTTCTCTGTGTAGCTTTTATCGTTTCACAATGTGTTATATACAAAAATGATCGCAATTTAGTGTGCATTACAACGAAAAAAAAGTAACTTGTTACCTTCAACTGTTTTGCGCACAGCGCGATTTGAATATAATTATATATGAAATTTCGTTTTTGTGCTATCATATATCGCATTATTTATATATGATAATGATAATTTTTTTCATTTCTGATGGTTGCATACTAAACTTCAGGCAATGAAAAAAAAAGGAGCCAAAAATGAACTCTTAATCTTCAAAACTAAGCGCTCTGTGATTTTTTGAAAAAATATTTTTTCTGCTTCCGCGCTCACTCCGAAACCCCTCCGGCATACGGGAGACAATTTTTTATTTACCGCTCCGGCGTAAGAGGGTTAACTACAAAATCTAAATGGTTAGCCGAGCTACTATCCTCCTTTTTAGGAAATTTTTCCCCTAGTCATATAAAACATACAGAAGACTTTTGCAACGTAAAACTTCTTAGCCTAGACGTAGACTCCCTTTTCACGAAAGTCCCCATAAAAGATGTATTAACATTCCTCAAAAACAAACTAGAGCCATTTGCTGACCACTTCCCCATAGAATTTAATGAAATAATGCAACTTACAGAGCTCTGCCTCAGTAATAATGTCTTTTCCTTCAGTGATAACTATTACCGTCTAAAATTCGGTTGCAGTATGGGGAGCCCGTGTAGTCCTGTGTTAACAAACTTATATATGTAGTATTTTGAAACAGTAATTATAAACCATATCAAACCTACAAATATGATTTGGCTTCGTTATGTAGGCGACATCTTAACATACTCGAAAAGCACGTGAGGCAACTTTGATGTCTTTTTACAAAAATTAAATTCCTTGGTCCCGAGCATAACATTTAAAATAGAATGAAAAAAAAAAAACCAAATCCCCTTTTTAGATGTCTTAATCATCAGAACTGATAACAATTATAAATTCCCTGTCTACAGGAAGGCGACATTCTCACTTTCATACATACATTTTTACAGCTATCTTAACATTTCAGTCAAACTCGGCATAGCAAGTAACTCATTTCTTAGAGCCCTGAGAATTTGCTCCCCATATTTTCCTAACAAAGAACTTGAAACAATCAGAATTCAACTTATCTTGTTAAATTACCCCAAGCACACAATAGAAAAAGTCTGTACATAAAGCAGAGAGTATTTCTTACAACCCCTCGAACCGTTTTACCTTCACTTATGCGAATACACTAGGGAAATCATTAATTAACGTTCAGCAGAAACCAGTTTCCAAAAACATTGGAGATTATGAAATCCCTTGTAGGGACTGTGATAAGACATATTTCGGTTTCACTGGCAAATCTCTCAGAAAGATTAACTCAACATAAATGATCAGTGAGATATGAACAACATTTATAGTTCGGCAATTTTCCATTATAAAAATAACACAAACCATACCATGGATTGGAGCTCATCCCAAATATTATACAAGTTAGCTGTCGATACAAATGTCAAATGGTGGAATCTTCACTAATAAAACAACAAGATAATAGGATCAACCTTTCCAATGGAACCTGGGACTCTAATCATATAGACAACATCTTCCTTAAAGCAATGATGAAGCAGATTAAGACAATTAACAGAACCCAGGATGGCTCAGTGGCATCCCCAGGCATCACCTAAGGGCATATCTCCTACTTATATTTCACCAATGAAACACCTGTCATTCCCTGCTTGATAAGGGTGGAAGTAAGTCTACCGAAATATATTTCTTAGCTTTAAAACAGAGGGTTTTAATAGGCCTTTTATACTTGAGATGTATCCTGTTTTAACAAAAGAATTTAAGATATATAATATATATATATGTGTGTGTGTGTATGTATGTATGTATGTATGTATGTATGTATATACACACACGGTGAACCCCATATTCACAGGGTATATGTCCCAGACTCCCCCCACCCCCTTATGATTAGTTAAAATCTGCAAATACTTAGAACCCCTCTAAAATAACTTATAACTGCCTATTTTGAGAGTTCAAACACAAGGAAAACCATGTAATAATGTTTATAACTGAATATTATAATAGTTTTACCACACAAAGCATCTTGTCATCACCCTTATCATTTGGGATGCTGTCAGTGAATGAATATTTTTTTTTTTAAACACATTTTATTGTTTAACATACACGTCTAGCTGTTGGTTTGCACATGCTCACGTGGAGTCTGTTTTTCAGAATATAACAATTTGATGCAAGTGGAGAGCTGTGGAATGGAATGAAGGTCGTCATAAAAAACAAGAATTCCTCTTAATACTGAATTTTCTTTTCTTATACAGCCCACCACTGTCAGTTACTGGAATCGTTGATGTCGTTGAAATGTGACATAGTGAAAGATGTCGTGTGTGTCATAGCCTACGGCACTCCGTCATCAAGGCTTCCGGCTGCAAATCTCTTATTCTACTATTGGCCAAGTCTAAATCCTACTTTGTATGATCGTCGTGGTATACATATTAAATTCAGTGGTGAGTAGTTTTGTTATTGACTGTATTTTGACTGAACTTTTCACAGAGAATTTTATATTATGTAGATATTGCTTTTATGGACCTAATAGAAGTTGAGTGTTAGCTATTATTCAAGGGAACTTTTAAAGATATTAAGGTTTGCATGTTTGATAATGATCTTAGCCATGAAGTGGATTTATTTTACAATTGACTTCAGGAGTAAGGCGAAATTGATTCAGTTCAGTTTACGTAAACACGAGTTATTTACATAAATACGCACATTCGCGCATATACAGTCGACCATCGTTAGCTAATAGTGGGCCAGGGTGTCTGTCTTAGCCAATTGTCCGGTTTAAATATACGTATAAATATACTGTATTTTGCTACTTTTCTAGTGTATGAATAATAAACCAATGTAAACATGGTAGGCATGATAGAATTCAACCGTATATGTAGATGGCTAGCACGAGACATGAATGCATAATTGGGTAATCAAACATCACTTCTGCAACAAAAACATTTTATTCCTTTTTGTCATTTCTTTTTAATTTTAGTTATTCATTATCGTTTATTACTATTTATACTAATGTACTATTAAATGAATGTGAGATCATTGAAATTATCAATAATAAAATAATGGGACAATTAAGACATGTGGTGTTCACTAACACATTTTGTTTTCAACAAAAACATTCTGTAAATTGCAAAAATGTACATATCCAAATAATTGTAATCCAACGTGTGAATTTTAACGATAAGTAAGACTATATAAAATACAGTTCATCATATCGATCTTGGAGAGGGTTTTTCTTTATCGTTACTAACGTCGTCAATAGTCGTATTTTGTGATCGAAATGTCTAGAAATAGAACAGAAGGAGAGGGCTTTAAAGCACCAACTATACCTTAAACTGTCATCCAAAAACACTTTAATAGCAGTTCAAAGTCATCTTACAACATTACTTTTGATAATATATGGCTTACAACTGTATTTGAATACAAATAAAGTTCCTCCTATATTCAGGCACAGCCATTTTCTCTCATACAGTATTCAAGCCGTCTCATTTTTTTACAGCGATTGGAAAGATGGGGTATTCACAAGTTGAGCTGGGTACTATTCCTGAATATTTATTCATTGAAGAACTACCAAATTGTAAATGAAATCAACAGTGATAAAATATTTTCTTGTGTACTGTCGTGTATGTTAAACATACTTAGAATCAACTAAACTTACAATAAAAATGGTACAGTAAATCAAGCAAAGCAAAAGCAACAAATAAAACAAATTAATGTAAGCACATACTATGTATGCACATACTCTTTCCATGGCCTCATGAACTTCTTGAAGTTTTATTTTCATATTTTTATGTTTATGATACAGTAATTCATATTTCATTAAAGGATGTGCACAGTACACACACACACACACACACACACACACACACACACACACACACACACACACATATATATATATATATATATATATATATATATATATATATATATATATATATATATATATATAGGCAGTCCCTGGTTTACGATGGGGGTTCCATTCTTGAGGTGTGTCGTAAGCTGGAAAATCATCAAAAATCCTAAGAAAACCTTACTTTTAATATTTTGGGTGTATTAAAAACTATGTAAACTGCATTTTTGCATTTTTCATAAAAAAAAACCTTCAAATATTGATTATTTTCGAGTCATATTTCTTATGCCAGATCAGCGTCGTAACCCTGGAACATTTGTCATAAACCTGGAAATAATTTCTGATGATTAAAATTGATTAGCGTCATAACCTCGGAACGTTGTTATCTGGGGACTGCCTGTGTATATAATATATATATATATATATATACACACACATATAGTGGACTGCTGTATTTGCAGTGATATGTACCAGATCCCCCATAAATAGCTAGAATCTGCAAATACCTACAACCCATCTAAAAATGCTTATACCTGGTTTTCTTAGTAGTTTTATCACTAAAAGTGCATTTTATCATGAAATTGATATGAAAATACAGTAATTTGTGGACATTTCTCATAGAAAAATACTGCAAATACGTGAATCTCCCACGAATAATAGGTATATACAGGCCATAGAGAATTCTGCGAAAACGTGAGCCTGCAAATCTGAGTCCGCGAATAGCAGGGGTCGACTGTATTTGTGTCTGTATATATAGATATATAGAATATATATATATATATATATATATATATTATATAAATATATCTATATATATATATATATATCATATATACATTTTACATAATATATATATATAATATTAGATAATTATATATTATAACGATATAATATAAATAAAATATAATTATATATTATATATTATATCTTATATATTATATATTATATATTATTATATATATATCTATTATATATATAGTATATATTATATATATATATATTATATATACATATATTATATATATATATATATATATAATAATATATATAGATATATATATATTATATATTAATATTATTATATTATTAATATATTATTATATTATTATTATATATTATATTATTATATAATATTATATAATATAAATCTATATATATCTATATATATATAATATTATTAATATTTATATATATATATAATAAATATATATATATATACTGTACTCACATTTTACATGTTTGTTTAAACACAAGTTATGCTTTCAAGTTAAGTTTAACATGGTACTTTTTTTTTTTTTTTTTAAGGAAACATTTGATTGTAAGAATTATGACTATAGGAAAGTAACCATCATCATATACATTTACACTTGCATACAGTAATGCATTGAATTTAAAATATTTGCTTAATAGTAATCTGATAGGAACAGTATATTGCTAAATTTTGGATTACAGTAGAAATGTATGCTCATTATTTTTTATTTTACAAAAAACAGTTTTTTACAGTTTACATTGTTATAAGGTAGTTTTAGTGAGTTAATGTGCCGTTACTTTTTTATTAGACAGTATATAGGAAGGATATTTCCATTGTAATCTCATTTTACTTGTATATTTAAATAACATACAGTATGCTGCTCTAGTAATTTAATATAAGTACTTAATCTCTTTTATGTGATGTAGGTTGTTTCCTGTTAAAATGATTCCTTATATAAATTTGCATTGTATAAAAATACAATAATATTCATTCTAGGATGTACAGAGTACCTTCTTAGTCTGAAAATTGTATTTTCTATTACCTTTGAAAATATAACAAGTGCAGACTCAGAAGATTTGAACATTAGTTAGGGTTGCCAAAGTGGACTAAGATATACATATTGCTAAAATTGTCTTCAGTATCTTAGCATTTTACATCAATGTGATTTGTATGTACATTACCCTCTGTTGTGTGACTCCTCTTCATCAGATATTCAGGAAAATTCTCTTTTCATCAGTGAAAATGTCTTAATCATTTTATACGTGGTATGTCGTGTGATTATTTTTCTTAATCGGATGCACTGCTATATCTCACCAGTTTAAAGAAAAAATCATGCAGTTTTGGTTATCTGCTCCCCAACCCTATTGAACATTTATCAGGAATCTGAAGGCCAAGTGGCTTTGTTGCGTTTCACTGTTTTGTGATTTTTTAAAAAGAAAATAGACAATAGTTAAATTTCCTCTAGAGTGTCTGGCCTCTTTTATGGTAGGATTTAAGCCTCCCATTCATTATACAGTTGTGTGTTATCTACATCTCATCTTGGGTTTGCTTATTGATCTCACTACTTATTAGTAGATGAGAAATGCCTGGTCATTTCTTTCGTGTAGATTTTTTTGTTTGAAATCATGGAATTATATATGTGAAATATTTCTGTAGTTAATTTTATTCATATATATATATATATATATATATATATAATATATATATATATATATATATATATATATGTATGTATATATATATATATATATATATATATATATATATATATATATATATATATATATATATATATATATATATATATACTTACTTATCCTCATCTTCTACTTGTGTAGGGGAGGCATCAGAGACCCACATCCCTTTGGCAAAGAATTCATGATTAATTGATTTGTCTAGTTTTTTTTTTTTTTTGAGAATTTCCGACTTTGCTCTTGTTAGTGTTGTAAAAGTTGGCTTTTGTTCTTTTTTCTATAGAAAGATTGATGACATGAAATTTTTGTTGAATTCTGTAATCTGGTTATTTTGCCTGTGAAAGACTGAGGAGAGCTTTTTAATTCAGCAGTTATTTTTATATTATTTAATTCTACATTTAGGGAAAAGATCAAACTGCTTTAAATTTTTTTTCGGCATAATACGTACAGAACTTCTGTCTTTCTTTATATTATTTCCCTAGTGGTGACATAAGTAGTCGGTATGGTAAATTATAGCCAAAAAGTACTTTATGCCATTAAAATTACCAATTTAGTGATCTAGTATTAAATTCATATTTCCATTTGAAAGTTCTTATAAATGATTTATATTTGAATATAAAAGAGCATAGAATTACTTAATTTATAGTTTTGTATTTTCTTACCAGTGCAGCTACAGTATAAGGCATTAATAATATGGAGTTGCAGTATGCCGAAAATGCTTTCTTGAGTGACAGAAAGAATTTATTTTTTCTATAATGAGATTACAATGGAAAATTCTTAAAACTGTTTGCCTGGGACAGAGGTCTTTCAGAGTCTGTTCTACTTTATTCCTATTTCTTAGTTTTCATGTAATTTATTTATGACAGTATCTTTTTCAGGTGCATTATTTACTAAATAAATCTTAAGATTAACATTCCAGGTTATCTGAAAGGAGTTGAGCTACTGAAAAGGGACTTATACCTTAGCTAATTTTTTCATGTAGTAGAGAAATAGAGTACATAAATTTTTTTTGTAACTCATTGAACTAGAAAAGCATTGAATTGAATAGTATTGGAAAAGCTTATCTTATCATACACCATATCACATAGATCACATGACCTTCACACATCACATAGATCACATGACCTCCACACATCACATAGATCACATGACCTCCACACATCACATAGTGCAGGGTAGAAATTTTGGCCCAGTATCAGTTTGCACTTTAGGTTTTGTTGTTTGGTTTCTTTTTAGTTTATGAATTATTTTGATTTCCAAAGCTCAGTCACTGGCTTTTTTCTGTATGATTAGGATTACTGTTTTGATGAATTAGTCACAAATACAATAAACTTTGCGATCCTTAATGTACCTTATGAAAATTGCCAGTGTATGAGTTTCTGTTTTTTATACAATATATCCTTCAGACTCATTCTCCTTTTTTATGGAATTTTCAATATTTTGAAAGATATGTAATGTTTGTATGTGTCAACACCTTTACATATGTTATAATTGGGTCCTTAAGTGTTAGTTTTGTTTATTAGAACCTGTGTTGATGTACAATGACTTGTTTGTTTGATTGGTTGATGTTGGCCATCTCCCTGTTTCACACTATGTTGGATGGGGTGTTCACCTTGATGTTTTTCATTTTAAGTCTCTGTCATGCAGTTGTTAGGGTACAACTGTAGTTTAACAGTTGCTTCAATATTTGTCAAAATAGGTTCAGATTTTTGCTTAACAATTTTGAAATGAAATATCCAACACATTTTGCACAAAATACGTGAAGTCACTAAATTAAGGAAAACATTTTGTGAAGTGAGATCATCTAAAATATTTGACTCCCCATATTTTTTTTTACAGAAGCAAAAGCAGTACTGTATTTAGCTATTAATGTATTATCTTTGTATTAAAAAAGCATTAAAAAAGCTGCATCAAACTATAAATAAGGGCTGTATAAGTGAAAGATAATGTACAGTGTTGTTTTTACCGATTATTTTACTAGGAATTGCAAATTATTAGGTTTGATAATTAAAAATTAACTCTGGATACATTTACACAATGTAAAGTATTCTTACTAAAAGTGTCATGGTAACAATAGACTGACAGGCTAGAAGTGTAGTGAATAAATAAGTAAGTGAATGGCAGGGGAGAACGAGTGGTCAGAACAATAATTAGAAGATTAAACTTTAATAGAGGAGATACAGTATAAGCCTCACAATAAATAAAATTTTAAGAAGGCAAACTGTATTTGCCCTAAAAGTAAGGCTGTTGATTCCAAAGTTATGGTAGTTTACTAAATAATTTTCCTTCTGCAATAATAAAGATCTTATTTTATATTTGCTTTCTTTGTTGATAGCATTCAGAATATATTATTCCAAATTGATGGAAACTATGCTAGGTTACTAGTGGAGAATTTGAATGATGATGATCTGTCATTAAATTTTGGGAATCTACCATCTGACACAATGATGCATAAGTCATCTGACACAATGATCCATTACTTATGCAATCTTGCTACAATACAGACAAATTTTTGTCTGAGTCTCAGAACCTGAGTTTTTCGTTTGCTTTGACTTCTACTTTTTTTATCTTTGCACAGTTGTGTTATCATCTAGTAAATAGTATTTTTACATTAATCTTACTTCCAATTTCTGTGAATTACATGACACTATGGTTTCTATTTTTACTCTGTTATTTTCTGGACAATCCTCATACCCATCAAATGTATATGATTTGATTTTAACTGACTGTTAGGATTTTGTATTTTCTCCACTTTGATGTGATGAAAAAAAAAAGATTTTTTATGTCTGTTTCCTTCTCCAGAACTTTACTTCTTGCTTTTCAAACTTCCATATCATTTTCTGTACTATTCATTAAATGTATTATGTAATCTATCAGTCATGTTTTGCATTTTATTCTTCATTGCATTGCAATTTCAATTCCACTCATGTTTGCTAAGTGAGGATCATGCTTTGACTAAGATCATTCTTTGTCCATGAGACAGCCACTTGAATCGCAGGTTTCCTTTTGGGGACCATTAAAGTTGCATTTGTTTTGCCAAGGTATTGGAGTTGCCACCCCCCTGTCTCCACCTTGGGAGGTACATAGGGTGTAACAAGAGTTTATGCAAGTATTACAGGAAATCAGAGAATAGGTAAATCCAAGCAGAAAATGTTCTATGAAGATATGCATTTTAACACTGTCGGTGAGGTGAGATTTTAAAAAATCATCAGTTGATTAACACTGCTCTCAGGTAAGCAAGGGCATTTATTGAAGGTCGGAGTAGCCCGGAATGTGGGGAGGGGGGATGGAGTGAATTAGCCAAGTGGATTGCTAATCTCTTGATTATGATTTTTTCTTGCAAGTTATTAGACAATGTAACATGACTGTCCCATCAACTAGTAAATTACATGTGAATAAACTTCATTGAATCTAATCTCAATGATTAGTTTACAACAGAACCTTATGACTTTATATATCAAGAAAGTATTATAAATGTTGTTTGGTAACATTTATTTGTGGTCATTGAATTGTAGTGCTCTTTGTTCGGCTGCTTGGTCAATGAATTGTTGAATTAGGAGTCAGGACTAAGTTTACGCCTGTGCTGAATGAGTAGCAGTAACAGTTATGTTAACCCTTAAACGCCGAAGCGGTAAAAAAAAAAATCTCTCCCGTGTGCCGGAGACGTTTCAGAGTGAGCGCGGAAGCGGAAAAAATATCTTTTTCAAAAAATCACAGAGCGCTTAGTTTTCAAGATTAAGAGTTCATTTTTGGCTCCTTTTTTTGTCATTGGCTGAAGTTTAGTATGCAACCATCAGAAATGAAAAATATTATCATTATCATATATAAATAATGCGATATATGATAGCGCAAAAACGAAATTTCATATATAATTGTATTCAAATCGCGCTGTGCGCAAAACGGTTGAAGGTAACAAGTTACTTTTTTTCGTTGTAATGTACACTAAATTGCAATCATTTTGGTATATAACACATTGTAAAACGATAAAAGCAGCACAGAGAAAATATTATCACAAAATAATGCATGAATTCGTAACGCGCGGACGTAAACAAATATTTTTTTCAAATATTCACCATAAATCTAAATATTGTCCTAGAGACTTCCAATTTCTTTCAAAATGAAGACAAATGATTGAATATTACTATACTGTAAGAATATTAGCTTACAAATGCAGTTTTCGACCATATCTGACGAGTTAAAGTTGACCGAATGTCGAATTTTTTTTTATATATGTTTTTTTATATGCAATTATTTCGGAAATAAGAAAAGCTACAACTTTCAAATATTTTTCGTTTTATTCTACATGAAATTGCGCACATTTTCATATATAAAACTCTATGAAATGCCTAATATGAAACGGAGCAAATATTCCGAGAATGGGACTTACGCATTTCGGAGATTTGTGGCGGAGAATCCGCGCGCGGAGGGAAGGAAAGTTTTTTTTAAAAATTCACCATAAATTTAAATATTGTGCTAGAGACTTCGAATTTGTTTCACGATGAAGGTAAATGACTGAATATTACTAGACTGTAAGAGTTTTATCTTACAATTGCGTTTTTCGACCATTTCGGTAGAGTCAAATTTGACGGAACGTGGTTTTTTTCTATTTATCGTAATTTATATGCAAATATTTCAAAAATGAGAAAAGCTACAACCTTCAACTATTTTTCGTTGTATTATACATGAAATTGCGCACATTTTCATATATAAAACTTTATGTAACGGCTAATTTAAAATGGTGCAAACATTACCACAAACGCACGTATGATTTTTTCGGAAGAGTTACCGCGCGGACGTAAAGAAAATGTTATTTTTTTCATAAATTCACCATAAATCGAAATATTGTGCTAGAGACTTCCAATTTGTTGCAAAATGAAGGGAAATGCTTGAATATTACTAGAATATACAATTGCGTTTTTCGACCATTTCGGTAGAGTCAAAGTTGACCGAAGGTTGAAAATTTGTCACTTATCATTTTTTATATGAAAATATTTCAAAACTGATAAAAGCTACAACCATGGGTTGTTTTTAGTTGTATTGTGCATGAAATTGCGCACATTTTCATATATAAAACTTTATATAACGGCTAATTTAAAATGATGCAAACATTACCACAATCGCATGTATGATTTTTTTCGGAAGAGTTACCGCGCGAACGTAAGGAAAAAGTTTTTTCATAAATTCACCATAAATCGAAATATTGTGCTAGAGACTTCCAATTAGTTGCAAAATTAAGGTAAATGATTGAATATTACTAAAATATAAGAGTTTTAGCTTACAATTGCGTTTTTCGACCATTTCGGTAGAGTCAAAGTTGACCGAAGGTTGAAATTTTTGCACTTATCGTTATTTATATGAAAATATCTCAAAACTGATAAAAGCTACAATCATGAGTATTTTTTGTTGTATTCTACATAAAAATGCACACATTTTCATATATAATACTCCATGTAACGGCTAATTTAAAATGGTACAAAAATTATGTCAAAGTGACGAAATAATTTCTGATGTGTCACAGATACTTTTTAGTGCGGCAAGAAAGAAATTCGCGCTTGTGCGCCTGCGTAACGATTGTAAACAAAACAACACCTTGATCCGTGAACTCCCAGCATCCCCCAAGGCGCGTGATTCAAGAGTTTTAGGCTGGTAGGCCTAAAAGTATTTTTCCGCGAATTTTTAATAAAACTTTTGTATGTCGACGTAAAATACGTCCAGTCGGCACCCGAGAGACAAAAAATGTCGACGTAAAATACGTCCAGTCGGCGTTTAAGGGTTAACAAGGTAAAGCAGGGAGAGAGGATACTTTTACATTGAATAATGTCACCTTTTTTAACCCCTTTCAATTACAGGGAGTCCCCATTTAATGGCGGCATCAGTAAATGGAGTTTCAGTTTTACAGCTCTTGGCTAATGACAACTAGATTTTGACACCGGCACATGGTTTATTGGTGTTCTTAATGTTGCTGTTAACCATTAAGCGGATCATAGGCACTTTTGGCGTTGTAAACGCCATCTATTTGGTTAGCAGCGATTTTCGGATACCTGCACTTGGCCGATAACCGAACCTCTGCCATTAACCAATGACAGACTGTACTGTATGAATAGGCTGTCTTTGACATCAAGGAAGGAAGGGTATTTTCAATAATGTTCCCCTTCTTCTTTTCATCTAATGGGGGCAGAAGGATTTTTATTGTTGCATTTTTTCCTTTGAGCAGTGTCTGATGAATATTTTTGAAGGAGAGGGAGAGGTTTTAAATACATTTTAAATGCATTTTAAATCTTAGATTGATACTTAATGAATAGGCTTACCTTTGATGGAGGGGAGATTCAATTAGGCTTTCTTTTCTTTTTTTTAATCGATGTTTGGTGAATACCATTGATGAAGAGTGAGAGGTTTCAATGGTCCATGCATTTCCCCCCTTTGTTTATTGCCTATTGAATATGTACATTTGATTTGGAGGTATTTTATTCACATCGGCATAATTGTAGAATTTTTATAACAGTATATTTCACAACTGCGTAATCTAAACATTGGTTAATTGAACTTAGTAAGTGGAGTTCATTGATTATCGTTATCACATTAAACTTTCAAAGTGGCCATCATTGGCACTGACACATAATGCTGCTCTTTGCGATATGAAATTCCTCTTTTTTGTTGAAATTTCTGGCTTGGTTTTGGTTAGCTGTGAAGTTTCTATTATTTTCTGCAGAAGGTCCTATTTTTTGTTTATTTTCTGTTTGTATACTAGCAATATCAAGTGTCCCCAGAGATAATAATCCAGTAGTGGTTGGTCTGGTGATCTTGCAAGCAAATTATGTAGATCTTCTCAGCCTATCCACTGTTCAGGAAATGTCCAGTTAAGGTGCGGCTTAACTTGATTAATAAGTGTGGCAGTGCTTCTTCATATTGGAAAATTATTTGGCATTGTGTAACTAGAGTGGAAAATTATTTGGCATTGTGTAACTAGAGGAACATTATTCCAGGGCTAAGGGGAGATGATTTATCAATAATTTAGCGTAAGCATCCCGGTTGATGTGATTTTTGAAGATATGTGGGCCAATCAAACAGTCATCAATAAGGACACTACAGATTTTAACTGAAAATCTGTGTTAAAATTACTGTCTGCCTTTGTGATGATTTTCATTTGCCCACTAGCATTCATTGTAGGCAATGTGTAGCCTACAGGTAAATCTAGCTTCATCAATGAAAAAAATTAAACCTAATATGTATCTCAGAATTTCTTTCATGAAGATGTTGAACTTTGTGATGATACAGATGAAGCCCTTCACATTTCAATATTCTTTGTGCTTTCATGTGCGATACTCAAAGCGAAATAAAATTCCTCCTGTGTTAACATCAGGGCTGTGATGCACTATGTCAAGACTTGATCTTACCTTTTTATTTTCCCTTATCCATTCGGCTGTTGCACTTATTTCCGGGAAAGATCCTTTCTCACAAAGAGATTTTCTTCTTTATTTAAGTAAACAATATGTCTACATATTTCACATTATTGAAACGGTGAGGCATTGTCTTCAGTTTCTTGCTATCAAAATGAATCAGGACTTTGATACTAGTAATCTGAACTTGGTGAGAGTGACAAGTAAACCGATCAGTTAATTGCTAGCCTCACTCAGTCCACCTCCCCATATCCCAAACTTCTCCGAGATCCTGTACACCATCTTACTTATGTGAGAGCAGTGTTCATTATAAAAAAAATTTTTTAATTCACATCACCGACAAACAAAGCCTTAAAATGCATATCTTTATGGAAGATTTTCTGCACAGAATTACTTTTTCTTTTATTCAAGAGATATTTCCACATACTCATGTTACAGCCTGTATCCTCTTTTTATTTCTTGACAGGACACTAGGCAGTAAAGTAGTAGTCTTACCGTGATCACAGTTATCTCGGCTTTCACCTTCATGTTAAGGTATTATTATACCAAGGTCGGTCATATAGCAAGATTTTCTGTAATGTATAAGTTATCTCATGAGCAGCATTCATATTAATGACCGATGTTATTAGCAGGGTTATCTTTGGCATAAATTTTTTTTCATTTCCTTACATCCAGTGTTACTAATATATATATATATATATATATATATATATAGATATATATATATATATATATATTATATATATATATATATCTATATATCTATATATATGTATCTATATATATACATATATATATATATATAATATATATATATATATATATATATATATATATATCTATATATCTATATCTATATATATAGATATATATATATATATATATATATATATAGATATAGATATATAGATATAGATATATAGATCTATATATATAGATCTATATATCTATATCTATCTATCTATATATAGAATATATATATATATATATATATATATATATATATATATATATTATATATATATATATATATAATCATCAGAATGTACTAACTATATTGGAATATATTCGCAACTGATATTTATAGTTCTGGTTATAATAAAAAAAGTATCATTTAATTTTGAGAATTATACTTATAGTACGTATACATAATTTTTAGTTTGTAATTGTTTGTTAACACATCTATCATAGTACTTGAAATGAGTTCATTTCATAGTCATAACATTGCATAATTATAGGTCAGGATTTTGATGACAAATTATTTTGTTACAAGAAATTAATGTATGGAACAGAAGTCCATTGTGGTTATGAAACACTGTTTTTTTATGGTAGACTGCCATCAACCATTGGGGGGTATCTGTACCTTGTTCAGCACACTGTAGACAGTACTGCAGTTTCAAAGGCTCTTTTGTTCTTGTCTCATATAGTAATCAAGCTTCTTCACCTTTAGATTGTTTCATTGTCAATTCTCATTGAAAAAAAAAGAAAAAAAAGAGCCCTTTTGGGCAATTCCTTTAAGCATTTAAGAGTGTGACTGTTATTATATCAGTGTCAAGACCAATATAATGAAAAAAATACAGTTTTGATGGTAATCAAACGTAACGTTTATTTACCAGATCCATACGAAATGTCACAGTAAATTAGGAAATGTTCAGCTGAATTATAATTCAGCCAGTATAATAATGGCAGTAAGTTTTATTCAGTAAAATATGTTAAGCCATGCCAATTTTATTCCAAGTTGTAGATATGGTTTTACTGGAAATTTGATATGTGTTCGTAGGATTGATATCTAATTGGAAAATGTTAGCAATGTAAATATACGTGCTTAGACTCATTCTTCCATTTTATTAGGAAATACAACAAAATTGTTTGGAAATTATGTAGCCAAATGGCTTTACTGAGTAATTGAAGGAAAACATTTTGTCTTTTTATGATGTTCTCATTGAATTGATTTTGTTTCATGAAAATACATCAATGACAACCCTGCCAGTGAGCATCTTACGTGGTAATGGCATTCATTACTTACTTCTTATTAAGAGAGTAAACAGAGATGTAGGGTACATACATTTCATGAGTGTTGCCTTTGCAGGATAACTCACAAGTCTTTCATTAGGGTATTATTTTCTTTCCATTTTAAGCTCAGTGCACAATTAATTTAAAATATTCGTGTAGCATACTTTAGATGCTACTAAAGGTCCTTCGGAGTATCCCATTGACCCCAGCTGTTTTTCACTTCTTCCCATTGGTCTCCTCCTACCTTACTGTCCAACTTCTTATGCTTTACCTTGTTCCAGTATTCACTTCTCATCTGAGAACAAACTATTCATGTAGCATTAATGAAATGAAGCTTCCCATTCAGCTAAGCAGATAATAACCACACCAAATATTTCTATATTTAATACAATGCTTTGTTTATATCAGATGGGAATGTTCAGGTTAGAATCACAGCTAGAAAAACATGCATGGCTTTGTAAGAAAGAACATTATGTACATTTCTTTCACAGACTGGGATTTTCTAATAGCTCTGTGAAGAACAATAATAGCTTTACACTTTCTTTTACTTATCATTTAGAAAATGCAGTGTGTTAATGTTTGTTATTTTTTTTTTTTTTTTAAATTAGGTATCAACTTTTCATTGTCTGTAAAGAGGAAATGCTCAGTTCAAATACATATACTGATATTACATGCTACGCCAGGTGTTCATTTCTGTTTCATATAATAGGTGTAGTAGAACCGAACTACAGTATACTCGGTTTTTTTTCAGTTGCAAATGTACACCCAGATACCCTTTTATTTACCTAAAACTTACACATAGCGTAACTATCTATAGCCCGGGATGCAGTGTTACCATACGCAATCACCACAGGTGGGTGGACAGATGGAAAAAAACAGTATAGTTAGAATAAGTTGAAAGGTTTAGGAAATTTTTGCCGATTGCCTTATATTTCATACTAAAGTCTGATAAATGTAGTGCACAAAAAAATTAGGATTTTCTTCTTTGATGAACTTTGTATGTTATCAAACTGCAGTATTTAAAACAAACTGTGAATCTTGTGTTGATAAAAATTACAACAGCATCAGACCCTTCATAAGTAATTGATGTTGATTACAACCCCATTAATCATTGTTTTTTGGATTTGTTTAGCTTTTGGCTGCGAATTGTTGCCTTTCCTTTGTATCATTGATCAAGGAATAAATCTCTTCGTTTGATACTTCAGATATGTCATGCCACCTCCCCTTGTGAAGGTGAGAGGCTGCTCCAGTGAGAATAAGCCACTCCTGATATGGAGTGCTTCCTTGATTGTAGTTCTCCTAGAAGTCCCTACCACCCAGAGAAATGTTATTTTGTTGCCAACTGCTGATTCTTTGGTGGAATATCCTCTTTCTACCTTCTGGCCACAGTAAAGTCTTTTCTTCGTAATAACTAATAAATTGAAGGAACTCTTCCTCACTCCAATCAGCCATGGTACACATATACGTACTGACTGAACAAAACAAGGGACTACTATGGACGGCCTTGTTCATAGTCGGTGTTAACAAGTTCAGCAACCTCTGTTGATACGCGTTTAATACAGGTCCCGCCCACCGGGGCCCAAAAACCGACAATTGTCGGGACGGAGGGCGAACAGAGCCTCGTCGCGGGTTCGGGGTTCGGGTTCGAGGAACCGTCCACACTTGCGTTTTTGGTACAAGAATCGGTTACAATACAAGGTTCGGTTCGCACGTGTGTACCCACCTATATAAATGTTGCATTAGTTGCCGAACTAATACTTACGTTAAGACATGTTGCGAGTAAAGTATTAATGTAAATATTGCATTCGTTTCCAAACTGATATTTGCGTTGGAGATATGTTGCCAGTATGTAACGTAATATAATGTAATCATTGAATGCTTTTTCCGAATAGAGTAATAACGTGTTTGCTACCGAACCGATTTTCTTTGGTAGTGAACACATCAGTTTCAAATGATACCTGATAGATTTCAGCAAATTTGATCGGTAAGGGCTGGCTTTAATTTTCTGAATAGTGTAGAAACTTAAATTTTGTTTGTTACCTGCTATAGGTTTCAGAGACAGTACAAGCACGATTTTTGGCAATAACTCTGTAACGAACACTTGTGTCAGAACGAGATTTTGCTATTATGTATTACACCCAATGCCATAATTTATAAGGGTATCGTGAACCACTAATTTTAAAGAATAAAGACACATGTCCCTGTACCAATAGGCAAAAACTCCATTAGCCAGAAATGGATACGAACACAACATTAAAAAGCTCCGCCTACCCTCTCCCCCACCCCCACCGCCACCCTCGTCCTTCTTCCGTCCATTCTCTCTCTCTGAAAGCTGCTTCAGATTAAACTTATTTTGTATGATTTTTTTTGGTTTTTATATATCTATCTTAAATCTAATCTAATCTAATGGTTACATTGTTGTAATATATCTCAACGATCCAGTCGGATGTTAGCTGCCAGTTGACTGATTTATTTATGCATTGATCCGCTCATCTCTCTCTCTCTCTCTCTCTCTCTCTCTGAAAGTTACTTCATTTTAAACATATTTTGTACGATTTTTTCTATCTACCTAATAATAGTTTATATTGGTGTATGTATCTAACGATTCACTCAGTTGCTACCTGCCAGTTAACTGATTTATTTATGCATTTATCCGGTCTTCTCTCTCTCTCTGGTAGTGGTACCTACTGTAAATGGTTATTAGAGTGAAAGATATCTAATGTATGGTGGAGCAGTAAAAACGATAACACTATGATTTATGGTAAAGCGACTGTTATACTTGTGGTTGATTACCTTCTTCGTAATCCTCATTTGGACTCAGGGTATCAGCAATATAGTACTTGTATTACGAAGGTGAAGAAGATATGGCCACCACAGAGCGTACTGTCGGCACAGTTGCAGAAATTCGTTTGTCACGCAACTTTTCAACTTTTTAAGCCACGAAAAAGCTGCCAATCGCCTTCGGATTGGTTTGAATGGGTAACTGGTTATAGTTACTCTGTTATGAATAAAAATTGAGTGTTTCTACCGGACATTCATAAGATTTAAACTCTTGATTATACCGACACATATAACAGTCGCTTTACCATAAATCATAGTGTCTATCGTCTTGCTGTTCCACTGTACATTCAGATATCTCTCACTCTAATAACAATTTGTAGTAGGTACCACTACCACAGAGAGAGAGAGAGAGAGAGAGAGAGAGAGAGAGAGAGAGAGAGAGAGAGAGAGAGAGATGAGCGGATCAGTGCGTAAATAAATCAGTCAACTGGCAGCTAACAACCGACTGGATCGTTAGATATATACAACAATGTATATTATTAGATAGATAGATAGATCGATAGAAAAATCATACAAAATAAGTTTAAACTGAAGCAACTTTCAGAGAGAGAGAAGGGAAGGAAGAAGGACGGGGGTGGCGGTGGAGGAGGGGGGAGAGGGTAGGCGGATATATCACACCAATGTAAACTATTATTAGATAGATAGATAAACGAAAATCGTACAAGATATGTTTAAACTGAAGTAACTTTCAGAGAGAGAGAGAGAGAGAGAGAGAGAGAGAGAGAGATGAGCGGATCAATGCATAAATAAATCAGTCAACTGGCAGCTAACAACCGACTGGATCGTTAGATATATACAACAATGTATATTATTAGATAGATAGATAGATCGATAGAAAAATCATACAAAATAAGTTTAAACTGAAGCAACTTTCAGAGAGAGAGAAGGGAAGGAAGAAGGACGGGGGTGGCGGTGGAGGAGGGGGGAGAGGGTAGGCGGAGCTTTTTAATGTTGTGTTCGTATCCATTTCTGGCTAATGGAATTTTTGCCTCTTGGTACAGGGAAATGTGTCTTTATTCTTTACAATTAGTGGTTCATGATACCCTTATAAACTACGGCATTGGGTGTAATACACTATAGCAAAATCTCGTTCTGGCGCGAGTGTTCGTTACAGAGTTATTGCCAAAAAACGTGCTTGCACTGTCTGAAACCCAAGGTAAAAAACTTAGATATTGCGATCTCTACCGAACCAAACTTTCGGTATTGAAATGTATATGCACAAGTCTCAATAATGTTTGATACAAATTGAGAAATATTTTTATATGGTACTCTGGGTACTTTAAAGAGTGTTGCTAAAAGTTAACGTTCCTTGTCCGAATAGTGTGATAAACTAATACCACTGTATTTGCTAACGGACCGATTTTTAGATGATGAAATGCATATTTGCACATCTCAGTGTGTGATAGTATGGACTAAGTTGGCGCTTGGTGTCCTTTAATTATAGTCGGTTAAGGTTAATTGCTGTGTCTGAGTACCATACTAAAATTTAATATTGTGCTAACCACCGGATTTATAGTTTTGGTAATAATATTCATATTTGCAATTCTCAACAGTAATTAATAACTTTTGAGAGATGCCGGTATGATGGTACCTACCATGTGTGATCTGTTGCTGGTAAAGGATTAACTGAAATCATTACACTTTTCCTTGCAGAGAACTGAAAGTGTAAGGACAGTACGTAGTGGAGAGAGAATTGTGCATAGTATTTAGACTTGCTGTTTTGAGTTTTATACAAGGTGAGAGAACAGTTTGTGATATGAGCACACAAACAAACATATGTTACTTATAGAATAAATGTATATATTGTGGAAATTTCATTAATTCATTATGCTACTAGCACTCCTGGCTCCCAGCTAGCCAGGCACCAACTTCCCCACATCAATTTTTGCTCCTCGTTAATTTTTTCTCTACTTGCTCCTGCGCCTGACTCCCGTGCTTCCTTCCCGTGCCATTGCCAGTCTTGTCTGGGTTAACACGTTAACCTTGTAACAAAGTGCAGCGTTGTGTAATGGAGGAGGTGCTTACTTTTCCCTTGATTCTGCTAGACAAAGGTCACTGTCGTACTCCCCTAAGGTCTAAACTTGGGAGGAGACATACCGGAAGTCCAAGGGAGATGCCCCCTCAGTTGAGCCTGTTGCCGGTCCCACGTATCGACACAGACAGCCACTGGAAACGGTCTTACTGGATGTGTAGTGGAGGAGGTTGCTATTTGGCCAATTAGTTCCCCTAAACCTAGTCCCTGTCAGACTCCCCTAAACCAGGGAGGAGACATACTGTTGGTTCATGGGAGTCCGAAATGGATTTGTCCCAGGATAGATGCCCCTCAGTCACACCTGCTGTCTCGGTGGTCCGAAGTTCGATTCTCGGCTCGGCCAACGCAGAACCAGAGAAATTTATTTCTGGTGATAGAAATTCATTTCTCGATGCAATGTGGTTCGGATCCCACAATAAGCTGTAGGTCCCGTTGCTAGGTGCTGTAGGTCCCGTTGCTATACTCTGTTTTTTTCATCTGTCCATCCGCCTGTGGTGTTTTTGTATGGCAACCACTGCGTCCCGGACTTTAGATAGTACATTCAGCTTACATTCAAACGATTATAATAATATCCTATTTCGAATATTAACGGTGTAATTTGCATACAGTAAATTATTACACTTTTCAGTTGCAAATGTACGCCCAGATATGCTTTTATTTACCTAAAACTTACACATAGCGTAACTATCTAAAGCCCGAGACGCAGTGTTACCATACAAAAAACACCACTGGCAAGATGGACAGATGAAAAAAAACAGAGTATAGGTAACCAATTGGTTCCTAGTCACGTAAAAATATCTAATCCTTCAGGCCAGCCTAGGAGAGCTGTTAATCAGCTCAGTGGTCTGGTAAAACTAAGATATACTTAACTTACACCTGCTGTCTGCAGGTGTTGATGGACAACCATTGGAAAGGTGTCCATAGAGATGTGCTTTTATTTTAGTGACACTCCATGGTAAACAATGCGCCATTGAATCACGGTCGGTGAAGAGGTGCTTTTCAGAGCAGAACATGAGCACTTGAGCTTCTGAGAGTGGCTGCTAGTGCCCGAGCTTCCAAGAGCAGCTGCTGGTGCCCAAGTTTCCAAGAGCAACCGCTAGCGCCCCAGCCTCCAAGAGCGGCCACTAGTGCCCGAGCCTCCAAGAGTGGCCGCTAGCGCCTGAGCTTCTGAGAGCGGCCACTAGCACTTGAGCTTCCAAGAGCAACTGCTAGCACCTGAGCCTCTAAGAGCAGCTGCTAGTCTAACTGGAATTTCTGGCAGAGAAACAGAACCGTTAGAAACCCACTCTTACTCTCGAGTAGGCTTCAATTCCCTTGATCTGTTGGGCTATATGCTGTCCATGGGGCAGGCTGACCTAGGCTGTCTGCCACCTTAAAGGAACTTTATAACATGTTTCATGGACACTATCTCATAAGATTGTTTCAACTTGTACTTCTACGCTCTTCCACCATTCGATATGGTCAGGGAAGGGCTAGATTTTTTGGGACTCATTAAAGCGTTATGTCCCTTGTTGCTCCGTCCTGAACCAATTATGGTTCCTGATTTCTTGTGAGAGATTGATGAACTACCCCAGATTCCCTCCACCTTTTGTACCTTCTTACGGGGAGAGGCTTTAGGCTGTCCAGGTGTTAACAGAAAGCAGGGGCCGTTTTTCAGGGGTGCTATAAAAAAACATTTGAGAGATGGGAAAGGGTATTAAGCTAAGTCGTGTCTCAATAACAAGGTTTGCTCAATTACCCTGAGAATTTTTTTTTACCAAGAATGAGGACCCTTCCATGATCTGGATCTGTTCTCTCTCTCTCTCTCTCCCAAGAATTTTATGGTAGAGAAGGCAGTCTTGTCAACCAGGATAATACCCAGGAGTGCCTATTAGTAAAAGTTTTTTTTCCTCACCTGGCTTCCTGCTTGCCTGGCGCCAGTTACAGCTGGGTAGAGCTCTAACCAAAACTTCTAGGAACACCTTTCAGCTCCCAAAAGTTTAGTAGTTAGATGGCGGCCAGTCGCCTTCAGTCTGGGGCCAACCCAGTCTTTTGAGCTCCCAGAATTGCTCACAAACTTTGAGGAGAATAGAGAGCAGCTTGTAAAGTTAGAGGGTTCTGGTATTACCTGGAAGGAAACAGAAGTTTGTGGCCATACTTTTACTTCTGGCTTCAGCAACAGACTGGCGCCAGCTTGGACTCTTGAGTAACCAAAAGTGTTCACCAGATCTGAGGATGAATAGAGATCTTTCTGGCCGGCTGAGATGTTCAGGTTTTACCTGAAAATAAACTGTGGTTCAAAGGCCACATATATAACCTAAGGAGTTATGGCTAGATCTCATCTCGTCTTCCATTTAGAACATCTGGTTCTTTATACTAAAGGGATTTTGACGTAAGGAAAAATCTATTTCTGGGCGATTGGTTCGTGTCGCCCAGCGAAATATCCCTTTAATCCATTATTTCTAAGGTAAATGCACTAACACATACCAGAGAATAAATAAAATAAAGAAAAGGTCAGTACCACTGACTCGCTCACCCTCCAAGAGGGCGTTGGTATGAACACTAGGGCGAGTGAGACCACTACCACGAACCTCTTACCAATAGAAATCTCCTACGACAAAACCCCCACAAGAGGGGAGCCGACCCACAGAGTGGGCAGCAACTACTACTACTCCATCCCACGCTGCCGACTGCTGCGCCTCTGGTGGCCATCCTGAAGTTAGCAGACAATCTTGAGCGCAGGGATGGGTAGGGTGGGATTTCGCTGGGCGACACGAATCAATCGCCCAGAAATAGATTTTTCCTTACGTCTAAATCCCTTTTCTGGGCTCAGTTCGTGTCGCTGCGCGAAATCGTACCAGAGAATTAGCACAAGATTGTAACAGAAAATAAATAAATAAGGTCTCAATAAAACTTAAAATAAAATAAAGAATTATAATTGCTAAAAAATATACATATACACAATTATACAAGTTAGAAAATATTCCTTAAAATTAGCTTAAAGTTAACATATATGTACAGGGCTTACATGGAATATATGTTGAACTTAACATTTGTGTATAGTTAATATGTACAAAAATAAATAAAGCAATTATAATAATAAAATGAATTTGAACAAACTTAGACAATAATTTAGTAAACAAATGTATATGTCTTAATATACAAAACCCGTAACCATTGTAAATGTAGATGTGTCACCCTAGCATAAAAATAAGGGGACCACATCATAGAGATCAGTATATACAACCAATTGTGGGTGACCCTAGCAAAAAAATAAGGGACACCCACTGTACCATCACAAGAGCAGCTAAGACTCAAGGTAGATGTAGATAAACATGGTAGGTATAGACAAACTGTTGAATGAGATAGGTAGAAAGGAGATCTGGATCTTCAACTTAAGATTAAGCAGAGTCGGGGGAAACTATGTTACCCGCCGCAACTGCTGAAAATTTCAGAGCTTCCAAGGACTTTAAGTAATGACGCTTAAATACTGTCGGCGATTTCCATCCAGTATACTTTTTCAAATCATCAAAATTCATGTGTTGGAAATAGTTAATTGAGGTGGCAACTGCCCTGACATCATGAGCTTTAGGGAAGGAATCAGGGTTGGCTTGCTTAATAAAGTACAGGATCTGTTGCCTGATACCTTTAATAGATAAAGTACCACCTTTTTCTCTCCTAAAGAGAGGACCCGAAGAGGATGAGGATGTCCTGGACAGAAAGGCTCGTAAGGTCGATACTGGACAAAGAGAAACATCTTGCGGAAGGGGTATAACCTTCCACGGTTCCCACCTCAACAAAGGATCCTCATTCTTTGCTAAAAAGCTACGTTCCGGAGAAAGTAGAACTTCCCCTGAGGGAAGAAATTCTATATGATTCGGATCTCTGGATAACGCCGACAGTTCTGAAATTCTAGCTCCTGAAGCCAAGCTTAATAAAAATAGAGTTTTTCTTAAGAGCATTATAAATGAACATGTCGTATTGTCTGTTTCTGAAGCCAGCTTTAGAACATCATTCAAGAACCACGACACTGACGTAGGCCTTACTGAAGGTCTAAGTCTAGCACAAGCCTTGGGAATAGACGAGAAGTAAGAGTCTGTCAAGTCTATGTTGAACCCGAGTTGAAAAATCTTCTTCAAGGCTGACTTGTTTGTCGTAATAGTGCTAGCTGCTAAGCCTTTTTCAAATAAAGATCTTTTTTTTTTAAAAAGGATATAGCTGAATTGATTGTCATGATTCTAATATCTGGATTCTCTCAGGAAGATTGCCAACTTTTTGACTGCAGCATCATACTGTCTCAAAGTTGAATCCCTTTTATCAGATTCCAAGAAAAGAATATTTCGTGGATCAATATCTGCATCTTTTTTAGCCGCAAACTTCATGAAGTCCATAAAGTTAGGGTTTTGAGAATTCCTGAGGAAGCGAACACAGTCTTCGTTTGTACTGACTGGGAGAGCCTGGGATTGGGAATCTGAAGAGGACGAAGACCCAGTTCCAGAATCAGAGGGTACCAATTGCTCTTCGGCCAGTCTGGGGCTACTAGAGCTACTTGACCCTTGAACGTCCTGAGTTTGTTCAGTACCTTCAGGAGAAGATTCACTGGAGGAAAGACATAAATCTTCTCCCAGTTGTTCCAATCTATGGACAGGGCGTCCGTGGCATAGGCCAGAGGGTCCAGGTTGGGGGCCACATAACATGGGAGTTTGTGGTTCGCTTGAGATGCGAATAGATCTACTTGCAGACCTGGAACCCTCCGGAGAATCCATTGGAACGAACTGTTGTCCAGTGACCATTCCGACTCCAGAGGAACTGAGCGGGATAGAGCATCTGCTATGACGTTTCTCACTCCAGCTATATGGATGGAGGAGAGGTGCCAACTGAACTTGTCCGCCAGGGAGAAAGATGGCTACCATGACATGATTCAGATGTCTTGACTTGGAGCCTCCCCTGTTTACGCAATGGACTACCACTGCGCTGTCCAGAACTAGCTTTATGTGGGAGTTCTTTGGCGGACGTAACCTCTTCAGAGTCAAGAACACTGCCATCGCTTCTAATACGTTTATGTGAAGCTGGCGGAACTGGGGTGACCAGGTTCCTTGAACCTTCTTGAACTGAGAATATCCTCCCCAGCCGCTTAATGAAGCGTCTGTGTGGATGGTAATCCCCGGAGGAGGAAACTGAAGGGGTACTGATATTGACAGGTTCTTCACTTTTGCCCAAGGGCGCAGACGATTCCGTAGAATCTGTGGGACTGATGATAACTTGTCCCTGGATCTGACATTTGCTCGTGAGCGCCAGATTCTGGTTAGGTCTTTCAGTTTGGCTTTCATCAAGATGTTTGTCACTGAGGCAAATTGGAGGGAACCCAGGATTCTTTCCTGGCTTCTCCTTGAAGCATATTTGTGCTTTAGAAATTGCTTTACTGACTTCGCTATTTCCTTTCTCTTGGCTGATGGAATCGACAGAGTATGGGAGGATAGATTCCATTGAATGCCCAGCCACTGAAAGTTGGACTACCGGAGTGAGTCTTGATTTTGTTCTGTTTATCTTGAACCCCAGATACTCTAGGAACTGGATTACTTTCAGTGTGGCTTTGTGACATTCCTCGACTGTTGGAGCCCAAATCAACCAATCGTCGAGATACGCTACTACCATTATCCCCTGAGACCTCAGTTGTTGGACGACTACTTCCGCCAACTTCGTGAACACCCTGGGTGCCACGTTCAGACCGAAGGGAACTACCTTGAAGGAGAATGCTTGATCTCCTATCTTGAAGCCCAGATAAGGGCGAAAGTGTCTTGCAATAGGGATATGATAGTATGCGTCTGTAAGATCGATAGAGGTGGTGACGGCCCCACGGGGAAGTAAGGTCCGCACCTGCGAGATGGTCAGCATTTTGAACTTGTCGCAGCGAATGGCCAAGTTTAAGCGGGACAAGTCTAAGATTACCCTTCTTTTTTGTGAGCCTTTCTTTGGAACGCTGAATAAGCGACCTTGAAACTTTAATCTGTTGACTCTCGCTATTGCTCCTTTCTGAAGGAGGTCCTCCGCATACTCTGCCATTTCTTTTGATGGAAGTTGAAGGAAAGGTCTGGATGGAGGAGGATCCGCAACCCAACTCCAACCCAGGCCTTTCGACACAATTCTCTGTGCCCACTTGCTGAATCCCCACCGGTGCCGGAAGAGAAACAGCCTCCCTCCTACCTTCGAGCTCTCACTGCTGCTGGGTTGAGTGACCTCCGCGGCCTCCACGGAAGTGTTTTTTCCCCATGTTGAGAGACCTTCCTGATCCTCTCTGGACGAAAGGATCCCTACCTCTGCCTCCCCCCTGCCAAAGCGGTCGTATTGCTGAAAGGCCTGGCCTTCGAACACTTGGTTGAAGGCTGGGGAGACAGCGTAGGAGGTGGAAGGCTGAGGCTGGGGGGAAATCACATAGATGGGCTGTGATTGAGCCCTAGAAGTAGAGGGTTGGGCTGATTGTACTAAAGAAACAGCCGAAACAGCCTGGGTGAAGCGTTGCTGCTTTTTCTGGTAAGGCTGATAACGTTTCAGTTTCTTCTGAGACTTACCTCTTGCTGCTTGGTCTTGGCGTATCTTTGCAGTGAGACCCCAACGATCCTTAAGGCTTTGGTTAAGCCTTGTTGCTTCCGCCTGGACCTCCTTTACCATCGAATCAGGAAAGAGGTCTGCCCCCCAGATGTTGGATGAAAAGCAACTTATTCGGCTCATGACAAATAGTTGCTTCCTGGAGGACATGTTTCCGGCAGTTAGTTCTGGCTGTAGCGAACTCAAACATGTCAGACTGGACTGTTTGCATCAATGACTTGGTGAGGAGCTTGAAGAGCGGCTCAGAACCGTAAGAAATCGTCGCTACTTCAGTCATTGCCATGGTATTAATGGACCTGGCGAGCCTAGTCTTGGCCTCAAATTCAGCTTGAATGAGGCTGTCCGGAAGCCTAGGCAGCTTCTCACCAAACTGATCCATAGCACAGTCTGGTTTGAGTTTGCCAGCCGAAAAGGTGTTGGGTTGGC
The DNA here is from genome assembly GCF_015104395.2 of Macrobrachium nipponense. NCBI lineage: Eukaryota > Metazoa > Arthropoda > Malacostraca > Decapoda > Palaemonidae > Macrobrachium > Macrobrachium nipponense. The sequence continues at coordinate 55,361,249 of NC_087203.1, read as the reverse complement.
AAATCTTCCCACAATTCTCGAGTGAAGGGAGCAAAGGAGATGTGGGGTCTGCTTCCCTTAACTGAGGCAACGACTCCCCCTTCTGGGCAGCTGGAATAGTGACCGTTGCTGTCTTGTTGAGAAAGGGAAGAGGAGTTCCCTCCTCCATCGTAAAAATGGTGAAGGGACTCTTGAAGGCTTGAATCCTCGTATTCGAACAATCCATATCCTCTAAACACCTGAGCCATTCTCTTTGAGCCTGGTCACGTGAGTAGAGGACTGTCTCCTTAGGGACTTTGTCATCTCTAGTCATGGCTGCGTCAGTGAGTCTGGCGTAGCCAATGAACGGTGGTTGGAGACCCTCCGGGTAGAACTCGAAGTCCTCAATCCTTCGAGTACCACACTCCGGAATGGAAATAAGACCGTCCTGGAAAGGGGTGTATGACGCCACCCTCCAGGGGTTATTCATAGAGAACGGAGGCAGAGAGTCATGAGGTGGTAGCTGAACTAGTCTGGTGCCGAAAGCTGGGGGAGTAGCTAGAGGGGCCTGATTAAGTCCGGCGATGATATTGTCCTGAGACGTAATCCTGTCGGACAACCGGGAGAACATCTGCTCCATGCTGCTCCTCAGAGAGCCTACCAAGTCTCCCATGTGTTGCAACAGTCCAGCATTGGGATCCAAAGCCGGAGCTGCTGCGGAGGTGGATGGGTAACTTGGAACAGGTACCAAGGGGAGAGGAGAGACTGCTGGCTCAGCCGGAGTACGGGGCCTTTCCTTGGAAGACCTGCTCTTTGAGGATTTGGAGCTTGAAGCAGAAGCTCTAGACCTCTCTGCTCCGGGGTTTGCAGCCGGAGACTTACGAGACGTTGACGCCGACGAAGTCTTTTTGGACGACGACGACGTCTTTTTGAGGGTTTTTACAACCTTCTGGCCCTTGACCTTAGGTCTTACCGAAGCGTCGGGTGAAGTATAAAGGAGCTCAGCTCCTGTAAAGCCTTGGAAGGAAGCTGGAGAATTAGCAGGAGTAGAAGACCCAGTGGCGCCCAAGGGAAGCCCTTGGGCGTCCAACGTACCTACCTCGACCAACAGGTCGTCAACACCTACCATGGGTTCTATATTCAAATCAAGTGTCGCGACATCCGACGAGATATCTTGGCCTGGTTCCTTTATCGAAGCGGCGATCTGCTGATGAATCGCCGCCATAGTCGGGGCTGCCTCTGCCGGGTCGACGTAACCCGTCGACTTGCCGCCGGGGAAGATTAGGACAGCCAACCTCTTCTCTAGGATGTAGGGCTGTCCCTTGGCGGCGTTCTTCCCGAATCCGCCGACCCAAGCCCTCAGGGTTGCTAGAGCGGTATCTCTAACGGCGGGAGCCTGGAAGAGAGGGTGTTCATTAGTTTTAAGTTTAAACTTAAGATTAAAACTTAACTAATATTAGGCTTAGTCTAAAGACATAGGGGATGTACCATCCAATATAAAAAGAGCTTAAGCTTAAAATAAAAGATTAAAATGAAACTTAAGATCTGAACATTTATTGGAATTAGCGAACGGAGTTGGATATACTTACCCCGTCTAAGAACTGACTCATGAGATCGTAACATATGGTGCAGGTTTCGTGGAACCAGACCTGCAGATTCCCGTGCGGAGTCGCGCATGGAGCGTGGGACCTGCAGACTTCATGTCCACAGTGGTCCTGGAGCATGGCGTTGCATCCTGGATGCTCACAGTTGGTGGTCTGTAAGTGAAAAGATACATGAGTACCCTAAAAGACATCACTTACAGGCTAATAGGCTAATAGAACTCCGATGCATGCCGGAGAGCGAAAAAATTTTGGGCATAACCCCTCCCTTACCGCCTGAATAGGCTATAACCCCGGAATGATCCGGTGTGACAACGTAGGTAAGGGAGGGACCCAGCTTAAGCTAGCTTAAATTAAACTTATGATAGCTTAAAATAAACATAAATACACTTAAGCCTAATTAGCACTAAGTACCAGAATAATTCCGGTTCGCGGCGGTGTTCGTCTTGCGATATCAGCGAGACGGGATGGTTAGAAAAGACCAACTGTACGCCTGAGGTCCGCCCGCAAGGGGGGAACTAGCAACCTTCCACGTGATTGACGGAGCTCCGGTAAGATAAAAAAGCACCAACAATCCGGGAAGGAGCGAGAGGGCGAAACAGACTCGAGCAAACAACGGGGCAACGGAGTAACAAAGGAGGGGGAAGGCCAATCCCCCTACCTAGCCACCCCACCGCACCGTGAAGCAAGAGAACGGTCAAGTCCAGTCCTGGGTCTGTCCAGCCTCCCCTACTCCCTCCGCGTAGGGAGAGAGGGAGACAGGCACGGGTGGAGCGAGCGAGGACGGACCTCCCTCCCCCCGGCTCTATGGGAGAGCGGGAGGAGGGTAGGGTGACTGGACGGGCGCCTGGCTGCTTTGCGATCACATTGTGACCACGGAGCGGTAACATAAGAAAACACATAAAAAACATAGCCTAGGTTAAAGCAACCAACTAATCAGTGAGATGCTATCGAGAAGCAACAAAACTGATGAGAGGAAGCAATAAACTGGTGGGGACCATGAAATACAGGACCTAGGCTACGTAATATGCCAGACGCCGTAGGCTAACCTAAAATACATAAAATCACTAAAATTAAATTAAAATGAAAGTAAGAAAGTAAATTAGTAGGAGAAAAAATCCAGGAGTGTACGACTAACCCGAGAGAAAGTCTACCACTCAAATCTAGCCGGGGCCGATACTAAGAGCTGTGGCTAGGGTCTGGATGGAAAATTGCCTACGTAAGGTAAAGAAGACATGCATGCATGACATAAACCAAGTAGGCTGGACCCCTAACATAATATAGATAACTAGCAATAGAGCGTAAAGTACAAGGGAAGGTTCTAGTATGGAAGACCAAGAATGAACCCGCCACGAGGCAGAACAATGCCGCCATGCTTCCGACCAAGAGCCAGTATTTATACCTAAAAAATGGCAAATACTGACTCAAAGCTGGAAAAAACCAAATAGAAACCTTAACAGATTACTTAACTTAGCTGATGCGATGGCTGAACGCTCCATATCTAGATAAATCCTCGTAAGGGGCACAAAAAACACAGAGAGCAAAAAAGTACGTGTTGTACACAGTGCGCTAACAGAAAGGATGGCCACCAGAGGCGCAGCAGTCGGCAGCGTGGGATGGAGTAGTAGTAGTTGCTGCCCACTCTGTGGGCGCTCCCCTCTTGTGTGGGGGTTTTGTACGTAGGAGATTTCTATTGGTAAGAGGTTCGTGGTAGTGGTCTCACTCGCCCTAGTGTTCATACCGACGCCCTCTTGGAGGGTGAGCGAGTCAGTGGTACTGACCTTTTCTTTATTTTATTTATTCTCTGGTATGTGTTAGTGCATTTACCTTAGAAATAATGGATTAAAGGGATATTTCGCGCAGCGACACGAACTGAGCCCAGAAATGGACTTTTTTTCTGAGATGCTCTCAGATTTAGGGGGGGCATTTCCCATCCTTTTGACTGAAAGCTAAAGACATCAGAATAGTTTTTCCTTATTAACTTTCAGGCTCTTCTTGTCCTTTACATCCATTCTACAATCGTTCTACAGGAAACAGTGTAAAAGTTTTTGACTACCTTTTGAATTATCAGTAACTGGCACGAGACTGCAGAAGGAAGCATGAGATATTCTCCTACCATCTCTTCACCTTGTTATAAGGTGTAGAGTTTTAGGGAGCAAGGGGGTACAATGTACCTAGTGCCCACCACTCTCAGTGTATGGATTGTGATTTTATTTCAGAGCAGGTTAAGTTGAGCAACAACCAGAGGCAGTCACTACTGCAGGCTCTCTTAACTAGTCAAGAACTACAAGCATTGTACTCAGTGCTAGTGACTTTCTATTTCCATTCATTGTATCACTTAATGTTTTGGAGTAGAATATGTCCATGTATCCCATCTCCTTCAATGTGTAATGAGCTAAGTAATTACTGGGTAAGTTACTTATATAAAAATGACATTTTTATGATAAGATAAGATTTTATATAATACTTACCCAGTAATTACGGACGGGGCTCTCCCTCCTCACTTCTGATGGACTTATGGCTTAAATATGATGAAGTGGTCTGCTTGTAGTTTTTGGTATTCCTGTTGGTGGGTGGGTCCTATCGCCTGCACTAAATTTGTGAAGTGTTACCCTCGAATTTTTTAATCTCCAAGCTGCCAAAGCAAGAAATTTTTAGCTTGTTAGCTAAGTAATTACTTGGTAAGTATTATATAAAATTTTATTTTATAAAAAAAAATTCATATTTGATGTGTGGAGGGTGGAGAAAAAGGCCTTAGAACTAATATACAGTATTCGCGGACACCCATTTGCGGACTCACCTATTTGCAGATTTCTCTCTGGAACATATACCCCCATTATTAGCGGAAAATTCGCCTTATTCGTGGTATTTTTCTATGAGAAATATCCACAAATTCCTGGTACTTTTGTCAATATCATCATAAAATGCACTTTTTGTGATAAAACTAGTAGTACTATTAAATAGTGCGCGTTTTATCACAAAAAGTGCATTTTTAGTGGGTTTTTCATGAGTTTTACCCAACAAAATAGGCAGTTTTAAGCTTTTTTATAAGGGTCTCAACTATTTGCAGGTTCTAGCTATTCACTTGGGGTCTGGTACTTATCCCACACAAATACAGGAACACTGTAGCTTGTATGGAAACTAACACTACTGATGACATAACTGATGATTAGCTGTTAATGCTGAAGATTTCAGCTTTGGTGGCAGTAGAGTAAGTTTTCCCTCAGCTGCCAAACCAAGGGCTCAGGAAAGAGGACGGACCCAAAGAATCATATGTTCACAGTTCATGGTGATCAGCAGCAAAAAACAGCTGGAGAGGTCTTTAAATGCCATGTTTCTTTTTCATCATCATAGCAATGGTCAGTTGATATAATATCAATGAAAATGTATTATTTAGGCTTTTCCTAAAAAATAATTATATCCAGAACCTCAGCGATGCCCTCTAGAGATTTAGTACTGTCAACCAAAATCGTACAACCACAATCAAAAACCTTCTGCCAAAAGGGCCGAGCTTTCCATGCAGAACCTCTCATATGATTCCACTGGAAATGGTGGTCAAGTGTCTGGCTATAGTGAGAGAAGGGATGATGTGCTGTCCTGCTTCCACTAGTGTTTTATTAGTGATAACTTGCAGGTATTAAGAGCAATCGATGCTTTATTCAGTATAAAGCAGATATCAAAAACAACAAAACACACAAGCACATATATACACACGGCTGTCTTGAAGCCTGTTCTCACAGTTTTCCTAACAGCACACACTTATCTGTTAGTTGCACTTAGCATTTTTTATCAGATTTTCAAATAACTGGAATTGACTGGTCCCAAACTGAGCCAGACTTTAAGACCTTTGGATGTATGTTTATCCCTTATTTCCTCATCTAGAATGAAATTCTTCGACAGCAAAAGGATTTTCGATATCTATATCTTAGTTAAAATTGTCTGGCAACCATACATCCTTTGTAACACATTCTCTGAATTGTTATGATTCTTAATGATAGCAGTGTGAATCACAGTTCACTGCATGCAACTTAGGTATATCTATAACTGTTCCACAGATATATAATATATATTTTATTACCATCATAGAAAAGTGTCACTGTGTAACTTATTCTCAAAGGCATTTCAGACAGTTTAGCCACCAGCAGTAAGAAATTTTGAAGGGTGACACCATACAATACATCATTGTGTCCGAGTTCAGTAATAAGGGTTTCTCTAAGGGTATGAAGGAGGTGGCATCCTGAAAGGCACGATGATATCAAGTAGACTCCTCATCAAACACAAACACTGTCCTGTGAAGAGTTTAAGTTTGTTGATTCTGGTGTGGGGTGAGTACCAGGACTGCTAGGGGCTGTGAGAAACCTGATGGACTAGGAGGTGGGGCCATAGGTGGAGTACAACCCTCCTCAATAACTCATGAGTCTGATCTGCCAGCAAGGAGCATGTGGTAAGCCTAGTTTGTCAGCAAGTGATGTCACAAAGAATTACTGGAGTGGTGAAATCCCCCTCAGGCAGCATGGCGCATAAAGGTTTTTGGGAGCAAGAGAAAGTGCAGCTTTGGAGGGGAGAGTGCTCACAATCAAACACATTTTGGGTGTCAAGTGCCACGTGAGAGTTTTTGCCAGTCTCTGCTGGGAGGATTTGCAGACATTAACCGATTAACCCATCATGTTAAAATACCACATGAAGGAGGTTTGCCCTTAGCCATAATGTTTTGGAAGTACAGTAGTAAGAAAGTCATGGCTGGTAAAGATTTTGGTCTTAGATTTCTAGCTAAATGATGATCTGTTTCACTTCTTTGAGAAAAGGAAAATTAGGAACGTCTACCTTTTAAGTTAGCCATACAGTAGTTCTTGCAGGGGCTATTGCTTAGTGTGCATTGCATGGCACACTGTAGATGGTACTAAAAGTTCGTTAATGTATCCCTTCAGCTCCAGCTACATTGCTTTGTGCCAATTACTTTTCATTCATTCCTTTCAGCCCCTCCCTACTTTGTTTTCCAACTTTGCCATGCTTCAGTTTCCACCTCTCCTTTCAGAACGAGGCTTTTGGGTGAGGCCTACAATAGTTTAGAAGCATGATTGGGAGATCGTTAAGCTATTGTATGATAGTGATACAATAGAGTTTTTGCAAATGATCTTAATATGAGTATCTTTAGTTTAAAAGGAGTTGCATGTATATGTCAGGTGATTTGAGATAGATTTTTAGGGTGGAGAAGGAAACAGAAAAGCACTAAGGCACTGTAAAAGAGTTGTACAGTGCCTTAGTACAGATGTGAAGCCACATACCATTATCAAGAAAACTAAAATTGTGTAAATGTCTGGAAAGTTAGATAGATAGGAGAGAAGGTGTGTACAATTATAAGTCGTAAGAGGTTCAGACTTATTTTGTACAACAAATATCCATACATATACTGTAAGTAGATTTTCTATTACTATATGTTCCTTCCATAATTTTCATGGGTAAGAATTGTTAAGCATTATGCTGTAGAAAGGTTTGTGGTTTTATTGTTTATATTTTTCAATAAGTTTTAGTTTTAAAAGGAAACTGGCAAATGAATGAATGGCACAACACAAAACGCAAAAGGGTACCAGCCCTGGAAGAACATATCAGAGAATTGTGTGGGATGGCCGAGTGTGGCATGGGTAGGTGCAGTGGGATTTTTGTGTTTCAGGATTTAGCAACTTGGTGTGGCTAGAGAGACATAGGTTGGAATAAGGCTATTTATGATTAATGGGCATAAAATGAACAAAAGAATTTTGTCTGCATCAGTCTATAAAGATATTTAGGGGACAGTTATTTCATGACAAATTGAAATGTAAGATTGTGTAAATTTTAGTTAAATTGGAAGTATTATGAGGATATTTTGCTCCATTCCTATGTTGAATAACTACATATAAGATTCCTTTCCACCTTCACCTCCTGCTTTTTTAAGGTTCTGCTGAGTCTCAGAATTCACTATGAAAACTCTTGACAATTTATTTATATTCTTAACATTGTGATAACTTTTGAAAATGTAGACAGCCCCATTGTCTGTTGTTCATTGTAGTGATGGTTCCATTTTAGATGATATTTATAGGATGAAGCAGCAGCATAGGAGATTTGCTATTATAATTTGGAAAAACATCCAGATTCTAAATACAGTACTGATGATTATACACTCATAGATTGGAATATGAAATTACCAACAAAATATAATTTCTTTATTATTTTTAGGGGCATACATCATAGGTTACTTCAAGCCAGAAATATGTTGTTTGCACTGTGTTTAGTGATATACAAGAGCACCTTTGTTGTGATATAGCATAGCAGCTATCATGAAATAATTTAAAAATAAATTGTGTTCAAGCTTTGTATGTTACTCAAGAATTCATGTGTTTTGTCTTTGGTTGATCCTAGAAACAGATTACTGCTGTACATATAACAAATATCTTTTCAGTTTTTTACCGTTGTCTTACATGAGAGGTTCAGATCATCGCAATTCTGTAATATTTATTAATATTGCTTCTCTTATATGCAGCTTGAAATTCAGTGTAGGTGGTATGAAGGAACTGTAATGCATCTCTGTTTCAAAGTGTTCTATATAGAAAACTTGACTGCTGCAGTTAATCAGCATGCATCCAGGGAAATCAGGCTGTGGTCTGTATTAATGAGGTATTGTCACATTTGAGCCTTCCTTTTTTTTTTAATTTCTTTCATAGGTTGATCCAGTAGCATTTGAGTACTTAGATTGCTTATGAACAACCATATGTAAGAGAGAGGTGTACCTGAAAGAATTTTAAATAACCAACCCAGTAATTTATGTTGTCAGCATTTTGTGTATCTGTTCAATAGTGTTTGATCATACTTTCTGAAAATTGCTTTTATCACTGGTAATAATTATTTTAAGGGGTTTTATGGATTTATTTTAGCGGTGTTGTTTTTCTATTTCTGATAGAAGATAGAACAAAAGTGTTATTACATAGGAAAGACAGATCCCATCAGGGGTCAGTATTAATCTTACTATCCTCTTGATTATGTAGATTCTTCACTTTTTTTTTCTACAAGTTATCAATTTTACATTTTCTGTCACACAATCCCAGTGATTTCCTAGATAAATTTCAAAAGCCGTTTCTCATGTGTTCATATATTGGTTTAAAATTTCTTTGACTTTATTCAGTAACCTTAATACTTATCATTGCAAATCAGTAGTTTTTGTAAGATGTATTAATTACTTATGCTCATCTACAGTGTAGGCAAACAATTAATGTCTGCCATAATCTTTTATTGCTGACCAAAGCTTTCTTTTATTCTGTTAATACTACAATTTGCCCAGAAGGCTTTAAGCTTGTTGATGGATAAAATGAAGTTTCTAGGCAATGATTCTAGGAATTTTTGGTCACCTCAAAGTAGTGCTGCAGGAGTTGTGATAAGGATACCCCATCTTAAGTTGGCACGTAGTGCCCCGTCACTTCCCCTTTTGTTTAGTTTTGTCAAGATATTTAGTTTAAATATTAAATGGAATAAATGAATTAATTTTTTTCACTCAGAAATTCATGATAATTTTGTCCAATTATTGTACTTTTTGAAAATACACAGGAGTCAGGATTTTTCAGCAGGGAAGTGAGAAATTGCATTTGAACATAGTTTGCCACTGACGGATGTCGGTGTTGGGTCAGCTATTCACTGGATGTGTATCATTCATTATATCAAGCAATTTACGTGAGGATATTTTATAGTACTCTGTATGTCTTGTGATACCTTGTTAAGCCATTGTCTAAGAACTTTGGACAGTTGTATGTTAGGATCTTCAGAAGAATTATGAACAATGTTGTGATTTTTTCATGTGAATAAGTGTATCTTTCTATTTATATTAAATTATTGTAAATATTGTGTACATCAAGAAAATATATGTGAGGCACCTGGACTGGCCAGGAGGACACTGTTCCTACACTGCAGCAGACAAATCATCTTAGGCTGCCAAAAGGGCCCCCAAGATGCATAAACCAGTCTTGCAGAAGATGAATAAGGTGTAAGCCGTCATATCCACTATTATCAGCGCTGATAACTGGAACTAGGCAAGCTCTATAAAACTGGATCGCCGATAACCTAGTCTGCTGATAACAGGGTGCTTCCTGTATATATATATGATAAAATATAATATATATTATATATAAATATATATATTATATATATATATATTTATAGAATATAATCTATTATATATATATATCTATATATAGATATATACATTAAGATATATATATAATATATAATAATATTTTTATTAAAAATATTAATATATATATATCATAATCAATATATATAGATATAATATATATGAAAATTTTTTTTTAAAAAAATTAAATTTTTTTTTTTTTTTTTAAAAAAAATATATCTATCTTCTATCTATATTATATATATAATTAATGATATATTATATATAAATTAGATTAATGAATATATCTTATATAATATTATTATATATATAATATTATATATATTCTATTATTAATATATATTATATATAAATATATTATATTATATAGATTATATATATATATAACTATATTACTATATATTATACTATATACCTATAACATATATACTCATATACTATCATATAGATTTAATATAATATATCTATATAATCATATCTATAATATATATTAGGAATATTATACCTATATTATATATATATATATATATTACTATATAAACTACAGATTATTACTATTATTATAATATATATAATATAAATAATATATATTTAATATATTATTATATTATATATATATATAATATATATATCTAATATAATATTATTAATATAGATATTATAATCGATTATACTATATATAGTATATATATCTATATATATATATATTATTATATTTATAATATATCATTATTATTACTATATATGTATATATATATATATATATATATATACCTCTTTATAATATATAATATATATATATATATATATATATATATATATATATATATATATATATATATATAATATATATATATATACTATTATATATATATTATTTTAACTAATTACACATAACCAACACACACACAAGGTGAGGTGAAGGGACAGGCATCTTCTACATAAAAACAGTTTATTGGCCAACGTTTTGCTACTAACTTTCCCGTCACATTTTCAAGGCTGAAACAATTTTAGACATTACAATAGTTTAACTTTACATTTAAAAGCACTCACATAAATTATATTTAAAACAAACAGAAATTAAATAAAAATTATAAGATAAAAGATAAACAGGAAAACAGATTCAACACAAAATCCACCTGAGTAGTGGAAATGAGGAAACTAAAAGAAAAAAAAACACAATGGCAACATGTCTGTAAAACATATAATTAGGCTTCAAACAATTGTGTAGATGATAACTGGGTAATTAGAGTTGGAACTGTCTTTTTTATTATTAAGAGGTTCTAGCACGTTAAAGACAATTTCATTTTTTACTCTTCCAACAACTTTAAAGCCTTTTTACTGTATGTAAGTTTTACATATTTTCTAGTGGTTTCTTATGTTGTAATGTTCAGCGTTGGACAGCCTACTACCAGTTCTAAATCTATGTCCTCTGTGTGCACAAGTATACATACGTGCCCAGGATGTGATCTTGGGAACTATGTTGGATGCACGAGGAGGCTGCCTAGGGTTCGCATTGAAACACATAAAGGACTTAGTTTTAGAACTGGTGGTAGGCCGTCCAATCCCAGGCATTCCAGCATAAGGAACCACATAAAAATATGAAAATGCAACTGAAAAGTTAGTCCCAAAACATCGGCCAATAGACTGTTTATATGTAGAACAAGATGCCTGTCCCTTCAACTCACCTTGTGTGTGTGTATATATATATATATATATATATATATATATATATATATATATATATATATATATATATATATATAATATATATATATATATATATATAATATATATATATATATATAATATATATATATATATATAGGATGCAGTAATTCACAAATTTCCTTTAATATCAATTCGCTCTACTCGGAATTAACCCTTAAACGCCGACTGGACGTATTTTTACGTTCGACTTTTTTCCTCTCGGGTGCCGACTGGACGTATTTTACGTCAACTTACAAAGTTTTTTTTTAAATTCGCGGAAAAATACTTTTAGGCCTACCAGCCGAAAACTCTTGAATCACGCGCCTTGGGGGATGCTGGGAGTTCACGGATCAAGGTGTGTTTTGTTTACAATCGTTACGCAGGCGCGCAAGCGCGAATTTCTTTCTTGCCGCCACTAAAAAGTATCTGTGACACATCTCTGAAAAAAATTATTTCGTCACTTTGACATAATTGTTTTACCATTTTAAATTAGCCGTTACATAAAGGTTTATATATGAAAATGTGCGCATTTTTATGTAGAACACAACAAAAAAATACTTATGATTGTAGCTTTTATCAGTTTTGAGATATTCTCATATAAATACCGATAAGTGCCAAAATTTCAACCTTCGGTCAACTTTGACTCTACCGAAATGGTCGAAAAACGCAATTGTAAGCTAAAAATCTTACAGTCTAGTAATATTCAGTCATTTATCTTCATCTTGAAACAAATTCGAAGTCTCTAGCACAATATTTAAATTTATAGTGAATTTAAAAAAAAAACTTTCCTTCCCTCCGCGCGCGGTCTCTCTGCCTCAAATCTCCGAAATGTGTACGTCCCATTCTCGGAATATTTGCTCCGTTTCTTATTAGGCATTTCATAGAGTTTTATATTATGAAAATGTGCGCAATTTCATGTAGAATAAAACGAAAAAATATTTGAAAGTTGTAGCTTTTCTTATTTCCGAAATAATTGCATATAAAAGAATATATATAAAAAAAATTCGACATTTGGTCAACTTTAACTCGTCAGATATGGTCGAAAACTGCATTTGTAAGCTAATATTCTTATAATATAGTAATATTCAATCATTTGTCTTCATTTTGAAAGAAATTGGAAGTCTCTAGGACAATATTTAGATTTATGGTGAATTTTTGAAAAAAATATTTGTTTACGTCCGCGCGTTACAAATTCATGCATTATTTTGTGATAATATTTTCTCTGTGTTGCTTTTATTGTTTTACAATGTGTTATATACCAAAATGATTGCAATTTAGTGTACATTACAACGAAATAAAAAGTAACTTGTTACCTTTAACCGTTTTGCGCACAGCGCGATTTGAATACAATTATATATGAAATTCGTTTTTGTGCTATCATATCGCATTATTTGTATATGATAACTGATAATTTTTTTCATTTCTGATGGTTGCATACTAAACTTCAGGCAATGGCAAAAAAGAGCCTAAAATGAACTCTTAATCTTCAAAACTAAGCGCGCTGTGATTTTTGAAAAAAAATATTTTTTTTTTTTCCGCTTTCCGCGCTCACTCCGCGCTCACTCTGAAACACCTCCGGCACACGGGAGACATTTTTTTTTTTACCGCTTCGGCGTTTAAGGGTTAATATATTTTCATATATATTAAGCGAAGGGAGATTTTTTAGTTTATTTCAATTTTGTCCTCTCGTAGATTCGAACCGGCACACAGAGGAGAAATCACGACTTCAATGATGATACCGACATGTTGGCTGAGTCGGTAACGTCACTGATGTGATTTCTTCTGTATGCGCTAGTCGGTGATGTGATAAAAATTCGTATATATATTATATATATATATATATATATATATATATATATATATATATATATATATATATATAAAGATAATAAATGTTCGTATTCGTTATGGATGCGCACCACAACCCCCTGCAAATAGGTAACACCCCCTTCCAAAAACGCTGACAACTGCATATCTTGAAAGTTCAGATACCAAATGAACACATTGAACTAGCATCCTACATCAAATATGCCTTAGCCTCCTGTGGACGGGAATAAACTATACTATGTAAATTAATAGATATAGCTTTGTGGTAGAATCCAGGAAACATACATATATGTTCAAGATTCTGCGCCATACAATTTGAACAGAATTTGCGGGAAAAGTGATCCGGTCATTTCAATGGGCCATAAATGAATTTTGGCAACTCCGACACGGCCAGTTTAGTAGCTTAGTAGATGAGAGATGAATAGATTAATATCAGTTTGATTTGAGGTGTCCTGGGAAAATGGACTGCCGCCCACGGAATTTGTTACTGCTTTTAGTTCTTGTCTGTTATGGTATTGTTGAACTCTGATTATGATTTTATAACATAAAATTTTTAAAAGATAGTATTAGAAAACAGAGGCATCATTTGGGCGGTGGGGCTGGGGAGCAACTGCCTGAAGACTCAACTTCCCCCTCTCTTCTCCCTCTGCCTCAACTTGGCCCCCCTCACCCTCCAAGCCCCAAGAAGTAACAGCATGTTTTCTTTTTAAATTTTCAATCATAAATATATGAAATTCTTCAGAAATATTACGTTTTTTTATCCTTGTCTGTCTATTAGGTACCAGTGATGATGAAATAAACAAACTGTAGTGGGAATATATAATTTTCGCTGAAATACCTTGCTCATGTAACTTCAAAAAACACATAAAATAGCTAAAAAAAAAAGAAGAAGAAAAAAAAAACTGATCATGCTCACTTCGCTCGCCAAACTGTCTTCGCTCCCCCCAACAAAAATCTGTAATGACGCTCCTGTTAGAAAATCGCTTGTAACTTGATAAAATTAGCATATTATTACAACTGTCATTTGGAAAAGAGGCCCAGCACAGGGTTGGAAATATTCACTTTCAACTTCTGCTGGAAGATGCAGAAAATATTTTCGATTTTACCATGTGTACGTAAATGCATATAAAGCGTGTAGTGCGAAAATGGTCTAACACACGCGAAGTAGTTTTGAGTAATTAGCGATCAAAATTAATTACCGATTACTACCGAATAATGACACTAACTGTATGTGTAGTGCGAAAGTGGTCTAATCCGCCCGTCGTTAGTTTTGAGTGATTACTGATTACTGCTGAATAACATGGTGTGATGTATTACTACTACCCATTAAGTTAAATGTTTTGGCTAGATCTTTCATGCCATTGAGTTTTAATAAATTTGTTATTTTTTTATGGTTAAATTTTTTATTTACCCTCCATTTTTTTAAGGGTAATATTTTTTTTATTTGGGTACCCCCTCCCCGCGCACTATTTTCCCCCCAGAAAGTCATGGTTTTAGATTCATTTTTAAAAATTGTATGGAATAAGAAGAGTTCCGTTAAACAAGATTATGTTGCTGTGCCTAATTCCTGATTTTATACGAATTTCTTAAATCGAAAAATATATTCTTATTCTTATTGAGCCTTAAACAATATTGCTTTACATTATTAACATCGACACTTCCCTTGGACATCGGCGACAACCCCCGACTCTTATCAGGAGAGAGAATCGAGAGAAAATGAAATATTGAAAGAGAAAATCAGGGAGAAAGAGAGAAAAATTGAGAGAAAATCAGAGAAAAATAAAAAAATTTAAAAGAAAATTGAGAGAGAAACAAAAATAGAGAGAAATAAAGAAAATGAGAGAGAGAGAGAGAGAGAGCACAAAAAAAAAAAATGAAAAACGATTGTCTACTATGGTTAAGTCCATAAACGATTGTCAACTATGGTTGTTAAGTCCATAAGAACATAAGAAAGCAGCCTGAGGCGGCGTGCTAACAACAACACGGGGCGCGCTCTAATTGGCCATATTGGAGGGGTTAGAACACTTTCGCGCCTGATCCGAAGTTAGTCTGCACCTCTTGTTGGACCAAAACACCCCACTGTAGACTAGGGGCGTCATTTCAGATTTGTGGGGGGAGGGGGGTTGCAAAGACGGTTTGCCTTATAAGCTGGGGGTATTTTGATTTTGAGCTATTATATGTGTTTTTTGAAGCCACATGAGAAAGTTATTTCAGCAAAAACTATATGCTCACACTACTGTTTGCTTATCTCATCATCATTGGTAGCTAGTAGACAGACAAGGATCAAGAAACGCAATATTTCTGAGACATTTCATATGTTTATGATTGCACATTTAAAAATAAAACATGCTGTTACTTCTTGTGGGGGGGGGGGGGTAAGTGGAGGTTTGGGGGCAGTTGCCCCCACCCCCTCCAAATGACACCTCTGGTTTAAACCTTAGTAAACCATGCAGGACGTTCACTTTTGCCTTTTCCAACATCAATAAAAGGTTTTTGAATCTATGGACAACACGTTCCCGCCAATAACTCCAAACAGCAATTTCTTAGGGTTAGACCACTTTCACATTACACGTCTCGTATATTCCTCTTTCCATTGATGTGTTTTTTGTTTTTGTTTTTTTAAATCGGCCATCCTTAAATTTAGCCCAGCCTGTGAGGTTAAACTATATCCCATTACCTGTATTAATCATTGAAATTTATTTTTTTAAGTCATGTTAAACATTTTACCCTTAACAGCATAGACATTCATACTTCTAACCCTCCCATTCAATAACAGAGAGAGAGTATATTTTTCTGTTAACCACTCTACCTTTTTATCTATCTTTCTCTCTATCTATCACATTCTGAGTATCCTTTGGCATGAGAGAGAGAGAGAGAAAGATATTTTTCAGAATCCTTCATAGCTATTTTATTTGATCACTAAATGGGCAATATTTTCTACCCTTTGGAGTCAATATATCAAGATAAATTGAGTTATATTACACCCTCCCCTCACTCCAAGCTTCCGAGGAGATTGGGAATTGATGTGTCTCCTTTTAAAATTTTACTTAATTTACTATAGAAATGCAGGAGGAGTAGGAGGAATAGATCATGCCATATCTTGGGTAAAACAGCAAGATGGAGCAGACCCACAAGACAGAGCAGGGTGAAGAGACAGCTCTGAACCTTCACCAGATGTTGTTGCAAGTGTTGCAGCAAATCAGAGAGGCTGTCAGACAGCTGATGCAAATGCTCTTCCTCAAGGAGCTGCTTGAGAGACGGGAGATCCAGGAGCAGATTGGAGAGGTGAACCAGGTATTCCTGAGAGTGGTACAGCCATACCTTGTCCCAATTGAAATCCTACCACCCAAAACATTGTTCCTCTCCTGTCAGTGCAGAAAAGAAGCATTTGAAGTGGTCCCATCCTGAAATACTACTACCTAGCTCCCACCCTGCAGACTAGAACAGTGGCATTAATAAATGCGTCTCCTAGGCTAGCATTTCTGTCCTGAGGGCGGTGTCAAGTGCAGAGCCATCTTCACCAACTGCATAGAGGAGAGGCTGTCTGAAATGGAGTGGAAGACAAAGGGCAGGAAGAGCTGACCCAGAGGAAGGCCCCCTGAGAGGGAGAAAGGCTTCATAGAGTTCATTGCACAGATTAGGAGACATCTGGGACTATCAGATACCCCACTTCTGCCCCAGAGGACCCCTCCAGCCTCTCCTACCTGGAGCAGATGGCGGAGACCATGCTGGAGGTAAAGCAGTTGTTCCTGTTACTGTGGACCTCTCTGGATAGATCTGAACAACCTCATGGTGAGTGCAGAAAACTCCCTGGTATCTGACAGGTCAGAGAAGCTGTTGCCACCCATGTTACCCCATCAAACAAATTACTACATGACAGAGGATGCCTTTACAATTGGGGCGCAACATAAACCGAAAGGCATATGTAACAGTTGATAATGTCCCCTGAGTGTGCTGAAGGCAGTGTATGAGGTACACTCACTTAGCTAATGGTATCTGGTGAAAGCCTTTAAGTAAGTCCAAGCTGGTGAAAAATTTATTCTGACCTAACAAAGATAAGATAGCATAGGTACATGGCACTAGAAAACGATCGGGAATCGTTTCCTCGTTTTAAGCAACAGAAATCTATGCAGATACGCCAAGACCGATCTTTTTTAGGTATGATGTTTAAGGGAAAAAATTATATGGGCGATTTGATTTCCTAATGAATTCTATTACTAACATTTTTTCAACTTTGTCTTTTATCTTATTTTGAAATTTCATTGGGAGTCTATACGAAGGTACGTATATAGCTTTATGTTTGTCCTTTAACCGTATTTTGTGTTCAATGACATCCCTTTTCCCCAGAGATCACTCGCTAGTGGAGAAAACATCATGATATTCGGATAAAAGATAAAAAAAAAAATTTCTGCTGAATCTCCTCTGCTTGAATGACTTTACTGAATTTACTTTAGATAGATTATAAGAGGGATTCGTTGGCAACAGTTTGAGCGTGATTAATTTTAGCAACAGTAAAAATGCGATATTTATAACTTCCATATCCACGATGTATATATATAGGTTTTGTGGATTTCTAGATTGGTATTCGGATGGTTACAGACTTCAATATTAACTTGTTGCTGTGAGTCAACAGTGTACCATATAGTGCTTGTTTCGCGGAAATCCGTTATATTTCAGAGTGTCGGGAAGGATTAAAATTTCAGATCCCAGCAAGGTCTTTTTACACGCACTAAGATATTCGAGGGTGCATGCGTCTCAAGATTTTGCGTGCAAACCGCGATTGCGGGTGTGGGAGAATTTTGTTGGGTCGCTTGAACAATGTCATGATTTATGAGACTAGTGATTGGTTCCTCTATATAAGTTATTATTTGATTAACTGTCTCTTTTTTTGTCCAAAATGGATATTAATGTGTTAAAAGGTTTACAGAATTTTCCTTTGATAAACACGCCTTATTTGGCGGGAGGTAAGATAATGTTTTGTGTACCCATAGATGGATATCCTACAATTACACTAGACACAGACCAATGTTTTTTATAACTATAAAGGTACCTGTAAGTGTGCGCTTACCCGCCCTGTACTGAATCTGAGTTACGCCTATGACACTTAACTCGTTATTGCCAATTATTGAAAGCCGTACTCCGGACTTCTCAATAGGGAAGTTCGAAAACAACTAACGGTGAGTCCGTAAATACAGGATATTACGCGGATTATCGGAATGAAAAAACAATGTAAATGGCTGATATTCTAATTTTACGGCACGTAAAGTCGGGTGTAATCCACCACTACTTATAATAGCTTACCTTATTAAAAACTACAGGGACCTGATCTGATTTACTTGATACGGTCGTGTGATTCATAGGAAAATTCCTTTTTAATTCAAAGAGGTGTTGGCATGAATGACCCAACATCACTCTCCCCCCTCCACTGGAGTTGCTTACGTGGAATTTGCTTTGCTTTCAACACTCAGAAAATTTTGACTGACTCTGACTGTTTTGCCAGATGGCACAGTAACTGAGTTCCCTGAAGCCCTATTTGCTTGTTCCTGCTTCTGAGCAGAGCTATTATTTGCTTGTTTCTTTTTGATAATGTGCATACTTCTTGTTAACATTGGCAATGTTTTGTATGTTTTTAGCATTACTTAGCTTCTGATGGCGTAAAAAACATCGAACGTAAGAATGACTTGAACTATTATGAATGGAGCGTTTACTATTAAACAAGTTATCCCTTCTGCGTTATTATTAACTATATGTATTTGCTGTGGTTTACTTTTATTCTTTGCTAAAATTTGAAATAGTGAGGGATCCAGGTCAGCGCATTTAGACATATGTTTCTTAATTTGTTTATATATGTCTAGCTCCGTATTGTCGGGCGATAGCTTCTTATCAAAACAACATACCAAGGCTTCCAGCAACATAACTGTCAAGCAGGTTAAATATGTGAGCCTAATGGAATCTTTTACAGACATGTTATCCCTTGCAATCCAGCCGTATTGTTTAAAGTTAATTTGAGTCATAGAGATTAAATTTTAAGCATATAACTCTAAGAACTCAAGGCTGAAGCTGCCTCTGGGACCTTGCACAGGATCAATTATTGTCCTGACCCAAAATAGTGTTACTTCTAATTTATCCAGTTTTGTACGGGTTTTCCACTGTTTTTTGTGTTTTTTCTTATCACTACGGTTCCTATCTGTATAAATACAAACGTCCACTGCGTAAACGCATATTCAATGTTTAATATGATTTGTTATGTACAGAATTAATAGAGTACCCCAAAATGATAAGATTAACACAGAAAATATAATTAAAATATTTCAGGAGAACTTCTGAAAAAACAAAGTTGACAGAAACTCAAAGATAAAAAACTCGCAGGAGCGAAGTCCCAATGATGTAGATGATTTCTGTAAGAGAGTACGATTAAGAATGTCACCCACAGGAACACGAATTCGACCTGCAAAGGAAACACTCAAAGTTACACACCAAATGAATAAAAAAGCTTGATTTTAGTGGGAAGTCACGGTGTTTTGATGACGACACGGCCTTGGTTCTCCGTCTCTGCTTGGCGGATGACCCTGGTTCTCAGCTTGCGTTCCGACCGTGCGTTGTTTGTTTGTTGAATGATTCGTTTCCCGTTGCTTGGTCCATGAAGATCCAATGCAGAAGACACGTCCTGTTTGTTTCTCGAAGATATGTAATGTTGAAGACGCTCAATAAACGATGATACAACCTCTTGAATGATTCTTAATGAGAGACATCTCTTACGGTTAGGATGAAGCTTGCGTTGCCGTAGGAAGCACTAAGTTGCTTGAAGATTTGAGGATTATCTTGCTTCGCCGTCGTTGACTTCTGATATGTTACATTTTCTAAGATTTGTTAGTCTTTGGATGTTGTGGAATCGTCCGGGCTGCCACCAATGTTTGGGCTGAGCCTTCGTCTGATAAGGTGCCCCGTGGGTTATAAGGACCTGCAATATTTTACGCTAAGGTCGGTTGGTATGACTTCCATCCTCGTTCTAAGTTCATTCAGTATCTTCTTTCTGATGTAAGGTTTTAGTGTTTGAAACGCAGAGTACAAAAATAGGTGTATTCTTCTATCTTACATCCTGAAGTGTGGATAAGGTTTGTCAGGTCCTCCAATGGAGAATGCTAACTGAAGTCTGACATAAAATTTGGTTTACAAATCAGAGGTGAGCAGACAATAGCTCGACATATGAACATTCACACAGATGACATAGATTACAAGTCACGTAGGATGGTCTGTGGTTATAGGTCAGTATGGTTTCTCAAGCAGAAAGCTTTGTCAACAGTTCACACAACAATAGATTTGATGACCACAGATGACTTACAAACCAGGACGCTGATTGATACACCACGTCAAGGCTTAGCCTACATTATCTTATCTGTTCCGATCACACACCTGCTAGCACACCGGTTGACCCCTTGGGTCACGGGTTTAATTAATCATAGTTTTTAGTTTTTTATATATGGAATAACACATATTAATATATTTATATGTAACACTTACATATTTAACTATACATATTTTAGCATTAAGTTTACTGAGGCACATAATCCATATATCAATAAAATCCTTGAATCATTGGCTTAACGATGTTTAGTGATGAAATTGGGAAACACTACTTTTCTCTGGGTAAAACTGAGGTGTAATGAAAGTTATAATTTTTGAAAGACATGTCTGTCAGGAGAGGTCAGAGCGGAGATGCGTACTATATGATGTTTTGAGAGACACTGACCAGTTTGCAACTTTCCAGCCATGTGACTGGCTGATCAACAGCCAATCAGGAGTGTTGTAAGGGATGGGGCTGATCACCAGATGCACAGGTGCTGTGAATTAATTATAGTACCAACCGGAGAAGGACCTGTCCCAGTACATAGTGGTGAAAGAGGACCTAGCATGGTAGAGAGACCCCTCTGACCTCATACAGGGAGTACCGTTGAGCAGGTTGCTGCCAGAGAAACATTATTATTATTCTCAGATGCCTCCTAAAGAGGATGGGGTGCACACTTCAACGATGAGTACTTAACAATGACATTGGACCTGAGAGGGAGGAACACATTGATTTCCTGGAGATGATGGCAGTCTTGTTGGCCCTACAACACTTCCAGCACCACCTAATGGGTCACACGACAGATGCCATTAGCAACAACACAAAGGTAGTGAACAAGTTAGGAGGGATGATTTCACTAGATTTGTGTGACTTGGCAAACTTGGCAATGAAGATGCATAAGTGGTTAGTGACCCTGGGAATGGAACTGACAGCTGGGTATATCCCAGGCAAAAGAAACATCATCTCTGATCAGTTCAGCAGGAGGTCAGAGGCCTGGAGTAGGATGTTGAGAAGATCCTTGCCAGCTTATGGCTCCCCCATGTGAACCTCTCTGGAAGGCGTCAGACTGGGATGTCACCTTGAAGATAGTGTTCTTGCTTGCCCTTCCCACAGCCAAGAGGGTTAGAGAACTAGCAGGCTCTCCTATACCATCTCCCACTCAGAGGGGTGGCTCTCCTTGTCCGTGGAATACATCCTGGACTTCGTAGCCAAGACATGGAACCCCTCAATCCCAGACTTGAAGTACTAGAAGAAATAAGGAGGTCTGTAATAGCATTATAGTCTGGCTTAGTTAAGTAATCATCAGAACTTACAAGCCTATGGGTAAAGGTGAGGAGCTTCATACACACACACACACACACACACAGAGTGAGAGAGAGAGAGAGAGAGAGAGAGAGAGAGAGAGAGAGAGAGAGAGAGAGAGAGAGAACTGAGGTGTATACGTGCAACCTAAGCGCAGTATAAATGGATTCTGTAAGTGAAATATGTTGTTTTGATATTTTGATTTTTTTCATTAAAGGATGTATAAACATAACTGAGAGAGAGAGAGATGGAGAACTGACTTTACGCTGTAGTCTTGCACAGTAACTAGCTGGGGACGAGACTTGACAGGTGCAGTTAAAGTATAGCTGGGGAGGAGAGTAAGAATTTGCTGCCCTCGAATGAAATTTGGATTTTAAGTATTTTTATGGTGATTATAAAACGCCAACAGTAATAAAATATTCTCTTTTGTACTGTTATAATGTGTGATAATCATAGTAGTAAATTAAAGTTGTAATGAAATACGATACAATAAATTAGACAAAGAAAAAAATACAGAAACATATATACATATGTATTTTTGTCATTTTTTATGTTTATGTTTCGATACGTAATTTATATTACATTTAAGGATATGTACAGTACAGTATTGATTTATGGTAGAGAGAGAGAGTGAGAACTGAGATTCTGTCGACATAGAACTTGCTACTGGTGGTTTTGAGTTGTCTGTGTATGAAATTCGGATTTGAAATATTTTTAATGTGATCAGATCAATATGATGATATAGTGTAAATGCATTGTGAAAGTGAAATAGTATTTTATTGATATTTTGTTGTGTTTTTTCATTAAAGGATATGTATACAAGATAGAGAGAGAATGATGGAACAAGAATTTTTTAATAAATTTAAGAGAGATGGTGATGACTGATAAACAAACTACTGTGTTGAGTAGGTCATAAACTAAGAACTTATAGCACTAAATAATTTTTTTTCGTAAATGTATTATATATGTACGTATTCACAAAGATACCAGCAATATGTAACAAACCTAGCACTCTGTTTGGAAGAACATGTCCTATCATGCTAAACTACCCATGTATTTTAAATATGCCCTGTACAGTAGTACTATCCTAAAATACATACTGAACATAAATACAATTTCAAAATCATTTTACAACACAGCAAAATATCAATAAAATGTACATACATTATGTGTAGTACAGTACAGTAGACGATTCGTAAAGTTATGTTAGGCAAAAGAAAATGTGCATGTCTGAATTCTAGGAGATACTTTAAAGAGTAACAATTGTAGGCGGCACATAATGTCGGAAGGTGACCTTTGAAATGATATTTGGGTGTTTTTGGATGGCATTTTGAGGTATATTTTTGTTTGAACTATATAGTTGGGCAAAGAGCTGTTAAAATAGGCAGTTATAAGCGCTTTAGGCATGGATATACATATATTCTTAAGAGTAACAGTTGTGGGAGGGTAATGTAAGATGATTTTGGATGTTTTGGGGGTGATGGTTTGTCGTGTATTTTTGTTTTAAAAAATATTAGATTGTTGTAGTATGATAATTTAAGGTATATTTTTCTTTTAACTATCAAATTAGGCAGTGAACTGTTAAAATTGGCAGTTGTAAGTATTTTAGTTTAAGGGATACTATAGGGCGATTAGCAGTTATAAGTGTTTTTAGAGGGAGTTTGCATTTCCACAAATTTTGCATTTCTCTGGTGGATTCTGAAACCTATCCCACGAAAAAATGGGGTTCCACTGTACATGTGTTTACATATGTATGCACAAGAACATCATTATAGCACCATAAATTGCCAAGTTTAGGTTATTGGCCGTTTTTGCCTATCCGCACACTCCTAGGAACAGAAATCCTGCGATAATCCGGTGACTGCCTGTATGTTATATATATATATATATCTATATATAAATATAATATATATATATATATATATATATACCATATAAATAAATAGATAAATTCTTTGGTTAAAACAGGATACGTCTCAAGTATAAAAGGCCCATTAAAACTGTTTTAAACCTAAGGACTATATTTCAGTGGACATTCTTCAACCCTTATTAAGTAGTGAATGACAGAATGAGTTCATTAGTGAAATATATAGTAGGAGATATGCCCTTAGGTGATGCCTGGGAATGCTAGTGAGCCACCGTAGGTTCTGTTAATTGTCTTAATCCGCTTCACCATTGCCTTAGGGAAGATGTTGTCCCAGTGGAGCCTGGGACTCTGATCAGATAGACAACATCTTCCTTAAGGCAACAATGAAGCGGGTTAATACAATTAACAGAACCCACGGTGGCTCACCAGCATTCCCAGGCATCACCTAAGGGCATATCTCCTACTATATATTTCACTAATGAAACTCATTCTGTCATTCACTACTTAATAAGGGTGGAAGTATGTCCACTGAAATATAGTCCTTAGCTTTAAAACAGAGTTTTAATGGGCTTTTTATACTTGAGGCGTATCCTGTTTTAACCAAAGAATTTATCTATTTATTTATATATAACTCATGATGGCTCAGTGGCATCCTCAGGCACCATTTAAGGGTATATCTCCTACTATATATTTCACTAATGAAACTCCTTCTGTCATTCACTGCTTGATAAAGGTGGAAGTAATTCCACTGAAATATAGTCCTTAGAGTGTTTTAATGGGTTTTTATTTTTGATATATATATATATATATTATATATATATATATATATATATATATATCTATATATATATATATATAGATACAGTGGACCCCCGTATTCGCGTTCTCCGGATTCACGGACTCACACATTTGCGGATTTCTCTCGGGAACGTTTTCCCACATTATTCGTGGAAAATTCGCCTATTCGCGGTATTTTT
>NC_087203.1:55264007-55331507 GCF_015104395.2 Macrobrachium nipponense | reverse complement strand
ATATATATATATATATATATATACACACACAGTGGTCCCCCCCCCTGTATTCGCATGGGATGCGCACCAGACCCCCCCGTGAATAGTTAAACCTGCAAATAGTTGGAACCCTTATAAAAATGCTTAAAACCTCCGACTAAAAATGTTTATACTTGGTTTTTTAATAGTTTATCACAAAAAGTGCATTTTATGATGAAATTGATTTAAAAAACCAGGAATTTGTGGGTATTTTTCATAGAAAAGTACCACAAATAGGCGAATTTTCAGCAAATAATGCGGGAAATGTTCCTGAGAGAAATCCGCGAATGCGTGAGCCTGCGAATCTGGAGAACATGAATACGGGGGGGGAGGTGGGGGGGCGGGGGGGGGGGGGTGTCGTCACTGTGTGTGTGTGTATATATATATATATATATATATTATATATCTAATAAAGGAGCCCCTAAAAATCACCAAAATATAGAGAGATAAATACTATATTTCAGAGACTGCTGTCTCCCTCTTCCATTCTGTTATAACAGAACACACACAAAGGCAGTCCCTGGTTATCAGCAAACTCAGTTAACCCTTAATGGATGGATTGCTTCACGGGAGTAGTAATAACAGGTTTGGGGTGGTGGATGGATTGATCATGTAGGTAAACGTTATTAAGCGCGATCGATTTCGAAAGAATTGGGAGGGAAAGAGGTGCCAATACTTTTATAGCCCATAAATTCACTAATGGCAACTTTTACACTGGCTAAAATCACGAGTCTGGGCATCTCAGGACTTCAGTTCTTCTGACTTGAAATGGGAATTTAGTACATCTCTCTCTCACATGAAATCTATCTTTAAATTTGCTCATAAATATACCAACGGGTTGCTGTTGGTTTTTGTTCTTGTCTATTACGATAGTATGTCAGTTGTAAATGTAATTTTGCAAAGAAAAGTGCAGAAAAATAGAAAAACATGTACAAATAAAAAAAGTTACTGAGTCTTCGTTCCTGGTAAATTTACATAAAGATTTTTTAAAAAAATGTGCAAAGAATTTGTTACTGATTATATTTCTTATCTATTTTGATTTTGTGGGAGCTGTAATTATAATTTTACAAAATAAAATAATTTATTAGATAAAACCAGTTTATATATTTATTAGATAAAACATATAAACTGGTAAAATTTACAATTGTCTTGTAAGAGGCCTAACAAGGAGTTGTAAATAGTAATTTCCAACTCGTGGAGGGTAGGAAAAATTGTTTAGAATTTTTTTCTTTCACCATGTGCATTTGCATCTCTTCTTCTTTCCATTGATGTTTTTTCTTTAGTAAATTTGCCGACCTGAAAGTTTTGCCAGCATGGGGTGCTGCATATCGATTTTTTACCCTGGCTCCTAAGGGTTAAAGGCGATCTAGTTTAATGGCGCTTGTATAGCGCCATAAAATCAGCGATTATGGTGCCATAATGGACCAAGTTTCAGTTATTGGCGGCATAAGGTGCCAATAATAGAGTTATGGTGGCATAACATACCTAAGAGAGGCGTCATTGACTGAAACTTTGTGCCATGAATTGCAGAGTTTCACTTAAACACACACATATAATATATAATATGAGTTATCACATCACCGTGAATCATATATACACATTAAGCTACAAATGTCCTTTAATATCTAATTCACTCTACCTCGGAATTAATATATTTTCATATATGATAACTGAAGGGGAATTTTTTGTTTTAGTTGACAAGAAATTCGGCGGCTCGTGGGCGAGAACCACGGAACCAAGAAATCTGGACGTACAGTGAAGTGCTTTTACCCACGTGGCTATCACGTTCTGATTTCTTGGTTCCTTGGTTTGCGCCCACGAGCTGACGAATTTCACTTCTTATCAACTAAGAAATTTTTCTTTGGTTAACATATGACAATATATATATATATATATATATAAATATAAATATATATATAATATATTATATATATATATATATATATAATATATAATATATATATATATATATATATATATATAATGCTATAAAATGATGGGGACTATTAAGACTCTTATTGGATATATAATATATATATATATATATCATATATATAATATATATATATATATATATCTATATATATATATTATAATATATATATAATATATATTATAATAAATAATATATAATATATAATATATATATATATATATATATATATATATATTATTTATATATATTTATATATATATATATATATAGGTATTATATAATATTATAATATATATTATATATATAATATAATATATATTTATATATATAATATATATATAATATTCTAGATATATATATATTTAGATATATCATAATATCTATATATATATAATATATGTGTGTGTGTGTGTGTGTGTGTGTGTGTGTGTGTGTGTGTGTGTATTTTTTAACTTTCATTATTCTTAATGTGTATAATATTCACTTGTTAAGTGATGTGTATAAAATTTTATCATATCACAAAATTCAGCTTTTATTAATATTGGTAAAGGTTAATGACTGTTTAAGGTAAGTAGTTTTTGGAAATTGTAATTTCCTCAGCAGACTTAAATTCTGTATCATTATTTTTTTCTTATTGTAAACTTTTGTTAACAATTGCTAAAGAAATGATAGCCAAATTTACGTACATTTATTTTTACTTATTGTCAACTTTTTTTTAACAATTGCTAAAGAAATATAGCCAAATTTAGGTACTTTGCTTTATTGATTGCAGTCAAAACGAAAAAGACGTTTGATATGATATTTTTTGGTACTTGAAAATAAATTTTGTTGTGTTTCTTATTAGGACAGGGATATTGTGTTTCGACATATCTTTCAGGTACAGCTCTCATTTTCTTATCTTAATGTACACCTCATAACTTGATGGTTATTTTCTGATGACTGAAATAAGTAAACTTTCTTGTTGAATGAAATGACTTGCTTATCACCAAGGGCTGCTTTTGTGCATTCATGAAACATTGCAGTGCAGACTGATCACTGAACACAAATGTCTCACTTTCATAACAAATGAGAAGTTTACATGAGTAAAGAATGTGCCTTTGTTAGTTTTTGATAGTCATATAACATTTGTACCAGTCTAAAGGATACCAAACTAAGATGATGTGACACAACAGCATGAAAGCAGGGCTCAGGTTGTGAAGGTGCTCACTACCTGATGTACTGAGGCTTTGTTACACCTGCTGCTGCTGAGCACTCTGAAGCATAGCCTTGATGACTTTGGATGTTAGCACCTCATCCTCAAACCCTTGAAAGTCACCCCATCCTTGTAAATGCCTCATTCCTTTGCGGCTTACGATGCAGTGTCTGCATTGAGGCTGAAGTCAACAGAAAAATCAAAGACTTGTTTGTTGCTGTTTTCATGCTTTATTTATGTTAATCATCTGTCTGTGTAACTGTGACTTGTTTATATTGCATTTTCCAGTGTATTCAGGGGAAAGTTTTCACAAGATTCCATGAAACATCCCTTAGTAAGGGATATTAATGTGTCAGTTGCAGAATCAGTGGAAAGTTTCCCATCTAAGCCCTTTCTCCTCCTGTTTTCTAACTCCATAGATGTAGCGTCCAAACAGCATTCTCCATCACTTTCTACCGTGTGTATTCTCTATTCTAGACATATCAAGTGTGTTGAAGGCAATGTTCAATAAATCGGCACAGGCCGCGAAAAGTGATTCGATATCCCAGACTGCAAATTCTGACAGTGGGGAATCGAAAAGTCCAAAAGGTATCCAATTTCCTGCCTGAATTATTGGTCCCATATATATATTTACACTTAGATTTTTATATCTAGATATAATTTAATGTATAATACACTAACTTGTACCCCTTAGTGCTCATGATTCATATTTATGGATTTTGAAAGATTAGAAAGAGCTGCGAGTCATGGCACAGGGTTCAAAGATTCATTTTTGTATTGCTGCCAAATGACACAATCCCAGTTAAATTAAGGGAAAAGATCTGATAAGTAGGAGAAAAATTTTCCCCAATATGCCTTTTCCTGCCTGTCCTCCAAAAATCTCCACGCCCATAACTGTCACAAACAAGACAGGTCTTTCAACTGCATTGTCTCTGCTATGGCTCTCAGTTGACTTGCCAGCTTCTTGAATCAGCCTTCTCCCCCTTTCCCAGCTATGTTCTCTCCTTGGACCTTTTACAGGCCAATAAGATTGATGTTACCATTAATAATAGACTGATGGGAAAAGGAATGAAATCAGGATGACGAGTGACATCATTATCAGATTCGTATGTTTGCGAAGGGTTTTTGACTTTTTTTTACATATTCACTTTGTCCTCCGTGATTGTTCCTTTTCCTGATGCCTGCAAAATCTCACCCTTTCCTTACTTCCAGGCGTGTTATGCACGCAGTAATACTGCTTTTTATTGAGGACTACAAAATAGCATGTTACATTGTTCATAGGAAATGCAACTGGGATGTGGCACTCAGTGTTTGATTTCTTTAAATTGTGATGATATTTGTTTAAATGCCCAGAGCTCTGAAATATATATATATATATATATATATATATATATATATATATATATATATATATTTATATTATATATATATTGGCACGAAATCTATAGTAATTTGGAGTATACTTTTAGTCCCCTCTTGTGTCAGAAAAATTGCTGTCTATTTATAATTACTGTACAGTATTAGAATTTTTGCAGAAGAAACTGCGTAGACATCCCAGTTAAAAGTAAAATCTTCAGTGTCATATAATTATTCCCTAGCTTTTATGTTATGATTGATGGTTCATGTGTGGCATAATTACATTTACCATATTTAATTCCTCAGTTATTTTCGGGCATTGTACGTAGTATATGCCTGCTGGGTTATCCAATAGAGAAACATACTGTGCAATGTAGTGCATTAATTATGTTTTGGTTATTGACTTGTTTATTTTC
The DNA here is from genome assembly GCF_015104395.2 of Macrobrachium nipponense. Lineage (NCBI taxonomy): Eukaryota > Metazoa > Arthropoda > Malacostraca > Decapoda > Palaemonidae > Macrobrachium > Macrobrachium nipponense. The sequence continues at coordinate 55,326,589 of NC_087203.1, read as the reverse complement.
ATGGCCATTGTTAATCTTAACAACTGTTGCACATTAATTGCCAATATTATTAGTATATGAAAGTGTCCTTTTTTTCTAAATTATGATATGTATCTAATTATATTTACAAGGCAAACAGTAATTCAGAGAGAGCTTATGAATGTGCATGGTATGAGATGCAAATCAGATAGATAGCCTGTAATAATTGCAGTTTTAGAATAGGATTCTATTGATAAAAATATTTTAGCTACTAGAAAGTTTTGTTTCGCTAATTGTATTGTGTTTTTATTGCAAGTTGTCACCATAAAGACATTTCCAAAATAGTCTAATGCACATCATAAAAGGTTTGATAATAGAAGTATATATATATATATATAAAGAGAACCAGGAGTCTTCAAGCCTATAAATTTAGTGTACACTTGGGTAATGTATTCTATTTTGTTGCCTGATTAATGATCTCTTTGAATTTTACAAATGTTTTACGTCTGTATGGATTCCTTTTGTGTAAATAAATGACTTGACAAGTGATGTTCTATGGCATGTGTTATTGTTGATGATTATGTGCATAATTGCTAGCAGAATGTTTTAAAGAACAGTATATGCAATTAGGATGTGTATGTGTAAGAATAATGTTTTGTGTATGTGATGAAGAGTTTATGTGATTTTTACACTGCTTCACTTAATCCTGATATTCTGGTGCTGTGTACTCCATTTGATTCTTATAGTGAATTCTCTACATAATTAACCGGAGTTTTTTCTTGTTATCAGAACTCACAGTTACTGTATTGTAGAGAAATTGGATAAGAATGCATACTTGAAATTCACAGAGAAAAGGCCAACAGTAATTTAAGTATGGGGACCCTGGAGTTACCTTAGTCCAAGCTTCAGGATGGTATGATACCTTAGGGTCGGGACTTACTGTCTCAATCCTGTCATATATTGCCATAATTTCTTTACAGTTCAGGTGTACTAGTATTATGTACTTATTTAGAATCCTTCAGTAGGTTGTATTGTCTTTATCATTCACATGTGATTTCAAGTTGTTTGAAAGTACTTGCGTTGTTAATGGGTCCAATTGCGCAGAAGGATGGTTATAAGTGATGTCTCCTAATAAGTGAGGCTATAATCTAATGGTGACAAAAACCCTGCATTGCCTTTCCTTGATAGGTTGCAAAAATTGGAATTAGGTAAATTTTACTATGCTTTGATTAGATATTGCTTTTCTTGATCTAGCATATTTTTGTGTGAATTGTGCTAATTTACTGCCATTGTTTTTTGTTTACTTTTCTGGAACAATTGATGTCATATGGAAAATTATTTCAGTGTTGTAATTGACAAACTACAGCACATTACATTTTGGGCATTTTTTTTTTTTTTTTTTTTTTTGCTGTTGTTGAAGAAAACTTCTTTATAGGGAGGATATAGTTACAGCACATGTATTATTATTAATCATATTGTTCTTATTTTTCTTTGAATTTGACCTTGAATAACTTTGATAGTTATGAGGATAAGGCTTTGAAATTATAAACACAGAACGATCATGATGAGAGAAAAGTTCCAGAGCACATCTATCGTAAAAAAATAAACAAATAAACTGAAGAAGAACCAGTGAACAGAGGGTTACATTCAGATATTTGGATACACTTCAGTTTCATCTGACCCTGAGCTTCTAATATTCCATGACACTACAGACAAGCAAAGAGACTTATCTCTTGGAAGACTTCTTGCTACCAAGTCGGGAACCATTGAGTGTCATCAAATCAACAACAATGTCCTGCCTTCAGGAGTGAGGAACTCAATTTATATTGGCTCCACAGATTTGTTTTGGGACAATTTGGACAGTGTCATGCTATCCAAGTTTTCTTCATAGTTTTCAAAATGTTATGACAGATTCTCTTTACAGAGGATACGATATGACAACCTCTTATCCAAACATTCATACATGTGCAAGAGGGTTATTTGAGCTTCTAATGTATACCTGTTTGTAAAATCACTCATGAGCAAGTTGCCAATTCTTTTATTCAGAAACTTGGAAATTGGACACATGTTACACTCTTGGGATGGTCTGAAAAATATACAGGATGGTCTGAAAAATATACCCATCCTCCTCTCAGTCTCATGAAATATTTATTGAATAGGTTAATGACCTCTGGGAGTCTGAGGATGGGTACAGTAGTATAGGCAACACTCTCATGAGTGAGCTTTTTTATTCTTTCTGATGACAACATCATGCGAGAATGATCTCAAATTGTTGACAACCTCCACCTTTTACTTGAAAGCTATTCAATTTGACATCCGTAAATGTCTATAAATTTCTTTTACATCAGGGGGATGTCAGCTGTCTTGAGATCCATTTCAGGTACAGCTGCCTGGGGATGTGCCCTCGTAAGCCAAAGATGCCTCAGCTACAGCTCATGGTCTCATTAAACATGAATTTTTCCTTCTATCTTTAATGAAACACTGCATAGTTCTCTTCTTCAACCCTGTAAGACTCCTCAAGTTCATCTAATCTGGCATGCAGCAGTAGTAAAACACACCTGACAACTAAGATTGCTATGTAAAAGATGAGGGTCTTAAAAAAAAGACAACTGAAAACTATTGCAAAGCTTATTTGGCAATCCAAGACGCCTGTAATACTGCGTGGTCCAATACTGAAAAAAGTAGCCACTGTGCAAAAAACTGTTTGCTGCAGCACTACTAACAAAACTGAATGCACTGTATAAAAGTACATATTTAGTACTTGCTCAAGTATTTGGGACATCTCAACAGAGTGTGGATAAAAACTCAAACCCCAATCGACTATAGGAGCAAAGGAATACAGATTATGTAGCTACTGAAGCCTAATACTACATTGGCAAATTTCAAATATCAACAACCAATAAATAAACAGTTTACCTTGAAGAAGAAGAAAAAAAACTTAACACAGATGAAAAGCCAAACAACCATAACTCACCGAAGCTCACTAACTACGTAAAAATGCGACAGCAAACACTAAAGTACAATCTTAAACCTTAGATTTTTTATGGCGTAGTCACTGTCTTGTCCTCATGGAGTATACCCTTTCCATGGTCTACCCAGAGCTCCATTGTGGCCAGACTAATGTCAAAGAATTATCTTAACCGGTCTTATGGCTAAATATGTGTTGCAATGATAAACATTATAACATGAGATAGAGTATAAATGGACTCAGGATAAGTGGGCACTTTCTATTATCCTCAGCGAACACTAATACCCGGTTTTCCTTCTATGTCAAAACTGCAAGAGAAAGAATTAGTGGTTGTGCGCATACACACCATCATATTGTTTACATACGACCAACATCTGACCAAGATGCCATTCCTTTCTCTGACCATGCAAGAAACCAGAGCTCAGAGAAGTCTGTTCTTTGCTTATTGATTCAGCAAGTGCATAGTTTTTAAGCTCCAGTTAAAAAAAATGGTATTATAGTTTACACCCAGTCTGCAACCCAACATTGAAATCCACATAGGTAGGTAGTATGCATTGAGGAGTTCAAAACGGCCTCATTTTTCCATTCTCTAATTAATAGTTTTGGAGATATAATTAATTAATGTTGAAAAGTTACCAATAAACCATAGATCTATATAACCTACACAGCTGTGTAGATCTCAAAAATAACATTTTGAACCCCTGAGCGTACCACTAGTCGCAAACCAAAATTTACTTATAAAATGAATTTATTTTTAAAACCCCAATTTTTCACTCTTCAGTAAACTGAAAATTTTTGAGTTCCGCAACCCTCTACTTTTGGCACGTGGTAGCGGCCAATCAAGTCCACAACCAAAAACGGGTTCCACAGGTTGCAGAGGTGCTGACTAAAGTTGCGGAACGCCAACCTTTGTGTACTGCCCATACAGGTTTTGTGCAAAATGTGCGATAAACCTTGTAGGTAGCCTACAGAGAAGACAGGAAGCAGTGGGTATCCAACCGTTATGTGTACTATAGTAAGAGCAAGAAGTATTGTAATTTTGTAGTAAGTGAAGTACACACCTTCCTGCTTGGCAAATTTTGTGTTTTTCCAATCATTGGTGTCAAAAGTTTTGGGAACACTCCTCTATTTTAAGTTCCCCACAATGGTCACCAAATACATCTGTGGATTGGCACAGTTTCTGCAGCGAGGTGGCAAGTGCTTGGTTAGAAAATCAGCCAACGATTGGGGGTACGCATGTCATCGCCGAAATTGAGGAGACATTTTTTGTGAGAGCCAAGTGCGGTCACAGAAGAGTTGAGGCAAGTGTGGCTGTTCAGTGGGGTGGAGCATGAGAACAGAAAATTTCACAATAATACCCTTAATTGAGGGCAAGGAAATTCTTCATAAGAGCGCAAAGACTCTCATACTTACTATAAAAAATACATCTGCCCAGGGTTGTTGGTAATGTCTGATGGTTGGGTGGCCTACAAAGTTTAGGCGACGATGGGTACACACATAAAGTGGTTAATCACTCGGAAGCATTTGTGGACCCGAAGAACAGCACAGTTTACATACAAAACATTGAGAGGCTTTGGAAAGACGTAAAGGAGTGGATGAAGAGGCTGTGGCTCAGAACAGAATACATTGTCCAGTATTTTTCCCAGTAACTGTTTTTGCGGAAATTACAAGTGGAGGAGAGCTGTTCAAAGCTGCTGCTGTTTTGTATCTGCCACAGTCTGAAGGCCGCACACGTACTACTGTCGTCACTAACAGTGAAGAAGGCACCGGCACTGACGAAGCTCACTCTCTTGGCAAACCTACACCTGGCCCATCACACAGTTAAGAAGGTATTTTAAAAGCTCTTTTTCATATTACAAATTATGCTACACACAATATTTTTCTGGCCTGTTATGATGGTTTTTGCATGTTTCATACCATGATTGTTTTTGGAAATGCTTAGTTTTCGACTTAGATCAAAGTCGAAGGTCATTTTTCGGAAGCCTCCAGCCAGAATAATAAAACATTTTTCTGTTAGTTTTCTTGTTTTGTGCTGTCGCTTGTTTTCTATTACAGGTACTTCTCATTTAACGACGTACTCGTTTTACAACAACTTGGAGTTACGATGGCCAAGAGAAAAGCTATTTACTGCCAATAATCGAGCCTAGCCTAGGTTTTAGAAACCTTGAAATCTATGGCTAAAACAATAAATAAGGCTTTAATATAATTTGTAAAGAAAAGTGATATGGTTTAACCTCTTAAAGTCGGCATTCTATGGTTTGAGAACTCCAATGGTTGGCTTGATTTATGCTAAGGTCACACATTCACGTATCAATGCACGCACGCCCACGTATGAGAGGAAATTGGTAGTTGGCAACAGCTTACGTCAGTAAACCGTAAATGTAACGTAAAACATATGTAAAATCGTAGACGTACGGTGACGGGTCGTCTGGGCGCTAAGCTCCGCCCACTAGGTCGCCGTAGCCCACTCCAGTTTTGAAATGTTCAAAACAAGTCGTGGGTGGTCGCGCCAAATGTCACCTGACGTAGCTCCAGGCATTGCACCTGGGACCCACGGTGACTGCTGCGGGGTAAGCGCTAGGGTCACCAGCATCGTTTGCCGTCGTTGTTTTCTTTCCGCGGCGAAGCACGCGGGCCTCCTAATTGCGCTGTAGCCTACGGCGAAACCGATTCACACATTTACAACCCTGTACGACATGGTAACGCTGTAGCGTGGTATAAAAGGTCAGGTCGGTGCCCTCAGGTCAGCTGTTGTTTCCATCTCCCGAGACCAGCAGTTTCCTTCAAGCATTCTCCACAACGCCCTTCAAGATGCCAAACCTCCTAAAACGACCAAGAAAGGGACCATCAACGTCACATCTTGCAGGACCTTCTTTCGGCCCGGAAAAGACTCCTACAGCCACTCCTACAACCACTCCTGCAGACATTCAGGACAGAGAAAATGTCAACTTCCACTGATGACAGCGACACGGAAACTCTCCATGAAGCTACCCCCATTGACGAGGGACAGAACGTTCCCTTGACGGAGGATAGCCAAGACGTCGAAGATATTTATTTCTTCTGAATAGCAGTCTTACAATAATGGTGTAACAAATAATGTAAATATTTGAGAGGAATTCCTATATACATCTAAAAAGTATTATCTTGAATAGATAGAATTTCTATTTATTTCCAAGAATGTTTGATAAGTTATTAGATGTTATTCTATATCGCTTAAATATAAATCGCCCATAGTCAACAGTTTTATAAGTCTAAGTGTATGTCTGAATGGTAAAATCGAAGCAAGAAAATTCTAGTGCTAGTCTTATATAGTACTTATCCTATGTTCATTTATTTGTGATGTTACATTAATTACATATATATATTACAGATGGCTACTATCAAAAAGTTACCATAAAACTAAAACAGATTAATTTGTAGGAAAACAACGAAGAAATTAGCTGTTACAATGATTGTTTACGGAATGGCAAGCTCTGTTCACAGGCCCGCTCTTTTGTACCCTATGGCACCACAACGGTGGGCGTGGTCTTACACTATCGGCGTAAGTTTCAGGTAGACGTCCGACCTTGCTTTCTTTGCGCGTACATTTGCGGCGCAATTACGGTGATGGCTTTATGTCCGTTAGCCCGTGTCCTGTTTACCAGTTGTTCATTCAAGGTCATTTCAGCGCGATGATGCCCACGATCCACATACGTGGGCATACGCCGTTGTGATACGTGAATGTGTGACCCCTGCATCGGTCCATATTAGTTCGTTGCGCGATCGGGTGGCGCCTCGTTTGTTTACAACTTCAAGACAATAAAAAGTATGCTCTATCTCCTTTGTTTTAGTGAGAATAATTATTATTAGTAATGGGAAGAAAATGTGTGAATTCCTAGTAATGAAAAGAAAATGTGTGAAGTCAAATATGTTTTTTTATGTTAACTTGTAAATAATGATATTTTTTTTAAGTATTACACTTGAGAATCTCTACCAAGTCAATCCTTTTAATCAAAACAATGAGGCATATTTTTGGCATTGCGAATTCCTTACTCTTAGTATGCTTGAAAGACTTACATGTAATACAGTTTGATATATTTTATACAATTGTGTATTTACATACGCATTCGATATGTCACCCATGAGATCAGATGACAGTAGAGGTAAGAAGTGCATTGCGTAAATCTTTATCAATGCTACAAGCAGGATCCCTACAGATCCTGGCTACAAGATGCTTAATTGCTTATCCCATTAGCGAATAGTTTAGTGTTTTCTTTCCTCAATAGATGGCGTTGTGCTTTATGTTTTGACGGCAACATTCAAACTCCCCGTGATCGCCGAAGTTCATTCATTATTTTTATTCATCTCACTACCCTCTACAATAAAAATAAATGACGAAAAAACTAATAGCGATAATTATGAAATACCAAATTTTGAGGTATTTAGAATATTAAAGTCACTGCTAAATATTGTGCAGATTCTGAGAAAAGTTTAGTATTATATTGAGGCCAATGTGTTAAATAAACTACACTGTTTTGAATAAAATTATACATTATATGAAGTTATAAAATGATGAAGTTAAAATATAGGGGAAAGAAAAGGATAAAAAGTATTGGCAGAACTTTGCCCAGCAGGCTGTGTCGAAACTAGTTCTGTGTTGTTGGTTATGGGTCGATGCAATGCCATTACAATGGATAACATAATATGACTAAAAATTAATGCTATTAGTAATACTAGTAATAGGCGGGATATGACTTTGAAACGGCTCGAAATAAAGAGAATAACGCGTTTAACGACGAATTCGTTCGACATTCATCGAAGTAAAATACTAAGCATTTCAGAATACAATCATGGTATGAAACATGCAAAAACCATCATAACAAGCAAGAAAAATATCGTGTTTAGCTGGAGAACCAGACTGGATGTAAACTATAATTTCAGTAAAAAAATTATATAGACTAAAACAATGATTTATTGTTAGTGGAAAGCCATAATCAGCTGAATTCTCCAGTTCACGTTGGTGCTCATTATGATCGTTAGGTAAGGTCCGAGAATTTTATTCTTCATTTACCTATTACCGAGGTTCATTGAAACATGTAAGTTGAAAACTAAGTGTGCAATTTAAATTTCAGTTAACAAAAATTTTTAGTGTATAAGGGGAAACAATTATTTTAGTGTTCATTAAAAGCCGTAAACTGTCGTTTCTCATTAGTGCACGTCGGCGTTAGCGATTTATTATCGGTATCTCCGAGAGTCTCAGCCTTCGTTTATTTCATCCAAAAATATTTTAGTTTACACTGTGGAACAATGATTTTAAGGTGCGTGAAAAACTGTAAACTGGCTTTTTCGCCAGTAGGCACGTAGGCGCTTATTACAATTTGCAATCGTTAGCTGTTTGTAGAAGCGAATGTTGTTTTGAAGGATACATAATTCTATTTGTTCGTTTTGGTAATTCTAAGCCCGCATTCCGCGATAAAGTAGACTATGGCAGTTGACGTTTTCCTATGTTATTTTACTTACTGAACAAGAATTTAAAGTAATATTTATTCGACCGACTGTAATTAAATCGCAATTTACAGTTGAAAACTACATGACGGTACTACGGGTGAGATTTACCGACGTTAAGAGTTCAAAGGTAAATAACAGATTAGTTACAGTCGACCGGCAAAATATCACCTTAACTCTCGTAAAGTAAGTAAAATAACAGGAAAAATGGCAATTTGTCAAAAATTGCATTTTTCCTAACTATACAAACCTGAGGTCCTTTACAATAGGAAGATTACTTAAGCGGCAGCTGGAACGGTCGTAAGCTTCGAACAAGGGGTTAGGTAATTAACTGCTTGTCCGACAGTGAGCGCGCCGCGCGACTGGGAGGCGAAGAATCACTTTTGCTTTAGGCCCATGCAAGACGCAGAGTGAGGGGTGGCATGAGGTGGGGCTATGTGTAAAGGACCTCAGGTTTGTATAGTCAGGAAAAATGCAATTTTCGACAAATTGCCATTTGTTCCGACACGTTTTACAAACCATCGGTCCTTTACAATAGGAAGACTCACTTCTTGGTGGGAGGAATCTGAGTCTTTTGTGAACAGACTGGTGTTCGCCCAACCTTGGAAGCCTTCCTGATCGTAAGAGCGAGGGAGGGATCCAAGCCTCTGTCCGATTGATCGGGGTGTGCACCGCAGGATCAATGGTCAGACCTCTGGACCAAGTACAAAAGAGAGTGGCAAGCGTATCTCTTTTGTACCAGCAAGCAAGAACTTGTTCCTGTTTGCAAGAGGCAATAAAAATTTATGGGTTTGTCTCTTGTTGGCATCCACTTCCCCCCCCCTTGTAGGAGGAAGTGGAGGATATTTACACCTATCCCTAATGAAAGGGATAGACTGGAGCTCTGTCAGGTGGCTTACTTGCATCTTTTCCTCTTCCAGCATGGTGACGACCGAGACCCTCTGCCCACAGGTAGAGGGAGAGAAAGATGGGGGAAGAGAAGCCAGTCACACTCTCATTCACCACATTCATTCCCTCAATCACACCAAGGAATCGATGCTGTTCTGCCTGCTAGGGTGCTGGGTAAGCTTACACAACGTGTTGAGCAGCCACCACAGGTCCCAATGAAAAGGTATCCAAGGACTTGTGGGCAATATCCCGAAGGTAGAAGGCGGTAAAGGTGGTCTGGTTGGACCAGACCCCTGCCTTCACTACCTGCGCCACGGAGAAGTTCTTGCGGAACGCGAGGGAATGTAGTTAGCGCCACTATGGTGGTGTTAACGAAGAGGCGCCCACACTCAGCCTGGGGTGCCGAGTATCTTCAGACAGCTCCGTCGCGCCCTCACAGGACAAGCAGCATTGCCTTCTCATCGAAGGCGGTGAAGTCCACCAGGGAGGGGATTGTGAAGGACTCGAACCGATCGTCAGGGACCGAAGGGTTCTGAGTCTTCGCTACAAAGTTCGGTATGAAGTCGAGCGTCATGGATCCCCATCCCCTGGATGCTTGACTTCACAGGGAAAGTCATGCAGTTCTATCCCTCTTCTTGGATTCGGTGATGTCTAGTACCCATACTGATCTATCCGTCTGCAGCCAAGGCTGCAGTGAAGCGTTTCGTAATCTCCTATCCCCATGCAGCGACGTTCTCGGTAGTGGATAGGACACTGACACTCCATTGTGTGTCGATGTTATGGGTACTGGGACAATCCATAGGATGAAGTAAAGATCGATCTGGAACAACCAGACAAAGTCCACAGCGAAGATCGTAACTGACTCGGGCGCACTGACAGCTGCCGACTGACCGCGTTCGGTAGTGAGGCAAGTTGTCCAAGCAACCGAGCAAATCACGTGACCTTTGCCTTAAAAGGGTTATGCCGAGAGACTAAACAAATCGTATTTGTTTGTCACCGATGCCTGACAGCGAGGTGATGATTCTCTTAAGGCATGTGCCCAACAGGCGAAAGTCAATTGCCTTCTAGGGACCAAGGTCTCTGATGGCAAGACATTCCATAGTAGTTAAATCTCAGGTAAGGAGAAACAACACTTATGTGCCGTTGAAGATGAAGGTGGACAGGAATGCAACCTACGTCTTCACAGCCGAATCGAGAGACGGTTCTCAAGATTCTGAACCTGTGCTTACAAATGACTGAAAACGCAAACCGCTATTTCATTGCTGTCCGGCAAGGAGTCGTAGTTGCAATGAAAGCGGGGCGTTTTTCAGTACTGAAAGCACGGGAAAGTACTGCCTGAAGAACTGCTTCTCATGGAAGTAGAGCTGGCAGGTCTGGGAGTAGGCGGTGTCTTTCAATACATCTGCTAATCTGGGGTGAACAATGAATAATTGCACACCTCCGAATACGAGATATTTTGAGGGCAAACCCAGATTCTGCAAAAATCATTCGCATTATCGCAGTGCGATGCAATAGGAGACTATTACAGACTTCTGTTACTGTGCAGTAAACAAAAAGATGAAAGAGTCGAAGAGATATCTCTGTTGTAGATTCTCGCAATACCGAAGGCGATGAATTCGAGCGTCACAGCAGTAGATGGTCATTCATGTATGCGAGAATCCCCGTTAATCAGAGACCTAAGTCCTTGATTGTTGGGCAGAGATACGGTTGGTATTCAATCAAAGCAGGGGAGAAAGACATAACCGACAGTGCTTCTCGAAGCGACAGCTGGCACTGAGCTGCCTCGGGCATTTCAATACACAGTAGCTGTCGCTGACTCGTCATCCTGAGTTACCAGGTAATCCATTCCATGAAGGAATGCGTTTGGCTAGAACCAACGAGCATAAAAAGATATGCTCGAGCAATTATATTTAAACAAAACGGATTTCAGTAAATACAAAAGCTAAGCTGGTGTTGTCGTGACAATACCATAAGTATATAAAATTGAAACTGGAAACTCCTGGGAGGTTGCAGGCAGCCTCGAGTTGCAGTTCAATTAGAATACTCCTCGTCTAGGTCACGATCCGTAGAGTAAACTAGGATGCGCACCTACACCTCGGACAATTCAACTGCTTAGCAGAATCATGTCGCGAGGATAATATACGTAGTATATTTGTAGGATTCTGAACAATGATTTCCATCCCAAATTCTTCTCCTTCCAAGAAAAGAGAATAAGGGTTGGAGATCGACCGCCTTCGATCTCTAATGAAGAGAGTGAAGGAGAAGTCTTCCCCGAGGGAAAGCTTCAATGATGAACAGAATACCGAAGACGATAGTTCAAGCCAAACTGGATGTTCCCGTCCGTTCTTCTCTATTCCAGAATTGGTCGCCTACTGTGAGATATCTTCCTTCAGCGGCAGTCTTCATCCAACGCTAAGAATTCCAGGAATTCGAGCATTAGCAAGGTTCCCGATTATCGTGGTAACAATAAATCGGGAATGGGGCAGGATCCCTCCTCAACAAGCGGGGTTACGTCAGGTAGGACCCGAAGGTCCCCCCCGGTAGCGCAGTCCGCAAAGGGGGATCTTACAGAGAAGTCTCTGTAGGATCCCCACTTTTCCCTCGTAACCGTAAGGAGAGAGGGAATGGGGGAGGAATTGGATACTCGCTCGCCTTCCCAGCTAGCAGTTGAAGAAGAGAGTAGGAGCAGCCATCAACTTGCGGCGATGGCTTTCTTCCCCCCCCCCCACCCCAGGAGGGTTACGAACTCTTACTGTAGGTAAACGTCTGCCGCTACTGTGAACGTCGTCTGGATGGGGCTGATCGAAACCTGACAGGAGAGAGCCGATACCGCCCTCTCATTCCAGTCTTCGTCGAGGTCGAAACCTCTCAGGAGGACCGAAAAAGGGGGGTGGGGGAGCGCTGCAATACTCCGTAGAAAATGCTGCTGTCGCGGCAAAGGAGGTGGAAATAGCTTGTTCGACCAGCTAGACCTGAGCAAGCCATCTCGTCCGAAGACGAGAGGACTATCTGGTCCAGAACTGAGTCGAGAAGCTCCGATCGCGGCAAGCCCACCGTCAGTCTGGTTTCCCTTCTTCGGGCTCTAGAACGATTTGAGCCGTGACGCGGGCTCTGCTGGTGGGAGCGGCGAAAATTTCCCGAGGTCGTTGTGCTGATGAATCAGCGCAATGACCAGGGTAAAATTCGTCTGGATCTCGGAAGTCACAGCATCTTGCGGAGTAGGACCGTCAAGCCCCTCGAACAAGAGCATATTCCGAGAACCTCCCCCTTCAGGAGGGGGAACCGCGACAGACCCCTCTCGATCTCCTCCTGGCACTTGCGCGTACGTCCTGGTCGGTCCGAAGATCGTGCCTGGTACGTACGGCGTCATGACGGGATCGTGCGGGGCACGCCCCTCACGATCTCCCTGCTGTGCCTCGATCTTCCCGGTGTAAACCGAGGAAGTTGAAGGCACGGGAGAGGAAGACCCGATGCTCCCCTTAGCTCGCTGGCAGAACCAGCAGGCTCTGTGGGCTGCAGGCGATCATCAACCTGCAGGCCAAGTCGAGCGGCTTTCCCTGGGGAAAACGGCTGGACCGAGAACAGCGGCCCCGATCTCGTGTGTCAGAGGAGCTGCTGCTGGTCTCCCTATCCGCCCGGTCCCTGCGGGAGCAACGGTCGGAAGACCTGCAGAGACCACTGCGGTGAGACCGGTGTGTGTTCTCGCGGTGCGTCAAACCGCTGGTACCAGCCGAGGCTGGCGCCACCGATCGGGGAAGCCCCTTCCGAGCCTCAGCCTGTGGCCGGTCAGGGACCGTCTTGTCTACCCGGGTTACCAGCTGGTTGCTGCGATAGCGGCTGCTAGCCTGGCGAGAGTCACCAGCCTTCTGCTCCGTGCCGCAGTCCTGGCGCTGAGCAAACTCTGGTGCCACACTTTGGCTGCACGGTCTCCGCGGGAGACCGTACACTCGGGATCTCTCGCAAACGAGAGACCGAGCCGGTACCTGACGTAGCGGCAGTGCCGCTAACACCAGGCGAGGAAGTATCGGTGGTAGCCGGTACTCCTCTGGTCCCCGTCTTCTTCTTCCTTGAGGAAGGAGAGACGGTCCCTGTTCTCGAAAGATCAGGAGGACCAGCAGAAGGACCCCCCCTTAGAAGTTCCCGAAGGAGCCGTCTTAGGGGGGGGACCAGTCGCGGCTCATCGAGCCGATGGCACCAGCCGAAGCTTTGTGCCACGCGTCGAGCCGCCGGCACCAGCCAGTCGGAGACCGTCACGTCCACCCTAGGTACCGGCAGGTCGCTACGAGAGCGGCCGCTGGCCTGGCGAGAGTCACCTGAGCGGCTCTCACCAGCCTTCTGCTCCGTGCCGCGGTCCTGGCGCCGAGCGAACTCTGGCGCCAAACTTAGCGGTTTAGCGGCAGCGCCGCTAGCACCAGACGAGGAAGAACCGTTCGAAACCGGTACTCCTCTGGTCCCCGCATTTCAGAGATTTGCGGCCGCGAATCGGCGCACAGAGGGAAGGAAAAAGGTTTTTTCAAAAATTCATTATAAATCTAAATATTGTTCTAGAGACTTCGAATTTCTGTTAAAGTGACGATAAATGACTGAATATTACTAGACTGTATGAGTTTTAGCTTACAATTACGTTTTTGTTCCGACACGGGATACAAACCTTTCGGTCCTTTTACAATAGGAAGGTTACTAGCAGCAGCTGGATAGGTCGTAAGCTTTCGAACAAGGGGTTCGGTAGTTAACTGCTTGTCCGACAGTGCGCGCGCCGTGTGACTGGTAGGCGAAGAATCACTTTTGCTTTTGGCCTGCTGGCGTGTGGACGTGTGTATCATCGCTCTCTGCCCGCTCCATCGTCGTTTTGCTTCGCATGGTTGTGGTTTTCTCTTTCTGTTTACGTAGTGAAAACTGAATTGTAAGTACAATCATTTCAACTTTGTTTTCCATATTGTTGCATTGTGAATTGAAGGATCATGGATTCAAACACGCCCTAAACGATTATCCGGGCTACTGTGCCCCGGGACTGAAGGCGTAAGTGCGGGAAGTTCCGCAGTTTCCCGGAAATAGATCCTCATGTGTTGTGTGCTCGGTGTCGGGGGCGCGAATGCTCTCGCACCGAGCCTTGTAATGTGTGTGAAAATTGGTCAGAGGTGCAGTGGGGCTTGTACGAGGGCAGGAAGAAGCGAAGGCCTGCAAAGGAGTCGTCGGAAAGCTCTCCCACGACTCCTTTGGTGACGGACACTTCGTCGTCTTTCCTGCCCCCTGTTCAGCTCCCACGTATGGCACCTTCCCCTTCGGGGGGGGGGGGGGGGGTATCCAGGTCCTTCTCCTCACCCGATCTGTCGAGTGTGGAGGAGGGCGCTTGGTACCCCGACGTTTAGCTGTACTCGGGGTCTTCTGTCCGTTCGGGGTGGGCCTCATCCCCCCTCGCGCGGGTAGAAACCCCCCCTAATCACCCGACTGTTGCTTCCACAGGTGCTTCTGCTGCGAGGGATGACCTTGGTCAGGTGTGGGCGTCTTTGGGCTTGCAGGGCGTGCCCAGTGTCCAGGGGCTGCTTTACCATTTAGCTGGGTCTGCTGCAGTCACGCATGCTATGGTGACCACTACCACTACTACCTTGTCAACCCCAGGGTTCGCCACTCCCCCTCATCTGATGTACTCCCCACATGCTGTGTCTGTGTTGCCTACCACCTCAGTGCAGAGTCCGATCGCCGTACCGAGGGGGGGCATGCCTCTGCTGCCCGGGTTTGCCGTGCTGCCTCGGCCTGACTTCCGCTGCCCCAAGAGCTCGCCCCTGGACCTGCCACCAATTCCTAGGATGTCGCTGACGCTGGCTCAACCTCCTGTGATGCCTCTACCGACTGCCGTACCTGCCGTACCTGTCCAGATGATGCCGACCGTTCCTGCCGTTCCCGATGTTCCTGCTGTTCCTGAGATGTCCGCACCTGCCGATGTCGTTCCTGCTCGTGGCGTTGCTGTTCCAGACGTTGGTCTATCCGAACAGGTGCGTCCGGGCCCTGTTGCTTCGGCAACAGCAGCCCCGGCTCCGCCCTGGATGGTAGATTTAACGTCTGTCCTGAGGAAGCTGACGAAGAAGAAGAGGAAGAAGAGGAAAGTGTTGTCGTCGTCTTCGTTGTCTTCTTCGTCTTCTTCGTCGTCGTCGTCTGCCGCCTCTCCCCCTTCGACTTCTAAGGCTTCACAGCCGAAGAAGAAGAAGGTTGCCTCCTCCCATCCTAAGAAGTCTCGTTCGGGAGCTTCTCAGGGCCCGTCTCACTCCGGTGTGATGGGGGGTTCTTCCGCGTGGTCCTCCTGCTTCGGTGCCGAGACCTGGATAGTAGATGTCCTTTGGGAGGGATATCTATTACCCTTCGAATCTCGGCCACCCCTCACCTCCAACCCTGTCCAACTGCAGACTTACGTTCCAGGTTCATCGAAGGACGTGGCGCTACGACAGGTGATCGAGTCCATGCTGAGCAAACGAGCTGTAGAGATTGTCACGTATCAGTCACCGGGCTTCTACAGCCGTCTTTTCCTGGTGGAAAAGTCTACGGGGGGCTGGCACCCGGTGATAGATCTCCCTCCCCTGAACCGATTCATTCGCCAGACTCGGTTCACGATGGAGACGGCACGTTCCGTGCTCCAATCCATCAGGGAGAACGATTTCATGCTTTCAGTGGATCTGAAGGACGCGTATTTTCAAATACCCGTCCATCAATCCTCCAGAAAGTACCTCCGCTTCTTCCTCGACGGGACGGTGTACCAATTCAGGGCACTTTGCTTCGGTTTCTCAACCGCCCCACAGATGTTCACGCGAGTGTTCACTCTGGTGTCTGCTTGGGCCCACTCGCACGGGATACATCTTCTGGCAGTTGCTGCAGGACAGGGATCAACTACTGAAGTTTTGCCGCGATCTGGGGATCGTGGTGAACTTCGAGAAGTCCGATCTCGAACCCAAGCAGAGGATGAAGTACCTGGGTATGCTGATCGACACGGTAGCAGGGCGAGTCTTCCCCGCAGACTCGCGGATCAGCAGATTCAGGGAGGCAGCCAACCAGTTCCTGTCTCGGCAGGAACAGGCAGCGCAGCGATGGCAAGTCGTTATCGGCCACCTGTCGTCACTCGAGAAGTTAGTCCCTCAAGGGCGTCTTCACCTGCAGTCTCTTCAGTGGAGACTAAGGCAGCGTTTCTCGCTCTCCAAGAGTTCCAGTGCCGCTTGATGGGACACTTAGTGGTGTTGATGTGCGACAACACCACGGTAGTGGCTTACGTCAACAAACAGGGGGGCCTAGTGTCTCTCCCGTTGTACCAGTTGACACAGCAGGTGCACGAGTGGGCCGAGGCTCACTCAATAGAGCTGTCAGCACGCTACATTCCAGGGAAGAGGAATGTAGTAGCAGACAAGCTCAGCCGTCGGGATCAGGTGATAGGAACTGAATGGTCCCTACACCAGGACGTGGCGGAAAGGCTCTTCGACCTGTGGGGGCGACCAGTCGTGGATCTGTTCGCCACCCGGCACAACAAGAAACTTCAGGTTTTCTTTTCAGCCATGCCGGACCCATGGGCAGCTGCAGAGGACGCTCTTCAACACCCGTGGGACAACCTCTTCGTTTACGCCTTTCCCCCGTTCAGCCTGATTCGCAAGGTGATCAGTTGAGTGCTGACCACCCCAAATCTCAGGATGATCCTGGTGGTTCCCAAATGGCCCTAGGCCATTTGATATCCGGACCTGCTGGCTCTTCTTGCAGGAGATACCGAGAGGATTTCCCCATTGCACAACCTACTCGCCCAGCCACACGTAGAATGGTACCACCGAGCAGTCCAGTCTCTACAACTTCACGGCTGGCTGTTATCCACCATCTCTTGCGAACGAGAGGCTTTTCTCGTAGCGCAGTAACAGAGATGGCTGGAAACGTCCGTCAGTCCTCTGCAGTTGTGTACCAGGGGAAGTGGGCCGTGTCTTCTGTGGTGGTGTCGTAGACGGGGTCTATCTCCTCTCAGAGCCACTCTTCAGCAGGTAGCGGATTTCCTCGTATTTCTTCGCCGAGAGAAGCTCCTCTCAGTCCCCACAGTGAAAGGATATAGAGCCGCCCTGGCACTAGTTCTGAAACTGAGGGGATTGGACATTTCGAACTCGTTCGAGATCTCCTTGCTCATGAGGAGCTTCAAAAGGTCTTGCCCACCCAGGGAACTCAGGCCCCCTGAGTGGGATGTGACTCTCGTCCTTAGGAGTTTGAATCGAAGACCCTTCGAGCCACTCCGAGAGTCGTCAGACAGGGATCTGACCCTCAAGACCCTCTTCTTGCTGGCCCTGGCATCGGCGAAGAGAGTAGGGGAACTTCATGGTCTATCCTTCGACGTACGACACTCCAGGGTATGGGGATCTGTGACGCTCGATTTCGTCCCGAACTTCGTTGCGAAGACTCAGAAACCGTCGATCCCTGACGACAGGTTCGAGTCTTTCGCAATCCCCTCTCTAATGGACTTCATTGATAATGATGCAGATGAGATGCTGCTTTGTCCTGTGAGGGCGCTACGGCGCTACCTGAAGAGAACCCGACACCTCAGGCCTGAGTGTCGACGCCTCTTCGTTAGCACCGGGGTAACCAAGAAAGAAGTATTCAAGAACACTCTTTCTTTCTGGCTGCATGAGGTGATCAGGAGGGCGTATGAGGCTGATGGTAGTGACGACATCCGTACGGTCCATCCGAGAGCCCACGAAGTCAGGAGCATTGGTCCTTCCCTTGCGTTCCGCAAGAACTTCTCCGTGGCGCAGGTCCTGAAGGCAGGGGTCTGGGCCAACCAGACTACCTTCACCTCCTTCTACCTTCGGGATATTGCCCACAGGTCCTTGGATACCTTTTCCTTGGGACCCGTGGTGGCTGCTCAACACGTTGTGTAGCTAACCCAGACCCTCGCTAGGGCGTGAAACAGCATCGAGTCCTGGTGTGACTGTAAGAATGGATGAGTGAATGAGAGTGTGACTCGCTTCTTTCCCATCTTTTTCTACTCCTCTACCTATGGGCAGAGGGTTACGGTCGTCACTACGCTGGATGAGGACAAGATGCCCCATCCTATCCCTTTCACTAGGGATAGGAGCAGAATATCCACCACTTCCTCCTACAAGGGGGGCGGGGAAAGTGGATGCCAACAAGAGACAAACCCATAACTTTATGTTGCCTCTTGCAAACAGGAACTTGTTCTTGCTTGCTGGTACGAAGAGATACGCTTGCCTCTCTCTTAGTACTTGGTCCAGAGGTCTGACCATTGATCCTGCGGTGCACACCCCGATCAATCTGACAGAGGTTTGGATCCCTCCCTCGCTCTTACGACCAGGGAGGCATTCCAAGGTTGGGCGAACACCAGTCTGTTCACAAAAGACTCAGATTCCTCCCACCAAGAAGTGAGTCTTCCTATTGCAAAAGGACCGAAAGATTTGTATCCCGTGTCGGAACAAATGATAATTTGTCGAAAATTGCATTTTTCCTAACTATACAAACCTGTGGTCCTTTTACACATAGCCCCACCTCATGGCACCCCTCACTCTGCAGCTTTTGCTTGGGCCTAAAGCAAAAGTGATTCTTCACCTCCCAGTCGCGCGGCGCGCACACTGTCGGGCAAGCAGTTAACTACCGAACCCCTTGTTCGAAAGCTTACGACCTATCCAGCTGCCGCTAGTAACCTTCCTATTGTAAAAGGACCTCAGGTTTGTATAGTTAGGAAAAATGCAATTTTCGACAAATTGTCATTTTGACCATTTCGGTAGTCAAAGTTGACCAAATGTGGCTTTTTTCTATTTATTGTGATTTATATGCAAATATTTCAAAAATGAGAAAAGCTACAACCTTCAAATATTTTTTTTTGTATTTTGCATGAAATTGCACACATTTTCATATATGAAACTCTATAATACGCCTAATATGAAAAGGAGCAAATATTAGGAGAATGCGACATACGCATTTCGGAGATTTGCGGCCGAGAATCGGCTCGCGGAGGTAAGGTAAAGGAAGGTTTTTTTTTCAAAAAAATTCATTATAAATCTAAATATTGTTCTAAGAGACTTCCAATTTGTTTTTAAAAGTGAATGATATAATGATTGAATATTTACTTAGATCTGTTATGTATTTTGCTTACCCAAAAATACCATATAATATATATATGTAAAAAATTATATTATATTACAAAAATATATATAGATATATTTATATTTATTATATTTTATTATATATATATATATATATTATATATATATATTATTATATATATATAATAATATTTATATATATATATTATATATATTATGTATATATATATATATAATATATATATATATATATATTATATATTTAATATAGATTTTATTTATTTTTATTACATTTTTTTCGATTCTGGTTACGAATACATAAATAAAAGGAATGCAGGTGACACTTTTCTTTTTGCATACAATGAAATATCATATAATATCATGCACAGATACGATATATAAAAACTTGTAATAAATATAAAAATAAATATAAAATAGATGCAGAATACTCACTCGTAATCCTGACTCTTTGTTCTATTCTTGTTTTCTCCCTCCTCCATTGAAGAGTCTTGCATTTTTTTCCTCTCGACATGACGAGGTACAGGTGGAGGAGGGAGATGCGCGCCCTTACTGCCGAAGGGACGGGCGGTCCCGTGCGCCCTCCACTGTCTGTCGCTGAGGCGCACTCCAATAAAAGACCGCAGTGTGGTATTTGCGGTCACACTCCCTGAACCTGCATAGAGCTATTTTGCAGGTGCGACAGAAGAATTGGGTGTCTCACCTTCTGCCATTCATATGGCACACCCAGCCTGCGCCCTTGTAGGAGCTCCAGTGTGTGATCCCTTGGCTGCAGCCGACACACAGGGTCCACTACCCGACGAGAACTGGTGCGGGCGGGGCCGGCAGCAGGGGCAGCTGCAGCAGGGGCGTCGGCAGCAGGGGCGTCGGCAGTAGGGGCATCGGCAGCAGGGGCGTCAGCAGGAGCAGGATGATCGAAGTTGGCCCTCCTAAGGTCTGCCCTTTCCTCTAGGGGCAGATCTGCAGCTCAGGGCAGGGGGGCAGACATGGAAGGCCACTCATTGGGATTAAAGTGGATGAGGGCATCTCCGGCTGCCTCGAGGAACTGTAAGTGGGTCATCCTCTGTAGTACCCACAGTAGAATATGTAGGCATTTTGGAGGGCCAACTGAAGAATGTACTTGAGGAGCTTCTGGGTCCACCTCCTGGTTCTCCTGGCGAAGGGATAATATTGGATGAGTTGATCAAAGAGATCAACTCCTCCCATGTGCCTATTGTAGTGCCCAATGATGGTAGGGCGGTGTGCACGAAACTCCTCATACACAACTCGGCCCTGTCGGTGTGTCTTCCTCCGCTGTACGACCTCCTCTTGGATGGGTTCATGGCTCGTCGTAATCATGGGGAGTCGGACACCCTTCCAACAGATGACGAAGACAGCTCCCTTCTGCTGCCACTGTGTCTCTCCTCTTGCCAGATGTTGCGGATGGCTAGCGAACCTCTTGAGGACATTTGGGGCCCCACACACCAACCAAAGAGTGCCACTGACGTGAACACCTGCTTCATACAGTTCCTGGGCCAGGGATACCGAGTTATAATAATTATCCATAAACAGGTGGTATCCCTGGTTACGGAAACGATCCACAAGCCTGAACACAGTTTCACGCATCGTGGAGAATACTCCGAAATACACTAAGAAGTCCACAACGTATCCAGTGTTGGACTCGGTAATAAAAAAAAATTTCACTCCATATTTCTTTGGCTTCTTGGGGTTATACACTTTAATACTTAGACGTCCTTTGTAAGGCATCATCCCCTCATCCAAAGATAGGTTCTTTGCAGGAACCACGAGATTTTTGCGAAGTTTACGAATGTATTCCAACACTGGGCGCACTAAGATGAGGCGATCGGAGTTATTCTGGGGTATGGCCCTTCGGTTGAAGGCGTTGAAATATTTGTCCAACACCAGGAAAGTATCACGGGGCATAACGCCAGGCACATTGGGCGTACCTCAAAAAAAATTACGCCTCCAATATTGCCTGACATCGGCAGTAGGCATCAATCCAAAAAAAATGTGGAGTCCCACAAAATGCCCCATGTCAATGAGGTTGCAGCTCACCAGCGATACGATAATGTCGTGCGCAGTTCATCACGGCAGTACCGAGCGTAGTCCGCCGTCTCTGCTACCAGGTACTCCAGCAATTCCTTCGTAAGGAACAGCTGGATGAACCCCAGAGCAGTGAGAGGAACAGGTATTGTGAGCCCAGGTGTTGCCGTGAATGGGTGCATGTTAGGTGGGGTGGGGTCCTCCGTCTACCCCTCATCGCTTTCGGACGACCGACCTTCACCTTGGCTGGCGCAATGATCCAACCTTCTACGGGCCCGTGCGCGTGCACAAACGCGGGCACGATTTCGCACACAAAACCCCCACACTGGCCCATCTCCCTCACTTAGGCCTTTGCTTTCTGTATCGTCATCCGCGATAAAACTAGACCCCATATTCTCATCCTCCCCTTCCTCAGAAACCCCTCATATGCACTAAAACCACTAAATTCGAGCTCACTTTCGGGATGTGAGCCTTGAACGGACATTGGGGGCAAATATTCATTGTCACTGACATCAGGAGTGATGTCTTAATTACTGGATGACCAACCGCCATCAAAATGAGGACTTGCGACATACTCCCGATTGAGCTCCGATAAGTACTCGTCTATGTCCCTTGGTTGGAGGCCTCCCAAATTCCTACGAATGCCCCTAAGGACGCCCCGATGCTTCCTAGGGGTTACTAAAGGCATATGAGACACACGTTGTGATCCTAAACCACTTTCATCCACACGTGGCCGCACAGAACGGCGTTGAGGCGCGAGGTCATCCTGGGTGCTTGGTCCTTTGCCAGCATCCAAGTCCAAAATACGCCTCACACGATCCCTTCCAACAGGTAAAACGCGCCTTTCACATTCCATACGTCGTTGAGACATCTCTATGAACGTCCTGTAGCAATACAAATATTCAAAGTCTCGCACAAGTTCGGAAAAACACGATTGCGGCAAAAGATCACTCTCAGACGACGCGTCGCTGATGCTGGCTGATGCGAGAAGGAGGCATTTCGCGCATGCGCACTTGGGTCATGCTTCTAAACAAAACAACAGCTTGATCCGTGAACTCCCAGCATCCCCCAAGGCGCATGATTCAAAAGTTTTTGGCTGGTAGGCCTATAAGTATTTTTCCGCGAATTTAAAAAAAAACTTTTTTATGTCGACGTATAATACGTCCAATCAGCACCCGGGAGACATTTTATCTCAACGATTAATACGTCCAATCGGCGTAAGAGGGTTAACAAATGGCACAAAACCTTAGCACTTAACTTAACAAAAAACTTATAATTAATTTTTTTTTCTTTTTTTTTTTTTTTTTACATTTTTTCACTTTTTTATACTTAAAATTTTTTTTATTTTTTTTTTTTTTTTTTAATACAAAATTTCAATTTCTTCACCACATTCAACTTTCTGTTTTTTCATAGTATCACATGGATCTTCCTGTTTGCTTACTCCTACTAAAGGCCTCTTTAAAAAATAACTATCCAAGGAAGATTGCTTCTACCTGCTTTTGACAACGTTCCTGAAATGACTCGGGCAAATGTCATCAAAATGTGCAAGCATACGACCTGTGTAAGCCTTTTCGGGGTGTCTCTTTTCTACAAATGATTGCACTTTATGAAAAGCAGCTAGAGCATCCTTAATTTCTGCCGTTGTCATAGGGTAGTCCTCCTCCTCGCCGCTGCTAGAGAGCTCTTCTTGAACGACGTTATTTGCATGGCCTCCAACTCCTTTAGGTCATCTGTCGTAAGCTCCTCTTGGTGCTCCTCGAGAAGGTCATTGATGTCATCCTCGTCGACGACCAGCCCCTTGGACTTGCCAAGTGCAACGATCTCATCAAGATTTGGTTGCGAAACAGTTTCAGGATCGTCAACTGTTTCTGAATCAGCACCAGCTTCGCCCATGTCGAATCCCTCGAAGTCTCGGGCGGATACAGCATCAGGCCAGAGCTTCCTCCACGAAGAATTCAAGGTTCGCCTCGAAACTTCCTGCCAAGCTTGATGGATGAGTCGGATGCATATGACAACATCGAAATGCTCCTTCCAAAATTCATGCAAGGTGAGGTTTGTGGTATCGGTGATGTCGAAATATCTCTTGAAAAGATGTTTCGTATACAGCTTCTTGAAGTTCGATATCACTTTCTGGTCTATGGGCTGGAGGAGAGGGGTGGTGTTAGGCAGAAGATAAAGAACCTTGATGAAAGAATGCTCCACTAGGATATCTTCCTCATGGCCAGGAGGGTGAGCAGGGGCATTGTCCAACAACAGCAGACATTTCAGAGGGAGGCGCTTCTCTTCCAAGAATTTCTTCACTGTCGGGCCGAAACACAGATTTACCCACTCGGTGAACAAAAGTCTCGTTACTCAGGCTTTCGCATTAGCCCTCCACATCACTGGAAGTTTCTCCTTTAGCACTTTGTGGGCCTTGAAGGCTCGAGGAGTCTCCGAATGATAGACAAGTAGGGGCTTCACCTTGAAATCCCCACTGGCATTCAAACAAAGTGCGAGCGTAGTTCCAGATTTTTAGGATGTTGAGCATACTCCTAATCTACTAAGGAACAACTTACCTAATAGCCCAAACTGGCCAAACAGGCATTGGTTCCTATTACTTAATAATGGATGAAGTGATAATTCCAAAACTGTCCCTTGCTTTTCTTAAATAATATCTATACCATGAAAATTACTCTACCAACATTGCTAGGTACCAATTGCAAAAATTATGGAATTCATATACAGTTATGGCGCCAATAACCGGTTATCAGTGCCATAAGCACCCTTATGGTGCCTCTGTTAGGTATGTTATGGTGCAATAACTATTATGGGCGCTGATAACCGGAACTTGGCCCATTATGGCACCATAAATCGCCAATTTTATGGTGCTAGACAAGCCCCATAAAACCAGACCACCAACAACTGTGGACTGCCAGTACCTGGCGATACCAGTATATACGGAAGATATAGTTACATTATATCCATAGCGAGAGCCCAGTCAAAAATTCTAGTGAAACAAATTTTGAAATTTCTTTTCTTTTGAAGTCAGCACCTTGCAGTTACAGCAATCATGGAATACAAGGCTGCATTAACAGAATCATTTATTTATGATTTGGGGATTTTTCTCTAGTACAGGTGTTTTCACTTCTTTTCTGTGGCCCTTCCACCACAAAGATCTGCTCTAGAAGTGTTCCATTTACTTGGTCCCTAAACAAGGTGCTTAGACTTTGAACAGCTCCACAATTCAGTGGACCTGATACAAACCACTAGTCTTCCTCTTAGAGGGGGACAACCACAACTTATGAGCTACAATATGCTATATTCTTGAATGCATTAGCATAAGGAGCTAGTATGTTTTACCAAACTGGGCTCTCGTAGACGGGGACCATACATCAAGCAAAGAGCTGATAAATTTTTATTGTCCTCTGGCTTGTCATTCCTGGCCAAGAATGGGACTCCTTTAAGAAGGAAATCTCTTATTCGAAGTAAACTAGAATTAGCAGACATAACATTATGCCCAGTTCATGCACTTAATGTTAACATAGAGGTCATGGCAGACATCCCAAAAGGTCGGTTTTTTCTACTCTAGCAACACTTCCCAAGCTCGAATAAATTTGACTACATTGTGTATCGGTAGGTGGCATGGATATTCTTGACCCATAGGCGCTACAGCAACAAATCATGGGTCTTTCCAACAGGCGAGTATGCTAATTATTGCTGGGGAGGGTTTGACAATACTGCAACCATACCCAGCAAGCTTAGGTAAATGACCACAGAACTTCACCCTAAATAACGTAAGTTCTCAATTAGTTTTTTGTTCTTTGCTTACAAATCTAAAGGTATTTGGAATAAAGAATGGGGGATTGAAACTAGTGGCTTGACCCTGGACCAAAAATGCTTTTGGGTTGTTATGATTAGAATCCAAGAGTTTTTAGTCACCTGTCAATTTCTTTGTAAAGCTCCTTGGACATGAGACAGCGATTACACTGTCAAAAGCATGTTTTGACGTTGGAAAAACCTATTATTGGTTGACGCTGTTGAGTCCTCAACCCCGCCCCCCCCCCACAATTCCCTGATAAAAAGACATGGGAAGGCCATCTTGGTTGGATTTTGGTCGTATGTAAACAATATGACGGTGCATATGCGCACAACCACTTCTTCTTCTTCTTCTTCTTCTTCTTGCAGTTTTGGCATAGCAGGAAAACTGGGTATTAGCATTCGCTGAGGATAAGAGAAAGTGCCCTCTTATCCTGACCATTTATACTCTCTCACGTCTTATAATACTTATCATTATGACACATACCCGGCCATAAGACCAGTTAGTCTGGTCACCATGGAACTCTGGATAGACCATGGAAAGGGTACTCGATGAGGACTCGACAGCAACTACCAAAAATAGGTTTTTCCTACAACAAAAGCTTTTTTATTGCTAATCCACAAAGTCACTCTAGGCATTCTCCTTTTAAACTAGGTCAACTGTATTTAACCATTCACAAGGACCTTAAATTTTTGTACTTCTTTGTAAATTCTATGATTACTGTGATAGACAATGTTTATCTCAAATTCCTCTGGCTTATCTGCCACTGTCTTTTGTTATTGTAGAGTTACATCACCAGCCTAATGGGCTTGTCATATACCTTTGGCTTTCTGATATGCCCATCTAATTAATTGTGTCTGTAGTCTGTCCTGTGCTTTCTGAAGACCAACATATTAAGACAGTTTCCTTTGCTTAGCACTACTTTTCCTGTAATAGTCTTGTCATAAAGACAGCTTTTGTTAATCTTTGTGTAGTCAAACAGACAATCATTGATATAAATAATCTCTCATAACCATTTATTTAGCATCTTATCCATTATTTTCACAGTATGTTTCATGTAATCTTACGCCTTTGTAGTTCCCACATTGTAGGTCATACCCTTTTCTTTTATACTGTAAATCTATAGTGTAATATGTTTTCTACTCTTCTGGTCCTATCTCTTAAGGTTCTCGATTTTCTGATATGATCATGGACAATTGTTATTCCCTTTTCAATCTTTTCATGGGCCCTTTTAAGATCTTTGTACTAGCATCCTCCACTTCATATTAATTTTTTTCATTTATATTTTTAATGTACTCTGTACTGCTTCAGTTGTAACTTAATTTTCCTTTTAAACTCATTGCTCATACAGACCATTGCCTCTTACATAGGAATAACCTTAGCTCAAGCTGGAATGGTACTTGAACTTGGTCACAAAGTTGCTAACTGGTTTGGGGGGGGGGGACACCCATGAGTTCGGGTAATAACTTTTAGGTTATGGTGTTGGAAGGAAATCTGCTCTTTGAAACCCAGACCAGTAGATATGGAGTGGAGCCATGTGTATTTTTAGGCTTCTAGGGGCAACTGTCTTACTATTTTCAAGGTGCATTGCCCTCCCCTCTCTCAGGTATCGATACTGTCCATTCTTCCCTCCAGATTCTCCAAAATCTGTGGCCTCATTGGCAGGGGAGAAGGTGATGATAGAGAAAGGCGGTAGAAATTGTAGGAGGTGTTAGTGCTGTTCCTGTTCTGGCAGGAACAACTAGCTTATCTTTTGTAGGTTGCCCTTGGCCACCTTACATCTTGGAGAGGCTTGTTTTGCACAGGCAGATCTTCCTGTTCTAGCTTTATTGGTGGATGAATCTCAAGTGGGCAGCCCCACATTAGCTATCCTCTCAGCTCATGCACAGTCAAGAACAGGGAGGTTCAAGCATTGTGATGGAATGACAGGAGCCCCTTAGCAAGAGTCTCTTTGAACTCTCTCCACCTGAAATGCAGTCAGTTTATGGATGTATCAAAGGAGGTGTAGGATGCATACCTGAGATATTCATTAGTGTTGGGTGCGTGAGCATGGGACGCCTCATCTGTACGTCAGGGTTCTGGAAATGCAGAAAGCATTGCTGTCCCCTTTAAGCTAATAGTTGATAGGCCAATTGATAGGGCTAATAACACAACTTTATTGGCATATACCAAGCAAAAAGGGACAGTCTCACTCATGCTTTGCAAGTTGGTGTGTGCAGATGCATGAATGTACAGTTTACCAAGCAGTAGAGCTGTCTATCTGGGTGGATTCTTCTGGAAGATTAACTCAATTGCTACCATTAGGTTTGAGGGGTGGAGTGGTCCTTACTTGCCTGAATGGTGGAAAGGTGTCAAATTTTAGCAGTAGTTGTTATATGGCTGATCCGTTTGCTTCTAGGCTAAGCAGAAAGCCTCAAGTATTCTGTTCTCCCCATTCCATGCCTACAAGGTGGTAATAGAAGTCATATTCCAGTAACTTTAGGACAATCTGGAAGTTCATGCTTTCCTCAGTTCAACTGTTTTGACCTTCCCAGGTTTCAAGATGACTCTAGCTACTCCTCATTGGCCTTAAGTCGAGTGGCTTTCAGATCTGCTGGCTCTCTTGGCTAGGGGTCTCTTGTCTGAGTGTTTGCCTAGCAGGTACTGGATATCTGACCAGTCTGTAAGGCTTTTGCTGAGCTATAAGCCATAAGCCAGGGTTTAGAAAAAAGATCATGGATTTTGTAGCCACATGGCATTATCCAAGCATGAGCAGTTTTGAACAGTAGTCAGTAGTGTTTCCTGCTGAGTAGCTTTTTTCTCCCAAGTAGGGAGTCTCTCTCAAGTGCCTTACAACACCTTGGGTGAAGCTTGGGATTTGAAGCTTTCCCTTAGGGCTCTCCTTTGACTAGCATTGTCTTTGCTGAGTATATTGAGAAGTTTCTTAGCATCTTGTCTGGTCCTTGGAGGGATGGGGTATCTTTTGCTTTCATTCCTGAGTTTGAAGCAGAATCTCAGAACTTTTCAGTTACAGATGGCAAATATCAAATATGAGAGTTCTTTTGAACTCTCCCTCCAAGACTTTGTAGATGCTTTCCTGCGTGAGATGTGTCCTATGCCCAAAGAAAACCGAAAGATACTATACCTGAAAAGGACCTGTGCACTTTGTTCAGTGTCAACACCTTTTTTGTTTGTATTGGAAAGTATGAGGAGAACCACACTTCCTTTTCTGGCTTCGTGAGATACTCATCCTTAGCCTTTCATAGTTCTTTTCAGTTTTATTAGAATTGAAGGCAAGTGTCAAGTTTAATTAGGTATCCCTTACCTCGTTTTACCTGATGGGTGTCTCCAAAAATCCCATTATATCTTTTCCTTGGCGCCTGTTGTGGGTGCTTAACAAGTTTTTTAGGTACCCAGTTCTATTTGAACAAACAAATATCTTGCCCAAGTATTTTGCTTAATGTAATTCTTGGGCATGAATGCAGAGTGACTGGACTCTTCCCTTCTTCCTATCCAGAGCAGGTTCTTGACTGAGGTACTATCAGCTAGGTCAGACTAAATACTTTTACAGATAGTTAAACTTTGAGCACTTAATTTGAGGAAAGTTCCTAAGATGCATTTCTCTCTGCTATCTTGGGTTGCCACTGTGGGTAAAGCTAGATTTTTAACCCATCATTTGGTGTTGAACAGAATTAGCTGCCTTCTGACATGAATTTGTTCATGGGGTGTGTAATGGTTCTATGATTATTTCCTTACTTGAATGAGTACCTTTTTTAAGCAGTTTCACACATGTTCACAGCAATACATCTCAGTCATCCCTTTGCCAGATCAAATAGTAGGTTACAAGAGTCATCCCATCCCTTCCTTGCATATACAACTGGGAGCATGGTCGTTCTGGATAGGATTCAATGTCTGTCAGTTGTCAGAGGCAACCTCCCACATAAGGAGTAAGTACCACCAAAAATTGATGGTTTGTATATCTCGAGGAGCAAATAGCAGATTTTTAAAGTGATTTAACAATTTCCCTATTTACAAACCAGAGTCATTTATCACAGTCCCACCCCAACCACCCTGGTTTGTTGCTGTGGTTGAAGTGACTAGTGATGGACGGTGAATGAGGGTTATTCCCTTCACTTAACCACTTACCTAGGGAAAAACAGGTTTTCACATAGGAAAAACCTATTTTTGGTAGTTTCTGTTACATACTCAAGGATTACCCTTCCATGGTCTATTAGCTGGTCTTGTGGCTGGATATTGCGTCGTAATGATAAACATGATAACACAGGATAGAATATAAATGGACTCTGGATAAGAGGGCATTTTCTCCTATCCTCAGTGAATGCTGAACCTAGTTTACCTTCATCAAAACCCGCGTATGCATTTGCACCGTCATATTGTTTATATGTGACCAAAAACAGACCAAGAAGTCATTCGTTTCTGTTGGTCAAATCAGGATGATCCCTTATCCGAATTCCATGTCTTGTCAGGGAGGTGGGCGGGTTTTTGACAACTCAACAGTGACTACCAAAAATAGATTATCCTGCATCAAAACCTGTTTTTTTGATAGTGCAGTAGCTGTCTCGTCTTCAAGGAGCTTTACAAAGAAAATGACATGCGATGAAAAGCTCTCGAATTTTAATCCCAACAACCCAGAAACAAGTTTCATGGCACCATTCTTTATTCCAAATACCTTTGGGTTTGGTAGCAAAGAACAAGGAACTAAGTGCATAGCTAGGTTTTTTAGGGTGAAGTTCTGTGATGACTTACCTAAGCATGCTGGGTATTGGTGCAGTATTGTCGAACCTTCCCCAGCATAGTTATACCCACCTATTGGGAAGACCTGTGGTTTGCCACTGTAACATGTATGGGATAGGACTATCCTTGCCACCTACTGATACACAGTGTAGTCAAATTTGTTCTAGCTCATGGAAATAATGCTGCTAGAGTTTAGGAAAAAACAGACCTTCTGGGATGTTTGCTGTGACCTCTAGGTAAACTAAGTGCCTGAACTGGGCATAATGTTTTGTCTGCTAAGTCATTTATTTAGAATAGGAGATTTCCTTCTTAAAGGTAACTCATTCTTGGCCAAGAATGACAGGTCAGAGGACAGTAATAATTGTTAATAATTGATGGTCAGCCATTTGCGTGATGCATTATCCCCATCTAAGAGAGCCCAGTTTCCTAATGCGGGCTCCTGATGCTAATGCATGTCAAGAAATTGCCTATTGTAGCTTGTTAGTTGCGGTTATATCGGGTCTGCTGAATTGAAGGGCTGAGTGAAGTATAATCACCTAGTTCAAGGACCAAAAAATTGAAACTTTTCTAGAGCAAGTTTTGTAGTGCAAAGGGCTGCAGAAGGAAGTGACAACTTGTATACTAGAGTTAATCATGAATTCATAATTCAATGGTTCCATTAATGCTGCCTTTTATGCCATGATTGTTGTAACTGCAAGGCGTTGTCTTCAAAAGGGATAAGAAATTTTTAAATTGTTTCTCTGAATTTTTGACTGGGCCCTCAGTATGGATATAATCTATCCATCTCTTCCATACATATTGGTGTTGCCAGATATATGAAGTCTGTAGCTATTGCACTAGGTACCTAGCAGTGTTGGGTGAGTAATTTTTACAGTAGATAATGTTTAAAAAATTCACCCTTGCAGGTCTCGGCTCAGAAAGGAGGATCCTTAAATGACTTTCCCTCCTACTGACTGGGATAAAATAGCAGACAGAATTGGAATTTACCTCTTCACCTGTTGTTGAATTGATAGTAACCAATGGCTGTTTGTCCAGTTTGGGGCTATTAAGTAAGCTGTTCCTTTGAAGGTTAGGAGTTTGCTTAACAGCTTCAAGATCTGGAACAATGGAGGAAAAAGATACAGTATATTGTCCTACAGTTGTTCCAGTCTTGTAGGAAGGCCTCTCTTGCTGTTGCAGACAAGTGCCACTTCCTTGCATCATCTTTACCTCTTGATGTAGGACAATGCAGTCATGTTGTCAAGACCCAACTAAATGTCTCTCTTCTGGAGATTTTGAATTTTTTGAGAGACAAGAAGATAGCCATAAGCTCCAAGAAATTGAAATAACAATTCCTCAGAGTAGCTGACCACCTCCCTGCCACCTGACAATCCTCCCAGTGTCCTCCCAACCTGTCAACGAGGCATCTGTGTGTATTTTTACTCATACAGACTGAGGAGTGAGGGTGACCTGCATCACCAGAGATTCATTCCTGCATCAAGGGCGAAGTATCTCCCCAGCTTTTTTTAAATCTTTTGATGAGGTTGGTCTCACATCCTGTTGGTTGAATGTGATAGCTGCAATTTGTTTACATTCATCTTTTGTAATATGAGTATTGGATCTATTATTGATGCAAATTGCAACAAACCCATCATACATTCTAATTGCCATTTGGAAATTGGGCTGTACAAGGCACATTTTGAGGAGTTGCCTTATTCTGTTTTGAGTACAAAAGGGAGAGACAACAGACCGTGAAAAGTATCCTAACACAGTCCCAGCTACTGAAAGCATCTGCTGAGAGTGAGGTGGGATTTTGCCAATTTATCATAAAACCTATTGACTGTAGTCAGTTGACCACTGCTCTTAGGTTTTTCAAGCACACTTTTCATGTGGGTCTCCAGATCGACCAGTTGTCTAGGTAGGCTTTTAGTTGTATTCCCGGGTGTTACTAATTTTGTCAAATTTCCTAGGGCAATGTTTAGCCCACCAGACCTGACTGAACCTTTTCCTATCCAGAACCCTTGGAAGAGACGGAAGGGAATTGGCGACAGGGACATTCCGGTATGCATCTTTCAGATCTATAGTTGTCCAAGTCCCTTTTAGAACAATTGAAAAGACAAGGGTAATGGTAGTTATATGCAAAATTCTTTTGGAGGAATCCTTCTTTGGAAAACTTAAAGAGACGGGCTTGCTGGCAAATATATGCATGTTTGTCTATGGCTCCCATTAACAGGGCCTTTCTGCACGTAAACTGTCAGAGAAGGGTCTGAGTTTTGGAAAAACCCCTTTACAGCATGTGGTGGGTGAGACCGTTTCCATCCCGGCCCATTTAAAATTAATGCTGTCCCCCCAAGGCGAAGACTTACATTGCCTGTGGTGTCATTGAAGTTGACCACCAACCATACCATTCCTATTGGTATCTGCCTCTGCCCTTGATAGGCATCCGAGAAGAGGGTGTGTGGACCTTGTGAAAAAGATTTTCTTGCTGTTGTTGTTCTCCCTTTTGTGAGGCATTGTCCCTTCAGACCACCTGCCTGTCTTTGAGGAAAAACCTTTTGGAGTGACTGAAGGCTTACCATTTTAACCCTTAAACGCCGAGCCGGTATTTCCGAGTGTCTCCCGTATGCCGGCAGCGTTCGCGAGTGAGCGCCGAAGCGGAAAAAAGTTTTTTTTTTTAAAATCACAGCACGCTTAATTTTCAATATTAAGAGTTCATTTTTGGCTCCTTTTTTGTCATTGCTTGAAGTTTAGTATGCAACCATCAGAAATGAAAAAAAATATAATTATTATATATAAATATTGGAATATATGACAGCATGAAAAAAAAATTTCATATATAATTGTATACAAATCGCGCTGCGAGCAAAACGGTTGAAGCTAATGAGTTAATTACTTTTTCGTTGTATTGTACACTACATTGCGATGATTTTGGTATATAAAAAATTGTAAAACGATCAAAGCAACACAGAAAATATTATCACAATATAATGCATGAATTCGAAATGCGCGGACGTAAAAAAAAGCTGTTTTAAAAAATTCACCATAAATCGAAATATTGTGTTGGAGACTTCGCGTTTGTTGCAAGATGAAGGTAATTGATTGAATATTACTAGACTAAGTGTTGTAGCTTACAATTGCAGTTTTCGACCATTTTGGTCGAGTTAAAGTTGACAGAGGGTCGAATTTTTTCTATTTATCGTGATTTATATGAATATATTTTAAAACTGATAAAAGCTACAACCATGGGTTGTTTTTTATTGTATTCTACATAAAATTGCACACATTTTTTTTTATATAAAACTTTATGAAACGGATAATTTAAAATGGTGCAAACATTACGACAATCGGACTCGGAAGAGTTACCGCGCGGACGTAAGGAATTTTTTTTTTTCATAAATTCACCATAAATCGAAATATTGTGCTAGAGACTTCAAATCTGTTGCGAAATAAAGGTAAATGATTGAATATTACTAGAATGTAATAGTTTTAGCTTACAATTGCGTTTTTTGACCATTTCGGTCGAGTCAAAGTTGACCGAAGGTTGAAATTTTGGCACTTATCGTTATTAATATGAAAATATTTCAAAACTGATAAAAGCTACAACCATGGGTGGTTTAATGTTGTATTCTACATGAAATTGTGCACATTTTCATATATAAAACTTTATGTAACGGCTAATTTAAAATGGCTCAAACATTACGACAGTCGGACGAAAACATTTCTGATTTTTTCGGAAGAGTTACCGCGCGGACGTAAGGAAAAGTTTTTTTTTCATAAATTCACCATAAATCAAAATATTGTGCTAGAGACTTCCAATTTGTTGCATAATAAAGTTAAATGATTGAATATTACTAGAATGTAAGAGTTTTAGCTTACTATTGCGTTTTTCGACCATTTTGGTAGAGTCAAAGTTGACCGAAGGTTGATATTTTGGCACATTATTTATATGAAAATATTTCAAAACTGGTAAAAGCTACAACCATTGGTTATTTTTTCTTGTATTCTACATGAAATTGCGCACATTTTCATACATAAAACTTTATGTAACGGCTAATATAAAACTGCAAACATTACGACAATCGGACGAAAATTTTTTTATTCTTTCGGCAGTTACCGCACGGACGTAGGAAAAAGTTTTTTTTTTCTAAAATTCACCATAAATCGAAATATTGCGCTAGAGACTTCCAATTTTTGCAAAATTAAGGTAAATGATTGAGTATTACTAGAATGTAAGAGTTTTAGCTTACAATTGCGGTGTTCGACCATTTCGGTCGAGTCAAAGTTGACCGAAGGTTGATATTTTAGCACTTATCGTTATTTATATAAAAATATTTCAAAACTGATAAAAGCTACAACCATGGGTTGTTTCTTGTTGTATTCTACATGAAATTGCGCACATTTCCATATATAAAACTTTATGTAACGGCTAATATAAAATTGTGCAAACATTATGGCAATCGGACAAAAAAATTTCTGATTTTTTCAGAAGTTACCGCCCGGACTTAAGGAAAAAGTTTTTTTCATAAATTGACCATAAATCGAAATATTGTGCTAGAGACTTCCAATGTGTTGCAAAATGAGGGTAAATGATTAATAATACTAGAATATAAGAGTTTTAGCTTACAATTGCGTTTTTCGACCATTTTGGTAGAGTCCGGACTCGTTCACTTAAAGATACTTGCCAATAACCTTTAGCCAAATCAAGCTTTGAGATGAATTTGGAATTTCCGATTCTATCTAAGCAATCATCAATCCTGGGTAAGTGAAAATTACTTTGCTTAGTTACACTGTTTACCTTCCGGAAATCGATGCACAATCTGTCTGATCCATCTCCTTTTTTCACCAGAACTACCGGGGAACTCCATTGACTCTCGATATGTACTATCAAATCCTTATCTAGCATATAACTAATTTCCTTCCTCACAGATTCTGCTTTTTCTGGGCTCAGACGATATGGACTTTGCCTAATGGGTTTTGTGTCCTGCAATTCAATATCATGTTCTAAAATATTGGTTAGGCCTAGTTTGTCACAAATAGCTTCAGGATAATCCACTAAAACATTATATGTTTCCCTCAATTTTTCCTTTTCTAAACTCTGATTAAAAACTTTGAAATTCTTAAGCACCTCGGAGTTTTTCTCAAAACTAATTTCTTTCTGAGACACCGTTACTACAGGCATTATATTTCTTGAGCAAGTTTACATGCAGCCACTTTGCTCTACGCTTACCCATAACTATTAAATAATTTAGATTTCCCCTCTTCTCTAAAATTGAAAAAGGACCTTCAAACTTATAAGATAAAGAGGGACCTTCTTTCTGGACTAGACTAAAACTTTATCTCCCACACAGAAACTTCTCTTTCGCTCGAAGATCATGTTTCTGTTTAGTCACCCCTTGACTCCCACTCTCGTTTGCCTTCGTTAGTTGCCAAGCATCTCTTAAATTGTTTTTATAATACTCTAGATTAGTTATGTAGTCTTCTCTACCTTCTTTAAGTATTAAATTACATTTTAACATTTCCAAAGGACCTTTAGCAGTGTGACCGAAAACCAGCTCGAAAGGACTAAATCCTGTAGTGTCATTCGGTGCCAACCGTAAAGCTAACAGAACAAATGGTAACTTTTCGTCCCAGTCTTGTTCAAAGTTATTACACAATTTTCGTAAACAACTCTTTAACGTTTGGTGAAACCGCTCCACAATGCCTTGTGATTCGGGATGATAAGGTGGCGAAGTTATGAGTTTAATGCCTAACTCTCATTCTAGCCCAGAAATATTTGGATACAAAATAACTACCGCTATCACTTTGTCTAGTACAAGGCAGACCAAACTTAGAAAAATAATCTAAAAATCGTTTAACTACGGTCCTTGCTATACAGCTTCTTACGGGTATTGCCTCTGGATAGCGAGTTAGTCTCTCAATGATTGTTAACAGATATATACTCCTTCCCTTACTTCTAGGCAAAGGTCCGACCATATCGATAATTACATTCTCCAAAGGTTCGCCTGCCGAAGGAATATTACACAACAGAGCTCTGGAAATTACTTGATTCGAGTTTCTGGCAATTTGGCATTCATGACAGCTTAAAACATACCTCTTTACGTCACTCCTCATTTTAGGCCAAAAATATGCCCTACTAATACACCTCAAAGTTTATTTACTCCCAAATGTCCTTGCTCATCATGTGCTAACTTCAAAACTAGTTTGCGAAGCTTCCTAGGAACCACTAATTGTTCGGTGATTTCCTCTTTACTACCTGACTTAGGTCAAACAAAATGACACAAAACTTCGTTTTTTAAACTAAACGTTTCCTTACACACATTATCGAGATCATCATCGAGTTCATATTCAAAAATTCGGGTTGGTGTCTCATCCTCTCTCTGAAACTTGACTAGCTCATCCTTATTCAAAAGGTTAGTGCCTAATTCATCACAGTAACTATTGCTTCATTCCACTACATCGACTTCGTTACTCACGACAGCTACACCTTCTGCTTGGCTATCACTGTCAACACCGATAGAGTCAGGTCTCACAGCCACACTCACACCAAGATCAACCTCGCCACCTCTATCACACTCGTTCGAATCCACGAACTCACACTTATTCGAATCCCCGAACAAACTATGACCGTAGTTTATGTCTGTATCTAAACCTGACCTAGTTACTACCATTACAGGCACTGGAATCTCACTCACAACAGGATTCATATTCTTGGATAAAGCCAAGTCATTACTGACAATAATGTCAACGCCATCAATGGGCAAACTGTCAACAACTGCTAGTTTCACTTCTCCTGACACTGCCTGACTTTCCAAGTTCAACTTCAACAAAGGACAAAGGACACAAGTGTTAGGAAATCCACCTAATGTGACTTTTTCTTCTATATTGATTTCTGCCCTGTTTGGCACACACTCTCTCCTAATTAGTGAGACAGCAGCTCCTGTGTCCCGAAGCAAGACTACTTCTCTTGAATCTACTCCTCCAAGAGAGGAAACTACGCCTTCTGACAGAAATTCACCAAAAAATTTCCTAGTTTCTCTCATCACATCATTCCTACTTGACAAAAAGTTAACTAGAGACACTGGCTTCTTAACGTCCTTCCTTTCTACTGCACAATTTCTTGCTAAATGCCCTTTCCCATTTCATCGGAAACAAGTTACTTCTGAGCCACTAGATGCCACTTTATTCTTACAAACCTTAGACACATGACCAGGTTTTCCGCATGCATAACAGTAATAGTCACTTTTATTTGCATTGCTATTACTAGAACTGAAACCTTTACCGCTTTGTACTCTACCAGACGAAGGATCATTTCGCTTCTTACCAACACTTAAATTATGAGTTGTCCTTTTTGCTCCTGCAAAAGATACTTCTCGCCTGTCTTCTATATAAAGCTTAATCTCAGGGGATACGTTATCTTTGAAGTTTTCTAACAATACTAAGTTCTTCAGACCATCAAAATCATCAACTTTAGCAGAAGTTAACCAATCAAAAAACAGCCTTTCTAACTTCTTACCATATTCTACATACGTAATATTCTCGTCCTTTCTCAGACTTCTAAATTTCTTACGGTACGCCTCTGGTCCTAACCTGTACGCGCTGAGAACAGTTTCTTTCACAATATCATAATCATCACATTCCTCCTTAGATATGCAACTATACACAGTAAGCGCACTACCTCACAAAGCTGACTGTAAATATAGAGTCAACATTTCTATAGGAGAGCCTACTCTTTCCATTATCTTCTCAAAACACATGAAATAGTTCATTACATTTTCCTCATCAAACTTTGGTTCTAATTTCAACACTGCACTCATACCTAAACCATCAGCTTCATTTTCGTTCTCGCCTGTCTGACTGCTAAGAGTACTTTGCCTTAACTGAGTGATTTCCAACTCATGCTTATATTCTTTATTTCTTCCTGCTGCATTACCAACACTTCTCTCTCTTGCTGCATTTTCATTACTTCTCTCTCTTTCTCTTGCTGCATTTTCATTACTTCTCTCTCTTTCTCTTGCTGCATTTCCATTACTTCTCTCACTTGCTGCATTTTCATTGCTTCTCTCTCTTGCTGCATTTCTCTCTCAGCTGCTCTTTCATCTCTCTCATACTTTTCTCTTTCTTTCCGTTCTACATACTCAAGGAGATCATTCCACTCTAGACCTAGAAGCTTACCAGACACTCAGTAAACTCTTTCACCATCTCACTCATTCTGGTTCTTTCTATATTCTCCCTGTCTCAATCTGTTACGGTGCCAAAAACCCTAGCAAGGTCGCCAATAATGTTATGGACACCGAGGTCCGCTAAAGGTTCTATATTATAATAAACAAAAAGGATTCAACACCAACAGTTGAAACTGGGGATACGAATATAGAAAGAAACTCTAATAGAACAAAAGTTTATTTACAAGCTCACTAACAAAGATAAATGCAGAATGTTTTCTCCTATTTACATAACAAAATGAAACCTTACAATATGTGAACTGGGGAAACAGTGCGGTAATGAAATACTTGCTGGCCAGCATTGCAGCGGTCGAAATCAGTGCTGGAAGCGAGGGGTTCTCAAAATGGGGACAGTAGAAACTTCAGATGGCTTCTTGACTCCGTACTGCCGGAAGAAATGTCAGTCTTAAAACTTGAAGGGCGGGTCCCTCCTCAAAACCTCTTGTAGGACGTTTCTTCTCTGAGAGGGGTTGCTCAGCGTCGAGATATCTCTCTCTCTTTCCGACTATGGACGACTTAACTCGTTTCCGTTTACACTCTCTCGTGCGTCCTCTTCCTCTCTTATCCTTCGTCTCTTCCTTCTTCTCTTATCTCTCTCTGATGATATCTGATTTCTCCACTTCCTCAGTCATATATATACAGCGATTTGGGGGCGGGGCTGAAAAGGGCGAAGCTTAACCACTGAACGTTGTCTCCTGACAGGATCTTTTCAGAGGGATCCAGACGAAAAGTTACATTATAATACGCAGCGTTTCTGATGATGCGACAGTGCGTTCTGAGTTCCATAACACACCTGAGTATTCTCGAACAATCATGAGAACAGGCGCCTCCAACATGTGCGTGAATGCCTCCTTGCTGCAGACCTACTCAAAGAAGATACATTTTCCTTTCCTTTAATATATAATTCTTTGCTCTAAAACGATTACCATGACAACACATACATTGACAACTACTCACCAACATTCATTCTTGCCTCTTCAAAATCATGTTTTTTCCTATATCTAATGCTACTCTTTATCCTCTTCACCTGTTCCACAATCCTGGCTGTCACACTCTCATACAGCACTTTCCCTACACTCTGCATTACCCCATACATACTCAACAAAAATCCCATCAAAAAGCTACCCAACTCTCTTGCCCGAACTCTCTTGTTATTCCCCATACTTAGCCACACAATGCTTCTCATATTCCTTAAAAAAATACCCTGTATCCCTGCTACCATATTCCTCGTATCGTGCACATCTGGGTACCTTTCTCATATACACTGCCTTTCGCACTTCCTGCTCACTCTCACTCTCACTCTCACTACTTCCATTCTGATCCCTCTTAACCTCTTCTGAATACAATGAATTAACATCCATGCTCTTTAGTATGCTTTTCTTACCTTTCTTCTTTCTACCTACCTGTTTCCACTCACTGCTATCTAAGTCACTATCAGCCCTTTCCCCAATGTATTCAGTCCTAGTCTCATCCTGTCCGTCATCCTTACTAGCCTTTTTTCCCTTAGTCTTCTTTTCCTCAGCCCCCTTTTTATTCTTGTCCATAGGCTTATCCTTATCCACAACCAAATCACCTTCGTCACTCGTACTCTCATCCATTCGCTCTTCCACTTTCTTTACCACTCCTGGCCCATCACAAGACCCAGTAGGCCTACCTCCTTCTGCTCCCTCTCCCATGAATCCCTTCATCATCTCCTGCACTGCATTCATCATTACTCCGAATTTTGTGTCCATTTTCTCAACCATTCTCTCAACCATTCTCTCTTCTGCTCCTTTCACTTCTTTCATTTCCACTTACGCACTCCTTAGCATTCCTCTCATTTCCTCTAACTCGCTCTTCTCTTCTTCCACTCTTTCCTTAGCTTCCCTCAACAACCTCAACTCATCCTTCAGCTTCTCCACTTCAGTCAAACCTTCCATTATCATTTTCTTCACCAATCACACAACTCACTACACCAATCGTCCTGCAGTTGCCACACCAGCAGTCCCTGTTCAGGCGCCAAAAATTTCTGTGGCGGGGTCATGCAAAGCAACAAAGCAAGCAATCTTCCCATAGTTACCTTAGTCATACCAGCTGCCAAATAGTTCCCGAGCCCCACTTTCCCCTTTATGTTACTAATTACGTGCAGGACAATTGGCTTACAGAACACACAAAACACAAACACATGTACTCACCTCAG
This sequence comes from Macrobrachium nipponense, assembly GCF_015104395.2. Taxonomy (NCBI): domain Eukaryota; kingdom Metazoa; phylum Arthropoda; class Malacostraca; order Decapoda; family Palaemonidae; genus Macrobrachium; species Macrobrachium nipponense. The sequence continues at coordinate 55,286,253 of NC_087203.1, read as the reverse complement.
ACTCTAGATACTCAGGGCTAGGCTATGCTGTCTGCTGGATATAAACTAGTTGAGATGCAACTGGTTAAAGACGCCTCTGTTGAAACCAGATTGCTGATAACTGAGGGCACCGATACAGGGACTGCCTGTACTTTGAAAGAAGACTCTCTCCCAAATGCTTTATTAAACAGAATGGCTGTTTGGATGCCATTGACTTTATAGTGCAGTTTTTCAGACTTGAGAATGAGTTTCTTTGTAGCAGCATATAAATTATATAACTGGTGTCCAAATATCATTTATTCCTTGATGTACTTTCTACCATTCATCAAGGGTGAATAAAGCCAGGGGTACAACTATCCATATTTATACCTTCAAGCCTCTTAATGGCTTGGAGCAGAATGACTCATCCAGGAGAGTCTGGCAACAAGTCCAACAGTTTTGATCAAAGGTTGTGCTGCTTGAAGAAGTGGCAGGTGAATAACTTGTTATCTCAGGCACACCTTGCCATTCTGATGGTGGCAAGGAGAAAAAAGATCTCCTGAGCCATGTTGAGCGATGGTTTCCAGTGAATGATGGCAAGGGCTGCTACATACTGGAGGTGTCGGTGGTCATTGGTGCCAGCCAGGATTTTTGTACTCTTACAATCTGCTGGTGTTAGGGCACTGTCATGTTCTCTTATGTAGTGCTGGTATACTGCCTCTTTTTGTAGGTGAACAGAGATCCTCATGGAGAGTGAGAGTCGTAGTCATACCAATGTATGAATAGCAGCATAATTCACAGTATGATATTTGGTAAACCACTCCTCTCCTCTTCATGGGATCATTGCTAACAATGGGGCTGTTTCTCATGAGGTACTGGGCAGTCTTCTAGATCCTTGTAGTAGATTGTAAGGTCAACTTTTTTGTCTGCAGTGGTGGGCACCTGTGTGAAACCCACTGTTGAAGATAAAAATGTTGACTTTATGATTTACTACAAGGATCGTAAGGCTGCCCAGTACCTTATGAAGAACAGCCTCATCGCTAGCAACAATCCCATGAGGAGGAGAGGAGTGGTCTATTGTATATATCCATAGGATTCCCACTAGTCCTTCACCTTGAAGATCTACTACTTGTTTTAAGCTTTTATCCAGACCTAATAGGTTTGACTTCCTAATAGTGTACAGGTAATATGTACATTATTTTTTCTGTTATGATTACTGGTCATTGTTTGTATTATTACATATTTTGTTCCTAACTCTTGAAATGAAAGTTAAAATCATAATTACAATTTTTATATATACATACAATCGACCCCCTCCTATTCGCGGATCCGGATTTGCAGACTCGCCTATTCCTGGATTTGTCTAAGGAACATATGTACATACACCATATTTGCAGATAATTCGTATATTCCCATTATTTTTCATAGAGAAATATTCACTATTTACTGCATTTTCATATAATTTTCGTGACAATGCATTTTTTGTGATAAAACTGTTAAAATAATCGTGTATAAGTGTTTTAAGATTTTTGGTTTTTTGTTATTTGAACTATCAAAATATGCATTTACAAGTGATTCTAGAGCGGTTTTAAGTATTCGCAGATTTTAACTATTTGTTGATTTTAGCTATTCGTAGGGGGTTGCGGTACACATTCCCCCCTCCTGAATACTGGGGTTGACATTTCAGTATTAGTGGTATTTTTTACTTTTCTGTCATAAGGTAGTTTTATCATGGCTTTTCCATTTTTGTCTATGCTAACATGGATAATTTCTTTTGTTTTTTAATATCTTCCTCGATGATCCAAACTGGCTCACACTCAAAAAGCAAGGGAGGAAAAGACCTGATGCATATGAGCGTCATGTTATCACTTGCTACATACAAGGGAGGGTGCCACTTGATTTGCCCTCCTACGCACTGGTACACTACAGTTCCCTGCCAAACTAGTGGCAAAAAATTGAAATAAAAACAGAAAGCACGAAAGTACTGCACAATATGTGAATGCTGAAGAGAGAAATAGTACTTCAGGTTACAGCCTGATGATAAAGAACGCATGGAGGGCACACACTCCCTAGACACAAAAACAAAGCACAATGCAAAAATGGGAAACGACTCAGTGAGTGTGTGAAAGCGGATGTGGCTGCAAGTGCAATGGTAGGTTAAGGCCAGCTTAGGTTGCTGGTGATGATAGGCCTAACTGCTGTGATTTTGTTTTTTGAGACAATTCAGTAACAGCCACAGCACTCTTAAGCATGAGTACTCCATACAGGAAATTGTATGTTTATATGTTAGGAAAAATACAAATTACTTTGAAATTTGGTATATTTTGGATTGAATATTCTTAAAGCACTCAAAATTAAACCTCTTTTCTCACACTTCCACTGTGGTATGAAACATCATGTTAGTTTGAGTGCTTTTACTGTATTGCTTGGTTTCAATTTTACGTTTAGTTTCGCCCAAATGTCCAGAAAGGGTTATTTTGATTCCCTTTAGTTTTTAACTGTGAATTTTAGTGATGCTTCCAAAATATTAATTTTTTCAGCAATGTATCTAACATATGTGCTTTGGTTTTCTGAGTTTGAAAGAGCAAAAATTGCATCTACATAATTTTTTTCCATACTTTTTTGCATACACGTTTATGATAGGTACTAAAATTACTTTGTAAAATTCCACATATAAGTTTGCAACTAGGGAGGTAGGCTTTATAAACTTTAATAATTAACCCCAAGAGTAAAATTCCACATATAAGTTTGCAACTAGGGAGTAGGCTTTATAAACTTTAATAATTAACCCCCAAGAGTAAAAGAGCCAGTTTTCTGGCTGTCAAGTTTTCATTTTTACCAATTTAATCCACATGTCAGTATTCTCTAATGACGTACGAACACTTCATAGTCATTAGCTTAATGATATTACATCATAATGATGTCATAATCCCTCTACTTGAATGGTGGAAAACAGCAGGAATTCTGGGAAAACTTGTCTCAGTGTTGGTTTGGAGTCTTGTGTGGCCTGAACTCAATAGTTATTATCTTTTTCTTTGTTTTTGTAATTATTTCAGGTTGATATGGGATAAAGATGTGATAGAATGCCAATATTAGGTTTAATAGATAATAGAAGTTACCAGAAATGTAAAACTATAATGTATTAGTGTATTCATAGCAAAATAATTTTTTGAGAATGAAAATGAAGGCTTCTTGGTTATGAGTAATATTCATTATTATCATTCTTATTTTTGTAATTATATTACATGCTGATATGAGATAAAAATGTGATAGAGAGAAAATGCAGATAACAGGAGTAATCAGTTATATGTAAATACATATTGTATCAGTGAATTAGTAGCAGAAGGTTGAGTTACCTTATTTATTTTAGATATGAAAGTTATGATGTCTCCTACAATTTCCAGCTAAAATTGTAATTTTAATAAATTTACTGACATGTTTTATGAAACGAGTGATGAAGAAGTTTCGGACTCTGAAGATATTGATAGTGAAACAGAAAGTTGCAGTGATGAGGATGATGGATTGAAAGTGACGAAGGTAACACACGTACATCAGTTGGTGTGTGGGTGAGCCTCTTTGGTGAGGAATGAGGGAGGACACTGCCCGTATTCCTGTGCCATGTAGTGCCACCCTAGGACCTATGCATCTCCACATGTCAACACTATCCCAAGTGCTTATTTCAATTTATCTCTTCCAGATTCTTGCTTTCAGGCAATTATCAGTGAAATCAATACAGTGATGAATGTGTATGAAATAACAGAAAGTATTTGCTGTACCATCCGTGATGAGCAGTTCTTAACTGGATCACTGATAGGCATACTAATACGTATTAGAGAAATCAAAGCTTTGATTGGCATCGCTTTGAGTATTGTAAGGTTACCCGACATAAATGATTACTGGGGCACATACCTTAAACTAATCTCTCAAACTTTAGTTCAGGAATATTTTGCACAAGACAGGTTCATCCTTACCTTGAAATTTGTGCACTTTCCAACAACGATGGAATGTCAGCCCTTGACTCAAGATTATGATCCTCTTTATAACATCAAGCCAGTCACTGATAAATTTTTTACATGTCTTCAAAAGGCATTGTCATCCCTCATAAAATATTGTAGTTGAGGAGAGTATTGTGGGCGTTAGTGATCACACACCTCATCTTTGACCGTATATGCCACAAAAAAGGTGTGTAAAGATTTGGTATAAAGTTATGGTGCCCTTTTGTACTGACCCCGGCTATACATATACCTTTGAGGTGTTTAAGGGTGTCAGACAGGAAGGTAAGAGTGGTGGGGGTTTCGCATTTGTGTAATCTAGTGATACGTTTGGTGTAACAGGCTGATCGTGTATATCAGGGTCACCATTTGGACCTTGGTCATTATTTGACCTCCATAGCTATTCCAGGATATTTACAATATGAAAACTAATGTCACTGGTACAGTAAGAAAAAGTAGGAAGGGACTTCAAAAGAATTGTGTAAATACCTCATTGACTAGACAAAGTATGTGAGAGGGGAAAGGACCTCTTCTGTGCTTTGCTTTCCGAAATGGTAAAAACCAACCAATTTTTCTTACAGATAAAACAAAGGAATGTTATTCTGATGAATATAAATAGCAGTGGGAAGATGTTAAAAAACCTAATGTTGGCATTGATAATAATGAATGTATGGGGAGTGTTGATCTCAATGACTCTAAACTGCACAAGTACGTATTTGGCTGAAAGACATATATGTATATAGTCAAGTCAAATGGACAACAAAGGATTCCTTTGCTCACATTGGAACTGTTGTTCTAAACTGTTTTATACTATACACAAAAAACACAAAATTCACAGCAAACAGTGTCACAAAAGCACTCCATGAGTTCAATAATTGAGGCTCTGGTGGAGGACTATAGACCTCAGAGGCCACCACACAAAAGGAGGAGCAATGTAGAGAATGTTGCAAGCAGGGATGTGCGAATTGTGTCACCTCATAAGATTGCAATTCTTGAAGACTCTTGAGTTGCATAAATTGCCCAAAAGTAAGCTGAGAATGTATGTTACTGGGCATTAACACAGAGTTTCCTCTTCTTGGGAACGTCAAAATGTGATGTTGGGCTTTGTGGTGCATGCTTTGCTTCATATCACAAGAATGAGTACCAATCTAAAGTCTTTTTTCTCCTTACCTTGCTTTACACATACATGGATGTACCAACGATCACATAAGAACAATAGATTGGGCACAGCCATTTGACAAGCATTATGAGAGATGTAGCCATCGCCGCTATCTTGTTGCAGATAGAAACAACAGGCCGAGCTTGGTGTAATATACATTTTTAATGAATGCTTTTCAAATATTCTGGGCTAATCAGTGCCAGGCCATGTCCTAATTTACGCTAAGATATGCGGGTAACAAACTTTCCCTTTGTTAGCTGTAGCCGACTTTTTACCCCCTAAATCGTAGAGTTAAGTGAAACCAATGGTTTGGCTGTGGTATTTGCTTGTCAAATTGAATGGTTTTTGTGAAAATGTTCCCCAGCTGTCATTATTATCAAGGAACTTGTGTCAAATTATATGAAGTTTTTCCCTTCACAGGGCTACTTCGCTAATAACGACTTCAATAGAAATCGTATAGCCGACAAACAGTGCTGTATTGGAAAGTCATTAATATATGCCCTTTTTACATTAGTAATGATCTTAGGCTACTTAATAGATAAGCTAGGTTATTTCATTTAGATAAGTAGGCTAGCTGACCATTCATATTGACTCCACTAGCCAAAAACCAGCTTTTAACTGCGTTTAACTTCCAGTTCTTAGATTGAATGAACCACTATTTTTATGCTGGAAGTTACCATTAGAAGGCTTTTAGAATCTTCTAAAACAGTGTTTGCCTCTATGGCCAAATCGCCCTTCTGTAAGGATTTTTCAAGGAGTCTTTTGTGGCTCAACTAAATGAACAAACCCAAGAACAGAACTGTACAATATACGCTCTCTTTGGAAAACTAAATCCAGGAAACAAAAATCCTGAGATTTACCTTTTTCCCAAACCAAACAAGGTTCGTCATGACTTGGAGTTATGTCTCCAGTCACCCCTAAAAGATTTTCTCAAAAACAAAAAGGGACAACAAGAGGAAAAACATCCCATTCGAAGCGTCCAAAAACACTCTTACCAAGGAAAAGGAAAAGCAACGCCTAGAATGCCTATCAAGGGCAAAGGAAGAGGTGGAGCCCAATAGGAATCATATGGTTGTGGGTTGTCTTCTAATGGCATCACATGCAATGGAAGTCCTCCCCCTAGGGGTACAGTATTATCTTTAATGAGCTAGGGTGGAAACGGTCTCATCCCCCTTTTTAAAGAGGTTCTTACTAAAATTAGACCCCTTTTTGGAAGAATATGTGCAGAAGGCCCTTTTCAAGGGATCCCTAGAGAAACATACATATATTCACCAAGGCAGTTGGAACACCAAACATGTCTCTTCAGTGTCTCTGAGAAGGACATCTCTAAATGGAGGGTGATCCTTAATCCATCAAAATTGAACAAACACATTGCTTGCCTCAGTTTCTGGATAACTACTTGAAAGATGCATACTGACACGTTCCTATTGTTTTTCCCTTCTGCTCCGTCTTAGGGTTCCAGTAGGTAACACACAGATTCAAGGCGATGCCATTTGGGTTAAACATTGCCCTCAAGACTACAAAATTAGCAACAGTAGTTATAGCCTGGTAGTTGACAGGCCCTAAGTAAAAGGCTGTCTAATAAGTTAGAATAGATCCAGCCTTACACACAGCAGACACCATCAGTAGCTGGAACTTTGTTGGGATACTCCCCTTAGCCAGTTATCTCTCCCTACCTATATTCAAAACAGAATAAGGAAGGACCTCAAAAGGTTTCTTTCACAGTCCAGCATTTTCAGACGGGAGTTGGGATGTATGATGAGCCTGTTACAATTTAGACCTGTGGCAGATCCAATTCTTGGATTGCAACCAATGAATGTGAACAAATTTTGGCTATTGCAAGCAAGAAAAAAGATGTGTGATCGGCCTCATCAAAGAAATAAGAAAGTTGGGGGAATACGTTGACCATGGACTCAGAAGGGGTCTCTGGCAAAACATGTTACCCTGACTCCTCTGTCTGTACAAGTGACAATATGTATAGATGCCTCCCTAACAGGTTGGTAAGGTCATTGAAAGGATTGTCAGGTAGCCAGGAGGTGGTCACTTGCTCTGAGGAAATGTCATGTCAACTTCCTGGAGCTTGTAGCTCTTTTTGTCTCTCAGAAAACTGAAACCTCCAAAAGAGAGACATTTTGTTGGTCCTAGACAACATGACGGCCATGTCCTGCATCAAGAACTTGGCATCGTGTTCACCTCTCCTCTCAATCCAGTAATGCTATCCATCCTTTGGATGGTTTAAGTGAAGAGGTGGCACCTGTTCTACAATTTACATGCTTCTACAAATGGAAGTGGACATTTTTGCCACATTTGAAAACCACCAATTTCTAGGGTATGTGTCTCTGAACTTGGACGATCAAGCATTTAGCAAGAGATGACTCCTATGAGACTGGAACAAATGGAGGACGATATACCCTTTTTCCTCCCATTGTCCCAGATTTCAAAGGTTTTGAGCAAGCTTCTAACCTTCAAAGGAACTTTTCACTTAATGAACCCAAATTGACCAAATAGACAGAAGGGAGGGGAAGTCATCCGTGCATCCTCCTTTCTGAGCTGAGACCTTCATGTGCAGAATTTTAAATCAGTCTTAACAGGAAAATTATCCACCCAACATTGCTAGGTATCTAGTGTAGTAACTACATGACACTATCTATTCGACAAATGCCTGTCTGTTTGGAAAGTATGATTAGATTATATCCATGCTGAGAGCCATGTTGAGATCTCAGTTGAAGACAGATGCCTTGCCGTTATGGCAGTCATGGCATACAAAACAGCATGAACAGAATCCTTGCTTTATGGATTTAGTAATGATGCTAATATAGATATTGTCACTTCCCTCCTCCAGTCTTTTGCATTACAGAGACCTACTCCCGCAAGGCTTCTAACTGTTTGGTCCTTGAATAAGATGCTTTGGCTTTTGTCATCCCCTCAATTCAGTGGGCCCAATACAACCACAACTCACATGCTGCAAAAGGCGATCATCTTGACTGCTTTGTCATCAGGAGCTCGTATTAATGAGCTGGACTCTTTTAGATGGGGACACTACACCACTCAAACAGCTTGTTCCCTGGCCCATCATTTTTGGCCACGAATGAGATCCCTTTAAATGAAGAAATCTATTCAGATAAGGAAGCTCAATTTACCAAACAAAACATGATGCCTGGTTCAAGGGCTTAAGATTTACCTAGAGGTCACAGCAAATATAAGATCCGATTTCCTACACCCTAGTACAAACACAAACAAACCATTATCTCTACATGGGCTAAGAATAAAATTAATACTCCTTGTTAGAGAGGCAGACCCACACTTCTTTCCTAAGCCACATGACAATAGAAAAGTAAGGATATTGTTGGCGTCCTTCAGAAATGTTACTTTCAAAGAAGTCTCAGATTGTTAAGGATGGTCATCAGCGACAGTATGGTTAGTCCTGACCACATGAATGCTAGAGTGGAAAACCAGGGGTCATCTGCATGTGGTGGGCATGCTATGATATCGCTGGGAAAGGTGCAACAATACTGTGAGTAAACTCAGCATATTCAGGTAAGTCACTATAGAGTTACATACCAAAAGAAGTTCTTGTTTGGTTTCATGTTCTTTGTTACCAAACCCCAGGAAGTGTTTGGAGTAAAGAATGTGGTTTAAAACCTGTGGGTTGACCTTGGAACAAAGTTTTTTCTGGGTTGTTGGGATTGATTCAGGAGCTTAAGCCATTTTGTTACCTTTCAATTTCTTTGGTTGGTTCCTTTGAGGACAAACAGCGGGTACGCTATGAAAAAACAGGCTTTGCTATAGGAAAAATCTGTTTTTGGTAGCTGCTGTGAGTCCTCAGACCCACCCCTCTTTCCCTGACGAAGAGGCATGGGATTTGGGTAAGTATCATCTTGCTGTATAGACCAAAAAGAAAGTAGTGAGTAAGATAGGTCTTGGACGGTGTGTCATTGACACCTTGATGCCTGACATGAAGTACTATTGACAATGCCATGTCTACAATGGCAATATACATATGATGTTACAGTTACTACCTCTTGCAGATTGACAATAGGAATCCAGAGCCGACAATAGGAATTGAGGACAGAGGGAATGGCTTCATATATACTATATCAGTTGTCAACTTGCACTAATTCTGGCCGAGACTGACTAAAAGAGAATTCTTTTTTATTAGTCTATCTTATGGAGCCTCTAATGGACCATGAGAGTAACTCTTCTTTTTTGAGGACTCACAGCGGCTACCAAAAATAGGTATATCCTATGTCTAAACCTTTTATATATATATAATCTATATATATATATATATATATATATATATATATATATATATATATATATATATATCCACAGGTGAAAAATCAGAGGTCCTAACTGGTTTCGACTTTATTTCCAAGCCATTGACGAAGGACTGATACATAGTATTAGAAGTCACAAATATACTGACGAACATACACACAACCTACCAGGCCAATTATTATCTCAGTGGGTTCCGCATCTTACAAACTGGTGAAGTGTTTAGCGGACATCTTTAATCCATTAGTAGGTACCATCTCTAATGCAAATATCAATATTAGTGTGGACTTGATAAATAAACTAAATAGTGTACATGTTAATAGTGAATCGAAGGTTGAGAGTTTTGACGTAGCATCACTATTCACAAAGGTACTAATTGATGATCTACTTGAGTTTTTATCAGAATCATTAGAAAACGCACAGCTGGATATCCCATTTTCTAAATCACGTTAATTGAACTGATTAAACTGTGTGAAAGAATGTAAATTTGAATTTAATTGAAAATTTTACTCACAAAACTTTGGTATGGGAATGGGAAACCCTCTTTCCCCAGTGGATTTTTTGAAAAGAAAATATTAAGCAACCTAATTCCACGCAATGTAGTTTGGTTCAGATATGTTGACGACATAATTTGTGTATGGCCAGGAACGAAGATGTAAATAATTTTTTTGCTAGGTTAAATCAATTAGTACCATCAATTAAATTTACTACGGAAATGGAAAAAGATGGATGCCTACCCTTTTTGGATGTCTTCATACGGAAAAATAGTAGTGGGTTTAAATATAGTGTTTACCGAAAATCTAATATTTCTTCCTATGTGCATTTCTATTCTGGACAAAACAAAAAGGTTTAAAAATCAATGTTTGCATCTATGTTTCTAAGAGCACCACGGGTATGTAGCCCAGAATATATAGATGAGGAAATAGATAAGATTTGGAATACAGGCAAGAAACTGAAATATCCAGACAGTGTACTAAAGAATGCAGTAGAAGCGGCAAAAAAGACCATGTATCAAAACCAAAAGAACCTTACAACACATAAAATTTGCTTGTACTACCTTATAATAATAACATGAAAGATATCCCTCATCTCCTGAAGAATTTTGGTGTTAATGTCGCTTTTAAAAACAATAAAACAATGAAACATGTACTTATCAAGAACTCCCCCATCAATGCTGAAGGATGTGTATATAAATTTCCATGTAAGTCTTGTGACAACTTTTATATTGGTCAAACGGGTAAAGCACTGGAAAAGAGAATAGAACAACATAAAAAATGTGTGTGATATGCACTGGGTAATAGTAGTATTTTTGTACATACTAGTGAGAACAATAATGCTATTAACTAGGAAAGGGGAAAAAAGATTGTGTATTCTAATAATGCAATGGAAAGGAATATAATTGAATCTAGCTTTATAAAGGACAGTTACAACAATAATATGAACATCAGTCAAGGAATATATAAACTGGATCCTTTAATATCAAAAGAAATTTGTAAATTGTTTAAATTTTAAGGTAAGCACTAGAGATGTATGGAATTAGGATTATTATATTTGTAAACATAGTAAGGGGTCAGTAGTGGTAATGAGATTTCCAACCCCACCTCCCTGACACCTGTCAGGTGTTGACTTATTGTCTCCTACGGTGGGTACATTTATGTACCCATTTATCGGTAGTGTCCCTTGAGAATTTATTGTAAATTTTAGCCAAATGATTTTTGAAAGCCACTCCTACCTTGACACCTGCCTGTGGGTGGATCAGCCTCAAACGGTTGTATGTATGTTCGTCAGTACTGTCTCAGTAGTATATATATTTGTGACTTCTAATACTATGTATCAGTCCTTCGTCAGTGGCTTGGAAATTAAGTCGAAACCGATCAGGACCTACACCCTGCCTCTTATTTTTCACCTTTGGATATGTGTGATAAATGAATCACGTGCTAAAGTGATTTATATATATTTATATATATATATATATATTATATATATATATATATTATAGATATATATATTTATATATATATATATATATATAATATATATATATATATATATATATATATATATATATATATATATATATATATATATATATATCCATATAGTATTTACCTAATCTATCTAGTATAATAATATTAGTATATAATATATTAGTACTATAGATTAAATAATAGTATTATACATAGTGATATTAGTATGATAAAGTACATGATCTACTCGTATATGGAATATATATATCCCTACGTCGCCATATGGGCATACACACACACACACTATATCTATATTTACATATATATATATATATATATATATATATATATATATATATATATATATACTATATATAATATATGTATATATACAAGGTGATTGCAGCTTCTGTAGATTTTTGAAGTTCTGTTAAGCGCAATTTTTGGTTACCACCAAGCCCCCCAGGAACGGAACCCTTCCCGTAACCGGGGTAGGGGGCTATATACCCTGCTTTAGGCTAGAACAGTTCCGTTTTTTAGCACTCTGTCTTCTGTTCTGTGTCATTGCAAGCAAGGCATTAATTTGTCCTTTTTAGGGCCTGTCTATAAAGAATTATATAAATTACCTTATGTATACTAAAACCATCTGCAAGTGGACCCAGTCAAACCAGAGCTCTAAATCTGTAACAGTTTCTCAGAAAAGAGTGCCCAGCCAGGTACAAAAGATTCCTGGCCAACCGAAACTCTTTGGAATTGGAAGTAAAGGGGCGAAATACAAAAAACAGACTGTCATTGTGGATGTCTTTGATAATTAGGCTACTTTCTTTAACCTGTGACATAAGTTAATTTGGTTAATTGAGTATTCATCTGTTCCTACATGGTATACAAACCATCGATCCTTTACACTAGGCATTATAAGGCAGTCCCCAGAATGGTGGGGGGTTCTTTTCCTGGGGGTGTGCTAATAAGCGAAAATCTCCATTAACCGAAACTCTGCGATTAATGGCGCTATGGTGCCGATAACCAGTTATTGGCGCCACTAGCCCCTTATGGCGTGCCATAATCGGGGACTGCCTGTACCTTCAGCGAAGCTGGAAACAACCACTAGACTTTTATAGCAAGGTAGTTCGGTTGTTGAACTACTGCCCAGGCATATGCATACGTCGCTCTCTACTCTATTGTCGCTAGCTTTTTTCCCCTATTGTGTATTTGGTGAGACTCTTCCTTTTTCTTTTGTATCATTCAGTGCATTGAGTATGTTCGCTGGTGTTGCTGCTAAATTGCAACATACAAACCCACAATTTTACTGAGCTGGCGTCTAAAGTGTCCATCCCCAAGCGCATGTGGCCTTGTGTAGGAAGCAGGAGATGGAATAATTGGAGATCGTCTGTTGATGTCGATCTGCATACTCTCTGCACAGTTTGCAGGGGGCAAGATTGCAGCCCAGACTTTACTTGTAGTGAATGTGTTTCATGGTCTTCTGCGCAATGGGTGAGGTTTGCCAGGAGGAAACATTACCAGAGGAAGGGCACCAGGCCACTATCGGAGGGTTTGACTCCCTCGATGCTGGACCCTTCATCCTCGTTTCTGCCGCCTGATGAGCTTCCCTTCCCTGATCCCTTTTCCATGGAGGAGGCCTCCTCTTCCAATCTCATCTGAGTCCTCAAGTGGGTGCATGGGGAGGAAACAGGGATTCATAATGCCATTGATACAGAGGGCTTGGGTCACTCAGAGGGAACTGGTTTTCCCTCAGAGTGACCAGAGTCCCCCCTCCACTGAACCTAGTTGTCCCATCTTTAGGTTTGACGGAGGAGCTGCTATCAGACCTCTTGATGGCGTGGCATTCTCTGGGTGGAGGCCCCCACTAATACCACTGTCACCACTAAGGCGTTTGCAAAGGTGCCGCACCTCGTGTACTGCCACCACCCGACTACCACAACACCCTTGGCAGTTACTCGCAGCACCGCAGCAACTCTACTGGTACTGCCAGTCTGGGGGAAGGGCAATCTCCTACCTGGCTCACCAGACAGCAAACCTGTGGGCTTACCTAGTCCTGAAGAGGAAAGATGCTGTCTTGTCTCGCCTTACCAGGACTTTGGGGCCGGAGTCCTCCATGACCCTAAGAAATGGACCGCCTGGGTTCCTCTGGTAGATACTGCCGTAGACAAATTAAGGGTAGATGATAACGATAGCCTCGTCCACCAGGCAGTGATGAGGGCATTAGACCCTTCACTCATCTCTGCAGCCTGACTTAACAGTCAAGCTCCCTCTACCTCAGGCCCCAAGAAGGCTCAAGTGCCAAAGGACACTTGAGGAAAGATACAGCAGTCTTCTTCTTCTTCTTCTTCCTTTGCTCAGAAATGTCCCTTTCAGGCCTCCTCTTCCTCAGGAAAGGCAGGCAAGGGCAGCAAAGATGAGGAAGAAAGGAAATCACTAGGAACGGTGTTCCCCTCTAGCTGCCGCCACAAGGGGGTTGTGCCTGTCATGCCACTGGGCAACCTGCCAGTGATACAGAGTAGAGACCTGGGTAGTGGATGTCCTGCAGGATGGATATCTACTCCCTTTCGAGTCTTTGCCTCCCCTTACTGATCTCCTGGTCCATCTCCAGACCTACGTACCCGGTTCAATAAAGGACATGGCACTCAAGAAGGAAGTGCAAGCCATACTGGCCAAAGGCGTGATAGAAGTTGTTTCCGTCAGATCCCCAGGTTTTTACAGCTGCATCTTTCTGGTGAAGAAAGCCTGGGGCGGGGAGGGGGGGGGAGATGGAGACCAGTCATAGACCTCTCTCCCCTGAACTGATTTGTTTGCCAGACTCGGTTCATGATGCAGACAGCACACTCAGTGCTCGCCTCCATCAGGGAGAGTGACTTCATGCTGACAGTGGATCTGAGGGATGTGTATTTCCAAATGCCCATCCATCTATCCTCTCGAAACTACCATCGCTTTATCCTTGGGGAAGCAGTGTTCCAGTTCAAAGTACTTTGGTTTGGACTCTCAGCTGCTCCCCAGGTGTTCATAAGAGTGTTCACCCTTGCAGGGAATACGTCTGTTAAGGTACCTTGAGGATTGGTTGATCCTAGCGAGTTCCCACTCACAGTTGCTTCAGGACAGGGATCAACTTCTTGAGTTTTGCTACATCCTCAGGATTGCGATAAACTTTGAGAAATCAGATCTCATTCCCAAGCAGAGGATAAAGCATTTGGGCATGCTGATCGATACATTGGCAGCGAGTCCTCCCAGCAGACTCCAGCAGGAGCAGCCAGCAGGGCACGGCAAGTAATAATTGGTTACCTGTCGTCCCTGGAGAGGTTCCTCACGGATGTCTCCACCTACGCTCTCTGCAATGGAGAATGAGAGAATCCTGGTCCCAATCTCGAGAGCCACAATCCTTCCTCATTCCCCTGTTGGAGGTGAGGAAAGACCTGGATTGGTGGCAGGACAACAAGAACCTCTTGATAGGAGTACACCTTCATGCACCCCCTCCTGACATGCTTATGTACTCGGTTGTATTGACAGAGGGATGGGGTGCACACCTCAAGGTGTTACTGACCTTACGGGTTTGGGACCAACACAACAGACACCTCCATATCAATGTCCTGGAACTCAAGACGGCTTTCCTGGCCCTTCAAGAGTTTCAAGACAGAGTGATGGGGCACTCTGTGGTGCTGATGAGTGGCAACACCACGACAGTGGCATATGTCAACAAACTCCTCTTCTCGCCACAACTTCACCAGTTGACAATGGAGGTACACGAGTGGGAGGTGGCTCGCTCAGTGGTACCATGAGCCAGGTACATTCCGGGGAGGGAGAATGTGGTGGCCAACAAACTAAGCAGCCAGAATCAGGTGATAGGGACATAGTGGTCTCTTCACTAGGATGTAGTGGAGAGGTTGTCCACCCTGTTGGGCCTGACCATTCATAGATCTGTTTGCCACTTGACACAACAGAAAACTTCAGGTGTTTTGCTCAGTCATGCCAGATCCATGGGCAGCTGCAGAAGGCACATTCCTACATCTGTGGGACAACCTTGACGTTTACACCCTCCCTCCGTTCTGTCTGATTCACAAAGTAATCAGCAGAGTACTGATCACCTCAAACCTAAGAATGATTGTGGTAGCACCCAAGTGGCCCCAGGTTACTTGGTATCTCAACATGCTGGCCCTTCTCACCAGGACACAGAGAGCTGCCCCATGGGCACAACCTTCTGGCTCAACCACACAGAACGGTATCGTTATGCCATAGAGACCCTGGTGCTACACACCTGGAGGTTATCCACCGTCTCTTGCGAGTGAGAGGTATTTCATGTCACACTGCAGCCATATACCAGGGGAAGTGGTCCATCTTATGTGGTTGGTGTTGTCAAAAGGGTATCTCTCTGGTTAGAGCCACTCTTCAACAGGTTGCGGACTTCCTAGTCTTCCTTCGCTGGGAGAAGCTTCTCTTGGTCTCAGCAGTAAAGGGCAATTGAGCTGCCCTCGGCTAGGCCCTGAGTTTGAAAGGGGTAGATATCTCTCTTGTTGAGAAGTTTTGAGAGGTCTTGCCCACCCAGGGATCTCAGGTCCCCCTGCTTGGAACATGACTCTCATCTTAAGGAGTTTGACACGCGGTCCTAACAAACCCTTAAGAGAGTCATCAGACAGCGATCTGACACTCAAGACTGTGTTTTTGCTCGCATTGCCATTTGTGAAGAGAATAGGCAAACTACATGGCATCTCTTTCGATGTAAATACACTCTGGAGGTTGTGGATCAGTTATGCTCAAATTTGTTCTGGAGTTTGTAGGAAAAACTCAAAACCCATCAGTCCTTGATGGCAGGTTTGAGTCTTTTATGATGCCCTCCCCAGAGAATTTTGTAGACAATGATACGGAGGAGATGCTGTTGTGTCCTGTTAGGTCGCTGCAGTGCTACCTGAGGAAGACTCGACACCTCCGTCCTGAGTGTCGACGACTTTGTTATCACTGGCTCATCCAAGAATGCAGTGTGCAAGGACACGATTTCTTTCTTACTTTGTTAGGAGATCTGAAGGGCGTACTCAACTGCTGGATGAGATGACTCTGATGCTCCCAGACCGAGAGCCCACAAAGTCAAGAGCATCACCCCTACCCTCGTATTCCGGAAGAGTCTGTCGGTAGATCAGGTACTGAAGGCGGAAGTGTGGTCGAAGCAGATCACCTTTACCTCCTTCTACCTTTGGGATATTGTGCACAAGTCCTTGGACACTTTTTCCTTGGGTCCTGTGGTAGTTGCTCAACAAGTTGTGTAAGCTTACCCAGCTCCTTTAACGGGACAAGACTAGCATCTCACCTTAGAAGTATGGTTGTGGATGGAAACATGAATGAGGATGACTGGCTCCCTTCCTCATCTTTCTCTCCTTCCCTTGGGCAGAGAGCGGATGGGTCACATACTGGATCTGGTTATGATGCAGATAAGGGACATAACCGATTATCTTTCTGTCATAGACATAGAATCATCTGCTTACTCTTGCAAGGGGAGTGCAGTGGTTCCCAAACAATAGGACTAATCCACTTCATATATTTGCCTTACTGTCATTACTGATCAGTTTCATCCAAGGTTTTTATTCCGACCAAAAGGTCTTGCCCTCTATAGGAGGAAGCCCAGAAGTCTGACGAATGATCTGGTAGTTCTTTACTCCTAACGATTCATCAGAGGCGCAATTCATCCTTTAGCTCTTATGAGCAGGGCTGAATCAAGGTGAGCCAGCTCCAGTCAGCTCAAATGACTTTTATCAGAATCCCTCCACCAAATATAAGTCTTCCTAATGTAAAGAAACGATGGTTTGTATACTCTGTAGGAACAAATTACAATTTTTTAAAGTAAATTGTATTTTTCTTAACTATACAAACCTGAGGCCCTTTACATTTTAAGCCTACCTCATGTCACCCTCACTCTGCTATTCCTGGGCCAAAGCAAAGTGGTATGAGTACTTGTGGGTGAAAGGGGCTCCCACTCTACCGGGGCGGTAGTTTAGCTACCGAACTACCTTGCTGTAAAAGTCTAGGAGCCGTTTCCAGCTTCGCTGAAGGTAATTCCTAAATACAATTTACTTTAGAAATTGTGATTTCTTTCAGTTCTTTTCATATACTGTATGAATGTATGTATCATTTATGAAACATATACATTGTATTTAGAAAATAGCCTTCATTACATTATAGTGGTATTTGATAGATAACACTTCTAAGTATATTTTGTATATATTATACAACTTTTTATAGTTCACCTCCTCATTAAACATGTTTAATTTTGGTTAAAAGTAAGTTAGGAAAATTAAAATGAAAGTCGTTCATTTTGGAAATCTGAAAATGGCCACCCTTAACCCGGGAGCTACCTGTATATAAAGACAAGATCCACGAAGGAGAGAGAAACGACGGAGTTCTGCATGACCTTTCAACTTCTTTAACTTTGTGCTTAGCAGACTGAAGAAATATAAAAATAAGTTTACAAAGAAAGCTCGAATAAATGACATGTAGATTACAAGGGGAAAAATATTTACCTGGAGTCCAACACAATTGAAGAATTAGGAGACAACAAAACAGTGTTCAGCGGCGTGGTTGGTATGGTATTAGCGTCCCACCTCGGTGGTCGCGGGTTCGATTCTCGGCTATTCCATTGAGGAGTGAGAGATGTGTATTTCTGGTGATAGAAGTTCGCTCTCGACGTGGTTCGGAAGTCACGTAAAGCCGTTGGTCCTGTTGCTGAATAACCATACTGGTTCCATGCAACGTAAAAGCACCATACAAACAAACAAACAAAACAGTGCTAAGAGGTTTAACAAAGAAGGTGACTGACCACCGATAACTATCCATTTGGTAAACAACAGTAATTTTTGCTAGGTGAACATTTTTACCAAAACATATTGAACATACCAATACACAAAATATATATTAGGTCGTTCTTGAACATTTTACTAATAAAAGGGTCCAAAACACACATCTCAGGGCTAAGATTAAAATTACAATTGGAAGTAAGCTGTATAATGTAGAACATTTGTGTATATATATATATATATCATATATATATATATATATATATATATATATATATTGTATATGTATATGCGCTATCATATCACCGTGATTCATATGTATGCAATAAGCGACAAATGTCCTTTGTAATATCTGATTCCCTCGGAATTAATATATTTTCACATGTGTTAACTGAAGACGGAATTTTCTAGTTGATAAGAAATTCGTCGGCTGATGGGCCTAAACCACTAAACCAAGAATTCAGGACGTACAGTGAACCGCTTAAAACCACAAGGCTATAATATCTCGTGAGAGCCATGTGGATTAAAGCACTTCACTTTATGTCCCTGAATCGTTCTTGATTCCGTGTTCGCACCTATGAGCCGACGAATTTCTTATCAACTAAAAAATTCCCCTTTGGTTAACATATATGAAAATATATTAATTTCGAGGTAGCACGAATCAGATATTAAAGGGCATTTGTAATATATATATATATATATATCATATATATATATATATATATATATATATATATATATATATATATATATACACGATTCTTTGTGAATCGTAAATGAATAGTTATCTGCTGACGCAATACAAATGACGGCTACTTTGCTTACATTCGGGAAATGAAGGTTGCACTTGCTATAACCTAAGAGAGCCATAAATTAAAATCAACATAACAATAATAAAGGATTCTCAGATAATTAAAACAACATTTATGTTTATTGCCGTTGTTATTATACAAAAATAAAAAGTTTGTCGCTTCTGTGGGAAAGAAATGCTACTTTGTTGACTTCCTGTGGAAAGAAAATGCTACTTTGTTGACTTCCGTGGAAAGAAATGCTATTTTGTTGACTTCCTGTGGAAAGAAATGCTACTTGTTGACTTCCTGAAAGAAATGCTACTTTGTTGACTTCCTGTGGAAAAGAAATGCTACTTTGTTGACTTCCTGTGGAAAGAAATGCTACTTTGTGACTTCCTGTGGAAAAGAAATGTACTTTGTTGACTTCCTGTGGAAAGAAATGCTACTTTGTTGACTTCCTGTGGAAAGAAATGCTATTTTGTAGACTTCGTTGTCAGGAAATCCAAAGAATATGGTAGGCTTAGACTAGTCCCTAAAGTTTGCACTTTTCCATTATAGAAACAACATAGCAATAATAAAAGATTCTTAAATAAATAAAACAACGTTTGTATTTATTGTTTGTTGTCGGGAATTCCGAAGCCTAGGCTTAACCTAGTGCCATACTATTGCACATTTCCAAAGCTAGCCTATACCACATGTAATAATTAATCCCAAAATTTTAGGCCATAGAATAGGCCTTTAAATATAAAACCTTTCAAGAGTACTATAAACATTAACAATATTTGAAGGTTTTTGCTGAAAAGCACAATAAAATGCAGTTTACATGCAGTTTTCTGGAAACATCCAAAGCATTCAGAGTAAGTTTTTCTTAGGATTTTTTATGATTTTCGACCATTTTCCGGCTTACGACGCATCTCAAGAGCTGATCCCCTTTTGTAAATAAGGGACTGCCTGTGTGTGTATGTATATATATATATATATATATATATATATATATATATATATATATATATATATATATATATATATAGTATATATATATATATATATATATATATATATATATATATATATATATATATATATATGTGTGTGTGTGTGTGTATAAAATACATACATATATATGTATATATATATATACTATATATGTATATATCATATATATATATATACTATATATATATATATACATATATTACTCGTATATACATATATATATATATAATAATATATAGATATATATATTATAGGTTACATATATAGAATATATAATATATATATGATATACGATGTATATATACATATATAGATAATATATATATAATAGTATATATAAGATATATATATATATATATAGATATAAAATATATAATACATAATATAGATATAAAAATATGATAGTACAGAAGATATATATATAATATATATAGATATACTAGATATATACAATAAATATATAAGAGAGAATTACGAGATATAATAGATATATATATATAAATATATATTATGAAGGATAATAGATATATAAGAATATATATATTATATATATTATATATGTAAAATAGATATAGAGTATAGAATTAAAGATATATGATAATATTATAGATATAATAGATATATAGAGAATATATGTATATAAAACATTATATCATATTATGTAGAGAGACATATAATAGATATAGGATATAGAATATATATAAGATAATATAATATATACATTGGATATATATAATATTAAAAGAGATAGATATATATAATATATGGATATGAGACATATAGTAGTATATGGGTGTATAGAGAGAGAGGATATATATATATAGTAAGAGTATTATAGAATTAGATATATAGATATATATATAGTATAATATAATAATATATATATAGAGTATGGATAGAAATAGTATATAGAGAATATTTATAACATATATATAGAACTATATATTATTTTTGTTTGTTGATATAATATATAATAGTATATATATTGAATATATATGAAGGATATATATAGTAGAGATATAATAGAATAAATATATATTATAATGATATATAATATATGAGATAGAGATCATATATATAATATGATATAATATAGATATATAGATATAATAGAGATATAATATAGATGAGATTGATATAATATATCATTATAATATATATATAATAAGAGAGAGATAGAGTATATACTATCTATGATACAATTATATGTGTAATACATACCATATACTCTAGGTATATATAATATATCATATATATCATGCTCTATAATATATATATGATATATTAAACATATTCTAAGTCTATTTAATATTATCCAGACATATATATTATATAATATATTAGTAATATCTATATATATAGACTATAACTGATTATATATCCATATTATTAAATAATATAGATATATTATATTATATGTATAATATATATTAGTACTATATATCTAAATATATATATATAATTATATAGGTGTATATACTATCCTGTATATATTACATATATAGATATTGTTGTTTATCACTCATACCTATATCATAATTATATCTATCTCATATATTCTTAATCTATATACTATATATATACTCATAATATCTCTATACATATATATATATATATATCGTCTTCTAATATATTATACATTGTATATATCATATATATAATATCTGTATATTTAATATCTCTAATATCTATTATATATATATTATCAGATTATAATATATATAGATATATATGTCATAATTATATATTAATAATATATATATCTAATATATCATATATAATTATCATATAATACTATACTGTACTATCTAAACCTATATATCTTATATGTCCTATATCCATTATATATAATCTATCTGTAATACTACTATCCTATATATCTAGATCTATATCTACATTTATCTATATATACGGTTTATATAATATCTATATATATATACTATATGTTATCTTACATATATAGATATATGTGGTTTATCTATCTATAATTCTATCTATATTATCTAATAGATATAATATATATATATTTATATATATATATATATCTCTAAATATATCAATTATAGTATATATATACTATCTAATATCATTGACTATATAATCATACATATATCTAATATATATCCTATATAGAGATATAGAGATATATATATATATATAGATCATAGATATATATAAAGATGATAAAGATAGATGAGATGATGAGAGGTTTATATATATATATAAGTATGTCAAATAGATGATATATAGATATAGATATAGAGCTAGTATAATATATAGAAATATAGAATATATATATATAGATATATGAGAGATA
>NC_087203.1:55244007-55254007 GCF_015104395.2 Macrobrachium nipponense | reverse complement strand
CTATTGTGCATGAAATTGCGCACATTTTCATATATAATACTTTATGTAACGAATAATTGAAAACGGTGCAAAAATTATGTCAAAGTGACAAAATAATTTTTAAGATGTGTCACTGATACTTTTTAGTGAGATAAGAAAGAAATTCGCGCTTGCGCGCCTGCGTAACGATTGTAAACAAAACAACGCCTTGATCCGTGAACTCCCAGCATCCCCCAAGGCGCGTGATTCAAAAGTTTTCGGCTGGTAGGCCTATAAGTATTTTTCCGCGAATGTTTAAAAAAACTTTTTTGAGTTGACGTATGGTACGTCCATTCGGCAATCGGGGGAGATTTTGACTCGACGTTTAATACGTCCATTCGGCGTTTAAGGGTTAACTGAAACTCGGCAATTTATGACGCCGATAACCATTTAATTGTTGATATTATGGTGCTACCATAATATCAGCCCCTAGTCATAAAAACTGTTATTCAACTAAGTCTAGGATACTATTTTTATGCAATCCTTGGTTATTTGGGCTAAACTACTACGTAGTACACCAACAATGGAATGTTTCCTAAATTGTTCTCTCTTAGCTTAGTACAAGGTATTGCCAAATCCAAATTATTCAAAATCAAATATAGTTAGGCTAACATTTTTTTTCTAACCCAGATTGTTTATATCTAGCTCTAGGCTATTTGGTCTACTATATAAAACAGTAACTTTCTGATGTGAAACTTTATATTTAGGCTATCACCTAGTATAGGTTATTGTCTAATCCTAATTAATTCATTTACATTTAGGGTTTGGGATTAAATAGGTGTAATTTGTAGCCTTCAAGTAAGTCTACTACCTCATAGCATATTCGATTTAATGATTTTGGTCTACTATATAAAAACAGTAATTTACTGTCACTAGCCCAAGTTATTGTTTAATCAATCTAGGTTATTTAATTATCTTTTAAGGGTATGCACATGTTAGCCTAGAGTATATAGGCTAAATGAAAGGAAAAATGTGTGTAGCCTTTTATGTAATCCTTAAGTTCTTTTTTGTAAATGTAGGTTACTGCTGAAGCCCATAGCCTAACAGGATATGTATTTAAATCTTACCGTAATTCAGGTTACTACTAGTCCAGGTTATTTTTGTTTACCCTGAAAGATATACAATCCTTGCTTATAGGCTACAGACAATATCTACTACAGTATAGCTAACGTATTCTCATGGAATTGATGTATATTGTAGGCTACTGCTTATTAGGCTATTGTCGACATTGAAAGGATTATCTTTTATTATTATTAACAATAATAATTGTGGAAAATTTCTTTGGATAAAACTTCTAAAAATATTGATAAATTCTTCAAAACAATTTTTGCTTCTGCAAATAGCTAATCATAACAGTGAAATACAAGAAGCGCTGACGTGCACTGACAAAAATCAGTTTTACGGCTTTTCACACACAATAAAATCATTGTTCCACTGTCTAAACTAGAAAATTTTTAATTGGAACTTAAAATAACGCACATAGTTTTCAACTTAGATGTTTCCATGAACTTTGGTAATGAAATCAACAAGCGAAATTCTTGGAGTTAACAATCATAAATTGTAAGCCCCGATGTGTGCTGGCAAAAAAAAAAAGCTGGTATATGGCTTTTCACAAGCAATAAGATTATTGTTCCTCAGTCTAAATTAAAAATTCTTTAACTGGAACTTAAAATTATGCACTTCGCTGCCAACTTAAATGTTTCCGTAAACCTTGGTAATGACATTAATAAGTGAAGAATAAAATTCTCAGAGCTAGCCTAATGATCATAAATCATAGATACGCTGTTGAGTGCTGGTAAAAAAAAGGCAATTTATGGCTTCTCACACACAATAGAATCATTGTTCTACAGTCTAAAATAAAACATTTTTAAACTGGAACTTAAAATTATGCACATAGCTGAATCAATAAGCGAAGAATAAATTTGATGAGCTTCTGTTTGGTTACCAACCAGAAAAGGAATGGTGTCATGATCCGTGTTTGGTCGTATGTAAATATGACGGTGCATATGTGCTTAGCCACTTCTTATTCTTGCAGGTTGAGGATAAAAGAAAGTGCATTCTTATCCTGCATTCATGACATTAGTCTGGTCACCATGGAGCTCTGGTCAGACCATGGAATGGTAACTCCTTGGGGAAGATTTCAATCTTCATTTTATCAGTAACTTTGAAGAAAATATGCTGTCATAAAAACAAAGATACTAGAAAAGAAATAGTCCCATTGTTTTATATAATTCTTTGTGTAGGGTATGAGTTTTATTTACACGGGAGAAAAAATGAGTAATCTGGATGATCAATATAAAAAAAAAAACACATTACAAAACATTACATTTTATGAAGAGCAGATTTCCTTAGTGTGAGCTGGAACATGTCTTTGAAATTTGGCAATGAGTTAGTTAACTGGTTGTTAAAAGGGGTTGAGTTGGTAAAATAACCCTCACTTACCTGCCTTTACTAAAGACATTTTTTCTGGCTGCTGTCTGGTGTAGCTGTCTGCTTTTGTGATAGGTTGAGTTGTTGAAACCTCTTTTGTTTGAATGTGAATGAATGTAGAAATGCCTTACAGACTTAATACAAATAGAGAAAAAAAAGTAGAAGACATTGTAAGGGATTGGAGCACATGTGTGGACTCTTCATGTCTTCTCTTTTGTGGTGTTTCCCCCTGTAAGGAATGCATTATGTGATCTCTCTCACAGTTGTAGAAATTCAGTAGGAAGAAGAGGTAGGATGAAAAGCTCTCACCAGCTTTGTCAGAGGGATACTTCTTTATTGTTATTGCTTAATCCTTGAGGTTTTATTTTTCTCCAATCCTCTTGTGCACCTTTTTTCCCATACAACACCCCATAGAACCTGGGACCTCACAAGAAGTAAGATGGAGGTTTACCATAGTGTCTCTTTAATAAGCCAGTGAACACAGTTTACCTACATTGCACTAATAGTAATCCTTTCTCATTCGTGGAATGTCGATATCTATTGAACACTTTTGTAAGATATACCCTTCACTCAGTATCTGGAAGTCTGTCTCTCAATGCTTTCCTTGACCACTGAGCCATAGCTAAGAAAGGGGGAAACTTCTGTTCCTTTTTCTACTGCCTAATCCACTGAGGGGATTGATCCTCTTGTGACAGTTGTATTACCCATGGGAGTTCCTTGGCATCAACCATTACACAGACTGTGATGAAGCTCCTTGCCTTGACCAGTTCTTTAGCACCAGAGATGAGTGTTGCACAAGCTTGTGCCAAAGGGAAGAAGTGCACTTACTGCCATTCTATTTCCTCTGCCTCATCATCAAGCTCTTTGTTGTCTTCTACAACATCCTTGTATAGGAAAAAGTAGTAGTCTATGAAAGCCTCCCATGAAGTCCTGTTGTCTGGGAGGTGTCAGTGTTCAGCCATCCATGGGTTATCTGATTATTTGTCTGCCACAGGTAGAGATGTCGCAGGTCTAATTGAGCAGGCTTGGTATCCCATGCCTGCCTGCTCCAAGATATTCCACCTATGTTTCACATGAAATACCCAGTTGAGCCACCACCACTCCTCTCATATGGTGTGTTCATAGTTACTGGAGTGTATGCACACAAATGGGGTTCATAGGTGACTGATCTCCATTATGTATATAGTACTCATGGGTATTAGGGTAGTTGTGTTGCTCCCTGCCTGGCTTGTGGCTTGCCACCGGGCTGTACTAGTTGGGGCATTACCAATAATAAGGAGCTGTATTGGTTGGTTGACCATGGCTTGGAACTCCATGGCTTGTGGTTCATTGAACAGTACTGGCAATAATGAATGTACACCATAGTCCCAGGAAGGGGCACAAAAACAGCTTGTGCATATTGCTGTCTCCTGGGAGAGGCCCCAACTTGTGCAGTTGAGGATTCAATGGGACCAGAGGGTTTCTTACCTCCAGAATGTCAGAAAGTTCAGTTGGAATGGCACTCCACTTTTGTGAGATTATTACACTTGTATGTAAACCTCAACACCTGTACATCCCAGTCTTATCAGTAGAGCTCATCTTTGGATGTGCTCTGGAATTGTCAGTTAGGTTGCCATAGTACCAGCCTCCCTGTGGTCAGACAGTTCCCTGCTGTCCAGCACATCAGGCAAGCCCCTACCCATGACTGTTGACATGTCCATGGAGGTTCTATGTGCCACAGAACTCTTAGACTACCCCCTTCAGTTGGATTTGACAGAGTCGGAGGTCAGGAGACATGGCGTCTGCCATTTTCCAGGTTGCCTCATGGTTTGACCTTTGGTTGAAAATGTTGCTAATACTGCCTTGACAAGTGTCTGATCTGGGGATGATAAATGGAAGTTTAGGAAGTTGTTGGTATCAGGAGGAAAAGCAATTTTCCTCTCTCACCAGAGATGAGTGGTGACTTTTGTGCAAACTTTGTCATGAGGAGAGGGGACATGACATGGTTTCATCTCTATTCTTTCAGTAGGTTTCAATGGGTACCTAGTATTCTCACTTTGTGGCACCAGAGTCACCCTTACTCTTCCCAAAAAGAAGATGGAGGTTGGGCTAGAGGGGAAGATCAGTCCCATGATTCTTTAATCTGGTAGGTACAAAGACATCTGTATTTTTTGAATCCCTGGAAGCTCTAGCTCAGTTGATGAATGTGGAATGGATGATGGACAAGAAGGCAAAGATAACCAGTCTTCAGGATTTTATAGGTATCTCAGCCATGTGGAAAAGGTGACTAGTGGTTGGAAACCAATTCAATCCCTTTCATTGGAATGAATTTGCCTTTCAGACTCAGTTCAAGATGAAACAGGCACAGTCTGTGTTGGATTCTGTCAGAGAGCAACTATATGTTTTCAGTGGATTTTGAGAATGATTATTTCTAAGTATCTCTGCTTTACCTGTGACTGTGTAACAAGTTCAAAGCTGTTTGCTGTGGACTGGTGACATCTTTGTAGTGTTCATACATGCGTTTACCTTGGTACTGGCATGGACTCATTTGCTAGGTATTTGCTTACTGCATTACCTGGATGATTGGCTAGTCTGGTATCCTCCGAGGTGCAATTACTCCAACAGCAAATGCCTTTTGTCTTTTTGTTATGAACTGGGGATCGTGTTATACCTGGGCGTGTTCCTAGACATTGCAGTGGTTAGTTTTTCCTACAACTCTCACTTGGGCAAACTCATGGAGGTGATATCACAATTCCTGTTTTTATAGGAACAACCAGGCTGGCTTTGGCAGGTGGTCATTGTAGGCCACCTGTTGTAGATGGGTGACTCCAACTGTGCTTTCTAAAGGGGCACCTGAAGTGCTACTGGTCAGTGCCAAAAAATCTTCCTTCTCAGTTTGTAATCTTGAGCTGGGAGTTCAGAAAGGATTTCACTTGGTGGCTGGGCAACAGGAATCTCTGAGAGGGAGGTCTATTGAACTCTTGTCTTCCCAAGATGTTCATAGACTCACTAAAGGAGGGTTGGCAACACTTACATTTATATTGAGGGAGTGGGTAAAGGACGAACTTCAACTACATATCAACATTTTCGGAACACAGACAATGTTACCACCCCCACAAGCATTGCCAGATCATCCGATGGGTCATTGGTAGTGCTGATGAATGACAGCAACCTGTAGTGGCACCAGTTTATGAGCATGTTGGGGGATCATTTCCCTTGTCCTCTGTCAGCTGACAAGGCAGGTGCACTAGCAGGTAATTCACTGTACTGTCTAGCTGTACTTAGATATATTCTAGGTAGGCAGAATGTGGTGGCAAACCACCTTGGCTGCTGAGTTCAAGTAATGGGGGCAGTTGTCTTTACAACCATGTACTATTGTGGAAAGGCTCTCTGATTCTTGGAACACCGATGATTAGCCTAACACCGATGATTAGTCTGCTAACCACGTGGTTAAACAGGATGCTCCTGGTATTCTGCTTTCTCATTCTGGATCCCTGGTCAGTGGTGGAAGACAACTAACAATATGTCTGGGATGTATATGCCTTTTTGCTTATTCAGTCTGATTTGTTTGGCGATCTCCTGGGCATTGATCGCATTTTGTCTCAGGATGACCCACCATGTGTTGCCTCGGTGGCCTGCTTTTCATCAGTCACACTTTCTGAGGCCCTACCAGAAAGTTCAGTCCCTCTAACTACATACTTGGAGGTTATCCAGCGGATCTTGCTAGAAGAGACTCTTCTCATTGGGCTGTGTGGGAGATGTTTGTCTACCTCTGCCATTCCTTTGCAAACATGTACTAAGGTGTCAAAAAAGGGGTGCCTCTCATGTCAGAATGTCTTTTCACCAGATCACAGTCTTTCTAGCATACCTTCATCATGGCAAGTTCCACTGATATTGGGCAATGCAAGGTTATTGCTCAGCCTTGATCCAGGGGCTTAGATTGAAGGGTATGGATCTCTCTTCAGTGGTAGAGTTATCCATAATAATGAAAAGTGTTTAGCAGTCTTAGTCTCCTTAGGAACTTTGTCCTGCTGTGTGGGAGTTCATGCTCAAGATTATCTTCCTGCTAACCTTAGTCATGGGAAGTGTATCAGCTAATTACATAGCATATCCTATCTGACCAGCACTTGGGGAGTGGATGCCCTCTTTATCTTGTTTGTTCCTGAGTTCATTGTGACAACTCAGAACCTGTCAGTCTGATCAGAGATATGAGATTCTGAGATTCTCAGTCTCCTCCCTCCAGGACTTTGTTGGTTACGATCCACACTAGATGCTTTTGTGCAAGTCTTAAGGCACTGTTTTATTGGAACCTATTTTCTAAGGTAAGCATAAGGAGGAAGTGTCTAGGAACATCCTTTCTTTTTGGGTTTACGAAGTAATGAAAAAAGTTTATGATTACTCCAGAAGAGTAACAGTTATCCAGTTTGGGTGAGAGGTCATGAAAAACTTTTGGTATTTCAGGTAGAAATGAGAAAAGCAGTCTGAATACATCAGATCATCTTCATCTCATTCTATGTGAAGGACATCACCCATAAATCCCTGAAAATCTTGGAACCTGTGGTGGTTGCTCAGCAGGTTGTGTAGTCATTTGGCTCCTTTCTGACAGAAAAGTATCTTCCTGGAATGTTTGGTTAAGGTTAAACTGGAGAATGAATGAGAGACTGGTCTTTTCCTCATCCGTCTTTCTTCATGCTCAAAGCTGCAGTTCAGTGTAAGTACTTGATGGATTACACCGTGATATAGGTAAGTGAGCTATACTCTGAACCCATCAGTCAAACTAGCCAAATGTAACTTTTTTCCAATGTGTGTAACCCATTTAAGGTTTATGGTTCTCCAAAGATTTCCTCCCTTGTGCAAGATTTTAGGCATACTGACTCAGGCTCAGGGCCCTACCTCTTTGGCATTCCTATTATAGACCAAGCAGGATGTTACAGGAGTCACATCCCCAGGTGGATTTCATCTTCCATTCTGACAGAGATAACCATCATCATAGAGAGAGAATCGCCTATACATGAATGTGTTCCACCACAGTCTTCCCACTTTTAATAATAATTATTGTCCCAGATGCATAAGGAAATATTTCTTGGTGTATGCAGGCAAATGAGGAGTATTTCCCACTCTCCCTCCTTAACCATCAATTACCTACCTTCCTTCTTACCAAGTTTCAATGATCAGTTCCAGTTTGCAGTAAGGAATACTCCCCTACATAAGTCTGTGGTCTGTATGCAAATTACTCTTTTTATTTGTTAATATTTGTTTGTATATATTTTGTACTTTTATGTACGTGTTTTTTAATTCACCTGATAATAAGAAAGCAAATGTTGATGAATGTTTGTGCAGTAAAATGAGTGTGTTTTCAGGGAACTGATTTATTTTAGGAAGTTCATAATTGTTTGACTCCTAATTATCAGTAAAGTTGCTCTTTTATCTAAAGTTTGTAAATTTTATACTCATGTATTCATATACAGTTTGTTTTTATTTTTAATGTCCACAGTGACCTCTCAATTTCTACACCTTTTTGGACACAGTTGTCACTACAAAGCCTGTGATCCGAATGAAGAAACTCTGATGCCTTGGCAGAATTCCACCCCACACCTAATGGGTCAAAATAAGGTTAACATTAACTACTTGACCCCACACATTAACCTCATTCTGATGTATCAGATATAAGGTGTTTAACATTATCCTCAATCTGATACATCAAGTGTGGGTTTTCTGCTGTGGGTGTCAGAGTATCTTCATTTGTTTCATCATTTGGATCTTAGGCTTTTAAGTGATATCTGTATCCATAAAGCTCGAAGAAATTGGATAGTTCAGAGATCATTGTGGCTGCAGCAACAACATATGTGGTAAAAAGTGACCAGTATATTTTTAACAGTACACACACACACACACACACACACACACACACACACACACACACACACACACACACACACATATATATATATATATATATATATATATATATATATATATAAATATATATATATATTGTGTATGTGTGTTTGTGTACTATATGCAAGTGTTTGTGTATCTGTGTGTATGGAAGTGTGTATTTACAGTTATGTATGTATGTATGTATGTAAAGTTTTTGGTCATATAATTTGCTATAAACTCCTAAAGTGGTATACGTATTGTGTTGTCATGTATCATCTTAAGTTAATGCATTTTGATCTATATGATTTTAGCTTGGAAAAGTTACATATTATTGCTGTCTAGTCTTTGCATACTTGCATTTATTACTGCATGAAGTGCATGTGCTATGAAATGTACGTCCAGATATAGACCTTATACATTACTGTTCATACATAATCCAGTTCTTTCAAATATTGTAGATTAGCTTTTACTTCAGATTTATTTAGTTGAAATCATTAGAAACTAAATGTTTCTATACAAAATAGATATGTGGATGTTGTTGAAAAGCCAGACATTTCACTTCCTTTGAACATTATTATTTTGTATTGGATGTTATTTATTATGATTATTGTATCAGTCCTCAAATTGTTAAATTTCATGTCTGTCAGAAGTACAGTACTGCATTGCCACATAGATACATTTTATCAACATTGTTATGAAGTTTATACACATGCACAAATATATATGTATATTATATGTGTATATATATATATATATATATATATATATATATGTATATATACATATATATATAAGTTAGATAATAATCATAATATGATGTTAGTAATATATATAGATATATATATATATATAATATATATAGATAGATATATATACAGTCCCCAGTTATTAGAAGGGGGTAAGGTTCAGTTCCCGAGACAGTGTAACGATAACCGAAATTCGTTGATAACCGAAAATTGGTGATAATAGTGCCAATCCCCGTTTATCAGCACTGATAACAGGGATCAATGGTGCTGATTGGCACTAATAACTGGGGATCAGCACTGATAACCAGGTGCATATCAGTGCCAAAAATTCAGTTGTCTGTCGCTATACATGTGCTGTAAAACTGGATCACCAATAACCAAGGCTGCAGATTATATAAATATATATATATATATTATATATATATATATATATATATATATGTATATTAGCAGACATGGTTATGGTGATCCAGTTTTACGGCTCTTGTCAAAGGACAACAATAACTGAATTTTGGGCACCGATATGCACCAATCCCCATTTATCGGCATCGATTTTTAGTTAGCAGCGATTTTCGGTATCGTCATGCTGTCAGGGATGGAACTCCTGCCAATGACTTGGGACTGCCTATATATATATATATATATATATATATATATATATATATATATATATATATATATATATATATATATATATATATATAATCTCTCTCTCCGTCTCTCTCTCTCTTCATATGGAGTTGTTGTGTAATGTCTTATAATTCTGGTTTTTAGCAATTCCATGGGATGAGGTTAGTCTGATGCCCTTCTTTACAATTGTTACACCCTCCAGATCATTACTACCAATTTACAGAACTGATTGTTTAAGTCAACGTAGGTGCATCGGCTTTAACAAACATTGTCCAAGTCTGGTCTGCCACACTCATTGATTAAACCTTGTTCGCTTC
>NC_087203.1:55141507-55241507 GCF_015104395.2 Macrobrachium nipponense | reverse complement strand
CATGAAGAGAAGGGAGGGTGAAATTTAGTGAAGGTAAGTCTGCAAACAGATCATAGGACGTGAACTAATAAAGAATCTTATCAAACTCAATTCCACACTCTGCTCTGCCATAACAATATTAGTAGTATATAAGAAGCAACCAGAAAGGAATTTCCCTTAGGTATGGCCAGTAGAACTTGTTTACATTTTGAGGAGTAGTGGTAGCTGGGAGAAAAGAATGTAATATTTGTTGAAGCTGTTTGACAAACATCATTAATGTTGGTGACCTTTCCATCATGACTCAAGGAGTGAAATTAAGTCTTCTTATTCATCTTTATTGGCTTAGCAGGTGTGTGGCCTTGTCCTGAGTAGGTCATTGAGATTAACCTGAAAATTGTATAGAAGAAAATGACCATTGGAAAATGAAGGACCATGAAATTCATGTGATCAAGCTGTCAGATGGTTGGATAGAGTCCACTAGGCTTCATTTGCACACCCGCTTAGCCAAAGAGTCATCAGTTTTGAGCTGAAATGAACAGTCTTAAGGAGGTTTGACTTAAGAGCTCTCTTGTAGAAATCTCCAGTAGGAAATGTCATCTTTTAGTGGCAGTCCATTAGTAAATGTGAGGGCTAACCAGCATTGATTAAAGGTGCAACAGCTCATAGAAAGGAGGATCCAGTTGGCTATGAAGAGTGTTAGTCATCCTGTACATCGACTTAAATGACTAAAAAATAACAGTGGAATGGCCTTGTCAAAAGGAGGCCCCTCAGGTGCCTGTGGAATTATTTTTATTAGTATAATAAGGAAACTGTTGGCCAATAAACAAGGTCGAATGCAAGTAGAGTGGTCACTAGAATAGTAACATACCCGTAGAATCCGCATACTAGAACTGTGGTGCACAAGTACAACAGACAGTTGAATGGTCAGTGGAATAGTAGAATCAGAAAAGAATAACCAGTATGATTGCCAATAGACATTAATAGAACAGATATTGGATTGTTGGTCTTCCTGTTGAACATTTGGTAGAGCAGTCATTACAGTGGTGGTTCATCAGGAAGAAACTTAGTAAACAATTAGAATGCTAGTCAATTGGCCAATAGAACAACCAGCAAAGTTTTGGAAGACCTACATGGCCATTAGCAGAATTTTGCAAACCAGCAGACTGGTACACAAAACAGTCCTTAGAATTGTCTAATACCTCCTGAGTGGTTAGCAAAACCTCACAACACATACAGAACAGACAGTTGAATGCCCAGATTAATGTGGAATTTTAGAAAAATACTGATTACATTCTTTAATGTGGTTGGTCTCTTTTCTGTTCATAACTTGTTAAATAAAAACATTTTTGAGAGAGAGAAAGAGGAAGAGTGGGACTACATAAGTGCATTTATAATATTGCTGGAAGGCTACATTCCCAGACAAAATTAGGACAAACGCACATATTTATGTAAAACAAGTAAGATTCGGGGTTCTACTCAGAAGGGAGATGAAGCAAAAGTACTGCAAATATAAAACCAAAGTCAAAACTTCTCCAGCAAGTAAACGGACAGGCACATGTATAGAATAGCATGGGCCGCTTTTCGTAGTTTTTGCTTTATGATACTCTTATACTTGCATGTACACACACACACAAACACACACACACATATATATAAATATATATATATATATATATATATATATATATATATATATATATATATATATATGTATATTTATTTGATTCACTATAAATACTGAATATTTATTATTTATCATTTCCGTATCACGTTTAGGACCAGTATGTTTGTCTTTATTACTTATTAGCTCCAAAGACTATTAAAGTATCTGATAAACATTAAAATTTGTCCATGCTTACTTGGTACTCTAGAACATTATTAAGAATTTTACTATTATTGCTGGTTCTGATTGGCAAAATGAAGCCTAGTGAGTTGGGTGTTTGGTAACACAACTTAATAGCACAAATCTAAGGAGACTCTTGATATATATTATACACAAAGAAAAGATGTATACTGCACTAGTAGTCAGTGACTTGCAAAGACATGTCAGGTAATTTTTTTTTTGTTCCATTGGCCAAATGAAGCCAGGTGAGATGCTCTTACTGTGATCTTACTCTGGTTCATGACATTCAAGTTATCAAAGATGTTTAAGCATTTTGATACTTAATTAGATACTTGGCCAAAAGATGCTGGACTGATGAACTTGTAATACTTTTGCTTGAAATGAGTTCCATGAGAATAGTACAGCATCCTGTAATAGCTAGATTAAGGTCTTTACTGGATATAGTAATGAGTATCACTCTGGGACCTAAATTAAAATTTTGCCATTTAGTTTATTTATTTGTTTATGAATTGCAAAGACTATACTGACATTAATACTATTCCTTTGATTAAACTTTGCACCATACTGTGTTTATTCAAGAGCAGACACAATCACTGGTTACCGGGATCCTTTTATTTTTCTTTGCAAAAGGGTCATATGTAAATGCAAACTACATCATTAGCCAAGAGGCAGTGATTTTATTTTACTTAGTATTTATTTGGGTTCAGTGTTGACGTTATGACTTATGCTCCTCCAGCATTATATGATTTGTTTCTCTGGTAAAAGTAATACTTGAATTATTTAAGAGTTTGTTCATTTTTGTTTCGTTCCAATATACTGAAATTTCTAAATTTCTAAAAACTCAAATTTCTAAATTTGCTGTTATTGCTTCTAAAGTTCAAGTTGATAAGTTATACTATTATTTATTACTTTAAAAATTATTCAAGACATACGTTTTTTTGTCAGTTTGAGGATTGATAAATATCAATTGTTATTTACTAGTGGAATGTATTTAAGCTGGTCATAATAGAATTATGTACATTTTTTTGTTGGGTATATACTGAAATATATTGCTTCTGGGCATTATGAAATTGCATTTTGTTTTGTTTGGGGGGATTGCTGGCTTAAAACAACAAACCACCAGAATTTTTACATGAACTAAACTATAATAGTTTATAGGTATTATCTAATAGGCCAATAAACTGTTTTGCTGATTCTTTTATCATTGTTTTTTTGAACTGACTTATTATCAGTATGAATCTGATTTCTTTTGTACGTACATTTATATTTTCCATAATGAAAAGTGAGTTGATCACGCCTTATATGCTTATGGTAATTTATGAATTTTGTAGTTCTGCTTATCATAATATAGACTTGTTTTATTATATGAAATAAAATTATATATTTCAGCATCGGTACAGTAGAAGACTGTTTGTTACTGCATTAGTTAGCAACCTATTGCATCATAATTTCTCTGGAGACGTCCTTTATTAAGTAGATGTACTGATGATTGTATATATAAATGGAAGTTGTACATGAGCATTTTATGAAATACTAAACACATTTTACCTTCTAGTAAGTACTAAATAGTTATATTTAGGACCATTATGTTAGTAAAGAGTATTGTTATGTGACTGATATCATCTTATTGATTTTGAAATGGTACGTATCATTATTAGGGCAATTTCATTGTACGTATTAGGGTACTTCAGACAATTATTTGCTATTTTCTATGTACATTTTTACATGAAAATTTTATATAATCTTGATGTGTTAAAATATCTATAATTTCATTCAGGAGATATGTTTCATTCCTTATGCATAAAAATATTTCCATAAATTTCAAGATAGGATGCCTATATTCCTTTCAGTTTTTTAGTATAACAGCAAAAGTTTTTTTTTCACTCAAAGCACTGATTGCAGTACTTTCACTGAAGTTTGCTGCACAATTTAAAAATTAAGTATTTAGAGAATAAGCATTATAAAGCACACTGCAGCTAACTTGAATTGCTTTTGACATGTATTGAGTTTTTGTGTATGTGTATATTGTGGTAGATGAAAATGAGTGCTTTACAGTAAGTAGATGATTGTTCAGGACTGTTAACGTGATCTATCTTTTTCAGCATTTGCAGTAGTTTGTTTTTCCAGATGGACTTGCAAATAAGGACTATTTTGTTGCCCTTAATAACTGTCAGCAAGCAGTTGCATTTTCTTCTCAGTATTTACGAGCCTTTATACAAAAGATCTTTACTCCTAATTATTTTTAACCTTCCAGAACTTTTTAGTATGTTTTGTGACGTAATATTTTTTTCTAAAAAGTTGCATTTTTCTAAAACCTTTCAGGCAACTGAGGCATTTGAAGAGGCTTTGCCAAGTTCATGTCTCAACATATTGGAATAAAAAACTGTGTTAATTGTAACAGCACTGGAGTCAGTAATTTTAAATGACTTTTTGATGAAGAGATCTGAAATATTAGATCTGATGAAAATCAAAGTACAGCTTTTATTACAGTCTGCCACCAGTAAATTTGAGTTTAAATGCTAATTTATAAAATGAAAGATTTTAACTAGTCTGAGCTAGAACTCAACGCTTTGTACATGATTTGGTTAGTAACATACAGATAGAGTTTGAAACCCATTGTAAAATCATAGATGTATGATGATTATTTACTTTATTTACTGGAATCCAGCATAGAAATAAAGCTGTTAAAAAATATAAGTACCCTCATAGTACTGGCATACAAGGATGTGACAGTTAACAAAAGGTAAAAGAACTCGACAGAGTATGTCATTAAATTGCATGCTGAGAATTTTTATTTGCAATTTAAAGGCTCGTTTCCAGATAGGAAAAGGAAAAAAGAGGAATTATAGCACATCTCGTGGATATGTTGGCTGTTGTACCCTAAAAAAATACTGACATTACTAATTTTTGGGGATAAATCTTACCTACTGTAAAAGATAGTGTATATTTTTGTACTGATAGGTGAGTCAGCATTCAAACAAAAGATCAAATGGCTGCCCGGATGACTGTCTAGTGCAACCTATTCTCCACCAGGTGTGTTTTGAATGTTTTAGTTTTTGTCAGAATTCTCCTTGCCACCATTGTGTACGGCAGTCCCCACATTACGTCAGACTCAGATTACATCGTTCTGTTTATGCTGCTTTTTAAAATATTCATAAAATATTGGTTACGGGTTACGGCGTATGTTCCGAGGTTATGTTGTCGTGTTATACCGTTATGGAACAGTAAAAGCACATATAGTTACAATATAAAGTCAAAATTTCGGTGTTTTTTGATGCACACCACATCTGAAAGCCAGTAAAATACTGTACACCTAGAGGATTAAAGGTAAGGCTTTCACACATCACTTTTCATTTTTATACATTTTTCTTGTGACGCTCTGGTTTACGTCGTATTCTGGATTACAGCGTGGCATCGGAACAGAGCCCCTGATGTAACCTGGCGACTGTTAATTTTTTAGGAGATACACACTGTTTGTGCCAGCTGCAATGATATAAAGAGTTATCTTCAGAACAGATATGAGGAAGTTGGGATTTTTGAAGGACTTTCTGCTCAAGTTTGTTATATAGGAAGAAAAAGGAAGCAGATAGATTGCAAAAGCAACTAGTTAGGTCTGGTCACCAACCTTTCATTTCTCCCTCTTCTCCAGGTCCTTTTGTCTGTATTTATTCTGACTCAGTCTAGGCTTTTTCTTTGCTAATACTTTAGTTAGTGCTGAGACTTCCTGTTTAGCTCTGCCTTCCGCTCCCCCTTTGGCTCAGGAAAAGCATATTGAGAAGTTAAAAATTTGTTAGGGAACTGTTCCGGGTCCCTCCCATTATGTGTGATCATTTTCGTGTTCCCCTGTAAGAGGTAAGGTGTTGGTGCCCTTGTTTGTCTGTAGCCTGAGCCTAGGAATGCTCTGCGACAGTTGGAAGAGTCTGCTGTGTCAGGGAACTGGGTCAGTTCTCGGGGCATTTTGGGAAATATTAATCTTCACAATGTATGCAACTTCTACTGTCATTGGAACCAAGTATAAGGTAGTTGGCACCGATAAAACTAATTTGTATAATGTATAAGTACAGACAGTGTTATTGATGTAACGTGCATGTAGTGAGTTGTACTTTTCTGATGTGGTGTCAACTCAGTCGATCATTAAACCAATCTCTTCATCTCTTGCTCATTCTAAATCCTTGTCTGCTACCCTTTTCAACTTTCTCTGTCGAAATGCACTCATTTGTTCTTTATATGTTTTTTTGGCTATCAGCGAATCTCTTACCTCTGCTTTGATTAACGTTTCTCTTTCCAATTCTATCATGGCTACAGTATCTTTTGTGTCCAAGCTAGCTGTTATTCTAGTTACTTGGGTTTCTGAGGATGTGTCATATGGGAATGATCTCAAGTCTTTCTCTCGAACGAGGTGGGTGAGTCGTCGTAACTTCTCTTCCCTCTGCCTTCCAATATTCCCATTTGCTTTCGCACAGCTGACTTGTTGACTCAGCTGAGTCTTTCAGTTTGTGTTTCTGTCTCTTTCATGTGGTCGCATC
The DNA here is from genome assembly GCF_015104395.2 of Macrobrachium nipponense. Lineage (NCBI taxonomy): Eukaryota > Metazoa > Arthropoda > Malacostraca > Decapoda > Palaemonidae > Macrobrachium > Macrobrachium nipponense. The sequence continues at coordinate 55,235,159 of NC_087203.1, read as the reverse complement.
TGCAGCTGCATTACTTGGCTGCTGTCTCCTCTTGTCATCAGTTGCCACCTCCTGTCGCCCTTTGATCGAAGAAGAACTCGAATCAGAGGAATCTCTGGTTGGTCGGTGTTTACTGGAGTGTTGTGCTTTGCTTTATCCTTATTTAGTGGAGGAAAGAGGCCATGTAGAGTGTGTTTTTGGCCCCAGCTGGAGTAAGTATTCACAAGGAATTTGTTGCCTATTGGCAGATGGTGTCGACTTTTGGGAGTAGGAATTATTTTCTAGTGTCAACTGGTTCAAGCTGGCCAACTGTATTGGCAGTATTCCAAAGGCCAAGGATTTGTTGCCTCACCTGGCTCAGTCTCTGTGTATTATGATTTTCATTTGACTTTCCTAACTCCGTCTCAGCACATTCATATCCTCGTGATGTGGGGATACTCTTAAAATTTTCAGGCTTGTCTGTCAAAATACAAATAGTCTCTTTTTGCTTTTTGAAGAATTTTAACCCTTAAGGAAGCTTCCTTCTCGGCAATGTCTTTCTTTGTTAAGAAACATGTCCTTACTGAGAATTTGTCAGATTAATCAGACACAATTACAGTACAGTCTCACATAATAGATTGCAATATACAGCTAACTTTCATTAAACTTGTATGTATTCCAGGATCATCAGTGTTACCAGGTTCTGTAGGAGGGATGGTGTAACTAAGAGTTGGTTATTTTTAATTTTGAACCTACGTCCAGATTTTGTTTTCCATCTGCCTTGTAGCACAAAACAAAGAATTTTGACAAGTGTCGTTACACTGACTTACAATACGCCACAGAATGGTCAACACTACACCTGGTAATCCTTACAAGACATCAGGGTGGTGGAAAGACCATCGAAGACTTCTAGAAGGTTTATCCCTAGTCATACCAGAAAGATTGCTTCTTTGAGGGAAATGAACAACATAATATTGGTGTGATAGTTCATTCTGCTGAAGGACAATGTTTTTGGTGATTTAGGATTCAGGAAGGACAAAACTACCAATAGAGTGGTCATCACTACATATGCAAGTCCGACAGTTGCTGTAGAATTAGAGGAGCGCTCATATGTGGACTTATTAGTATGTGGATGAACAGGAATGACCAGGTTACTACTGCTCCTTTGAGGTCCCTCAGGCTTTAGATGTGGATGCATTTCTTCAAGTTTGCCCTGATTCAGACTTGTATGATTTCCTCCTTTATCTAAAGTAAGGAAAACATTGGACAAATTTTAAGTTACATGGATTGTACAATGACTCCCATAGAACCCTAGTAGCCTCAGAGCAAATGATTTTTTAACTTTCTAGCTCTCTCAGTAGATGCCTTTCTTGTTCTTCTGTCGAGGAGAAATTGACTCAAACTACCGAATTCCATGCAGTTCCACAAACTTCTGTATCTCACACTTAACTACCTGGAGATGCTCAACTGTCCCCACCCAATAAGGAGATTTTCAAGGTATCAGTGATTCTATCCCAAAGTGGAAAACAATAGTGGCGGCCTTTTATCAGAAGCAGTGGTTTGTGTATTGCTCAGGGTGCCATTCTAGAGAAATTTTCAGCACCTGTACCCCTGTAGACATCAAGTTTCTCTGCTTTTTTAGATATAGCAAGAGTTTTTCACTATACCTTAGTGTTGTGTCATGTGTAATTAGATTTGGCTAATGATCAACACTTCAAGATGTTGAGATTGAAGCCCCTACAACACAGTACTGTTTCATTCTCTCTGGAATTTAGATGTTCTAAATTTCATATGCAGATCCTTTTAATCCACGGGAATGAGTTCAATTAAAGTGTTTACAATGAGACTTTTGGTTAGCACTATCGGTAGTTAAAAGAGTAAATTTATTGCAAGCACTCTCCTCAAAGCTGTTGTAAAAGGGAATGCTATTTTATCTTTATGCCTTAGAGCTGAGAATGATGTTAGGCTAAGTTGTTCTGAGAACTGTAAGAATTCCAATTTAACACCCTTGTTGTGGAAGAAGAGGAAACACTTGTCCTTACTTTTATTTAGTGGTTTTAGAAAACCTTGAACATCTTTGTCAAAGGTTTAAGCATGGAATAGGCAAAGTTAACCTTTTGATTTGGAGTTTTAGAATACCTAGTGTGTCGTTGTCAAAGATTAAGCCTGGAAGAGTCAATGTTAACCTTTCATTTTGTGGTTTTAGACACCTAGAACAACTTGTCAAAGGTTAAGCCTGGAGTAGGCAGAGTTAACCTGTTGTTGTGTGGTTTTAGAAAACCTAGTATGTCTTTGTCAAAAGTTAAGCCCAGAAGAGGCAAAGTTAACGTTTTTTGTGTAGAGGTTTAGCGATGTACGTATTTGATAAGGCTAGTAGATGAGAACTAGCTCCATACCTTTTACCTTTATTGAAGGTAAACATCCATAATGAGAGAGCTGTTACAATTTGATTTAGTTTTATGAAAATTTGTTTCTTGGGGATGGGATTAGTGCAGCACAGCACAAGTGCAATTTAATTTTTGCCTCCCATTACCTTATGGAGAATTTTCTGAAAACAGTAAAGCTCTTAGTCCGCTACTAGTAGCAGGTAGTCTTTATCTGAACTGAAAAAAAGATCAATACTGTAGGTTCTTTGGTTTAAATCCCAGGTTTTGATATTTTGGGGAACCTGATGGTACATATATTATATAGCAGTGTATCTGTATGTGATAAAGGTATTAATTTTAGTTGACTGTCGTTTTATAGGGCTTTTGGACCCAGGCACAGGGGTCCCATCACGCTGCTGCTGTTTCGCTCTGGCTGAATTGAAGTGGTTTTCTCCACTAGGCTGGCTGCTATTCGCTGCACATATGTGAGAGCCCTTGCTCTCTGAATGGTAAGATTGTTTTGGGTTTCTTGCAAGAAACCTTTAGCTCTATTGGCTGAGCAGATTTTGTCTAGTTGCACTACCCACCATCATCTTCTCAATGTGGCAATCAGCTGCTTTTAACAGTAGGTAAGATTTATCCCAAATAATATAAATTTTCATAATAGACTTTATTGTTTGAGTACTTACCTACTGTTAAAGTAGACACCACCCAGCCTCTCCACACTTAGTGGGCTGTCAAGGAGAATTCTGACGAGCTAAAGTATTGAAAACACGCCATTCAATCTTTTTTTTTCTTTTTTTTAATACCGACCCGCCTATCAGCACGCAGATATAAGCTATCTTTAACATTAGATGAATTTTATTATGAAAATTTTACATTATGCTAAGAAGCCAGGAATCTTATCATGTGAGTCTCGGTAACTAAGTAGCCAGGTGTATTTAAGTTTGACATACCTAGTATCCTTGTCAGTTAGTGTTGGAAGGACATGTATAAAGCTATGGTTACCTTTCCGTGAAATGTTGAAATTATTGCCCAAAAACTTTGGGAAGCATTCGATAAATCCATGAACTTCTTTTTCTTCTTTATGGAAAATTTTTGCTTTGACACTGTGCCTTACATTATTAGAGTTATCGGGTCAGAGGGCCAGTAAATCTAAATTAAGAGGAAGAATATACTTTTGGTAAAGGAATAACAAAAATTCTTATGAAAAATACTCTTTGTTGTTGACCTGTATGGGTTTATCAGCAGAAGTGGAAACTGTGTTTTTATTTTTAGATGCGCTGTGGATAAGCTGGTTTTAATCTTTGGTGTCTTTGTTACAAACTTTCCTCAGATACTCTTTCCAGTACCAATATGATGCATCTGGAGAAGGAAATGGATTATCAGTTTAAGTGCAAAAAACTTCCATGCTTTGTTTTTTCCGTTAAAGAAAATTTATTTTAGGCTTTGCCTAACTTTAATATATAAACCAAAAGAGGTTTAGTTTCAGTTGTTTTACAAGACTATATGGATTGTATTTAGCCCGACTTTTATAGCTGCTAGAAATTGTCTTTTGGTTTGGTTAATGGCCCTTACTATCAACAATCCATTACGGGCATGACATATACTATGAAACACAATGGGATTTAATTCATATTCCCCAGTCCATCCCATACATGTTTCCATCAGTTTTCTTTTTTTTCCTCTCACAAAAGACTCCAGTGAAGACTAGAATGATTTTGATTATGGAAAATTCTACCCTTAAAATTTTGAAGTAGGGTAGAGGTGGATGGCACTCCTTCTACCTGTGAAATTGGAGTACTTGGCTGGGATCTGTAATATGAAATCTTGCCCTCTTGCTGGGCTCCTTCCTGATGAACTGACAAAACCCTCAAAGCACAGAATGTTATGTGTATATTTTTCGATGTAGCAATATTGCTCTCCCCCATGTATAGTCTCTTGGAGTAATTTTAAATTTTCCATCATGAATATGAATCCTCAACCTTCAACCTCTAGTGCACAATTTGATTCTCTTTTTGGATTCTTCCAGTCGGGTAAGAAACAAAGAAATTAAGATAATATTGAATTCTTTTGGGTTAAAAAAAAACTAAATTCAGAACTTCATCAATTTTGATTCTGTATTTGGAAACAAAATCTGGTCACAGATCTTATTACTAGAAAGTGAAAACCTAATACGTATCATCTCTTGAAAACTGTGTAAGTAGACATTGGACGGCTAAAGTGACTTTTAGACTAATAATAGTAAATCGTGGTTGTTTGAAGCTGCTGCTAAAAATCAGTTAAAGTAAAGAGAATGGCACAATGATTTCTCTGTTACTGGGGACAGTCTTATAGCCCAATAATGAACCAGTGAAAAACTGTTTTATTAGGCTCTTGATAAAAGACACAGATAAGTACAAGACTGTGAGATACATATACATAATTCAAGTATGAGAAATAAAGAAACTTTTTGACATGTAGCGAAAATAAGATTTGAAGGACTCGTGATCCTTTCAAAATTAAGATTCTAGGGCTGAAGAGAGAGGTAAAACCATATGCACCTAAACCCTTACAGCCCAAAAACTGCAGTTTTTGCGTTGTAGAAGAAAAACTCATACCAACACCAGATATACATATTGTGGACCAAAGCATTCAATAAGAGAAACTTACATGGAACTAAAAGTAAGATGGCTTATTTATTCAGCAAAAAAAAAAAAAAAAAAAAAAATATATAAAATAAAATGGAAATATCAAATGGAAATTGAGAAAGTTAGCCAAGTCAACATAACAGAAAACCACCAAAATAATGTTCCTGAACTTCAAGCTAACGAGAAAAGACCAAAAGAGACACTTCTTCATAAAAACAAGAAACAAAATACTATTGACTGTAATGAGGCTGAACCATCTGCCCAACCAAAATCGAACATACCAAAAAAGGACAACGGATATCAGGCGAAAACAAAAACAGAATTAGTTTGTTAAATCACAACTGACAAACCAGTCAACAGAAGGAAGGCACCTCAAAACAGCAAATATTCATAGGAAAAGCAAAGAGACAGAAACATGATGGCGCATGCAGCTATAATCATGATTTATTGATTTCGTAACAAAAACAAGAATATAATGAGAGATAGACTACGAAACACAACAAGAAATTTCATAAAATACTGAAATAAACACGTAACACAAAACGAAATGAAGCGAGGGTATAACCATTTGGTATGAAAGAAAAAACCTAGAAAAAAAATCAAGTGGAAAATAAAAATCTATTAAGGATGAACCGGAGACTACCAAACTTAAATACAACCAAAAGTGTTCTAAATAAACACAAGACTTCAACTCCTGTTATAAGAAGATGAATAGTAAAAAGTAGACGTTTGTAAACCATAAAAACCTCGCCACGTAGCAAAGGGCTGCCAATAATGTAGTAATCCCGTGGGGGTTAAATTATCTGAAGACCAGATTACACCTTGTGAGGAGTAATTCATCTCCTCAGAGACTGGACCAATAACATTAGTCGTACCACAACATGTAAATAAAACGGTACCATTAATAAGCTTCACGGGAAGATTTCGGGTTAGAAACTGAAAATAAGTATGTATACGAAGATCATTTATGAAATAATTTAGTAAGAATACTGTTTTACAATTTTCAGCAATCATATTGTGAATATAAGCAATGCCCATACCATCTGGAATTTATATCATCAGGTGAATAAAAAAACACTAAATTTAAAAGAATTCATAAGTAGTCTCCAAGAGCCCCTTTTAATAGTTGGCAATATTATTGTCCATAACCTTGTTTGGGATTAGAATTGTATATTATCGGATCTTGCAAGAAATACAGTCGAAGCTAGCTTAGATTTAAATAATCAGTGGTGTCCAAGTGACAACAAAGCAAACATACTTCCCGTAAGGACATGGGACCTTTTCATCACTGGATATCACTCTTTGCTCATCTGACATATAGGTAATAGATAGATTTGATTGGAGCACATAAAGACCTATCCACAAGTGATCATTTTCCAATTTTTATTGCACTTTTACAACATACTCCCATTAACCATACCATACTCGTCTTTATTTGTATTCATAAAACTGATGGTGAAATATACCATTTGCTCACAAAACGGATATCTTCGTTTTAGTATCTAAGAGACCTCGAGGCAATTGATTTTATGACATTTATCTCCGTAGGGGATAGTACCGTCAGTGCACCCCTGTAGGCATTACTTAAAGGTCTTCGCAGCGTGCCTTCGGCCCCTAGCTGCAACACCTTTCGTTCATTTTGCTATACCTCCTATCATATTCTCTTTTTTTCCATTTTACTTTCCACCTTCTCCTAACAGTTGATTGACAGTGCAACTGCGAGGTTTCCTTCTGTTACACCTTTCAAATCTTCTTACTGTCAATTTCCGTTGCAGCGCCTTTGCCCTAAATTCTATATTACGAAATTTATATATATATATATATATATATATAATATATATATATATATATATATATATATATATATATATAAGTCACTGGTAAATCCATACCGCATTCTGATGCACAGACAAATTATATATGATATCCATAGACTGCTACTAACTGGAATCAGTAATAATATTTGCATAAATGATGTTGCTATTTCGAGAAAGACATGCAGAACATTTTCAATAATGCTGTAGAAAAATAGACATGGGGCTTATCAGTAGTTAACAGTACTCGTAGAAAAGACCACATGTAAAGTGGAATAAAACTGAAGAGATTAACTTGAAGATTGGAGATCATCACTTAACCATAAGTCTAGATCCAGTTCATAATGAAGGACTCGGAATATACGCCATAGCTTTAGGTATTAGTCAATAAATAAAAATATAAAATTTCCACTTGGGGCTATGCATTGGATAGGCACATGAAATATATATGTAACAACTGTGCATATACCCTAGAATAGCAAAATCCAAAATGAAAGGTTCAAACTATGCTATGTACGCATGCCTATCAATGCGGCTGTTTTCACAGCAGAACTGTGTGAAATAGGATGAGCAAATTAAAATGATTAAAGAGATATTATTTCATAAATTGTAATTTTCAGAAAGTGTAGAAGAGCTACTGAAACACTTCAGAAGTAAAATTCAGAAAATCCCCTTTGACAACGAATAAAATTTCGATTTCGCAAATTATATGGCGATGGTGAAAATGTATGTATTGGATTCTGTCCACGTAGACATTTCCCCACAGATATTCCAATTAATGATTATATAGAATTCATAAAGCGCATTTTAACCGAAACATGTTAGAATATACGGAATGATGCACATGATATCAATTTAAAACAGGTCAAGCCCAATGATGGAATATTAGATTTATCATGTGAGAAAAAGGACACAAAAGGTGAGACTCTTCATAGAGATGGTCACTTGTTTGACCCACGGTCCGATAGCGCCTCCCTCACTGGCATGATCGGTTTGTGTTGTCCTGCCACCTCGGTGGTCGCGAGTTCGATTCTCGGCCATTCCATTGAGGGGTCAGATATGTGTATTTCTGGAGATAGAAGTTCACTCTCGACGTGGTTCTGAAGTCACGTAAAGCCGTTGGTCCCGTTGCTGAATAAACACTGGTTCCATGCAACGTAAAAACATCATACAAACAAACAAACACACGATCCGATTCCTACACATTCATTAGTTTTTTTTGTGTGAATGCCCAAATATAAGTGACAACAGATGCCAAGGTTTTGAAACAACGCGGTTATAGAGCTTTAATCATATTCTCAATTTTTTATGAAATTAACCCAAATTCAAATATTAAAGCCGAAAAACACATACTGCGAGAGATCTTTCTTAAAGCTAATTAGATGATCTTAAAAGCCCTTCAAAATTGGTGTCATAGAAAGTCCTTTGCTGAACAGGGGAAGTTTTTCACTCCAAATATTTTGTATGAATTTGCATGCAAATATAAAGTTTTGGAAATAATTGAATAGATGAAGTAGTGTCAGAATCTTCATATTTTCTGTTATCATTTACTAAAATTGTAAAGGACTTTGCCAGATAGAATTGAAATTTTATTATTAGACAAACCACTTTGGGCTAGCTATGTGCGATTTATGAATTTAGACTTGATGTTGCCTTTTAACTACGGGATAAAAGCATTCCATATATAATATGAAGCCGGTGTAAATGTTGAAATATATAGGAGCAGAGCATAGGTGAGCATCAAGCAAAATGGAAAAGCATGTCAAGCAGCCAAAGGTGCAAGTACAGTGACTGGATCAAAAATGCATATTCCTGTTAGTGATTCTTTATTATAATACCTGTCTTCTTTAATTCCTGTTAGTGATTCTTTATTATAATACCTGTCTTCTTTAGTGGAAGCAGGATTTGTGAGATAATGAATTTGTTAGTAACAAATAAGACATCAAATCTAGTTGGCGTGTGATGTCCTTCAGTTCGCAGATAACATAAAATTGAGGGGACATTGTCTTGTCCATGTTTGACCCATGGATGATTTTATATGGCTAACCCACACACCCCAATCAGAACAACACGTACACTTAAACATATGTAATTTCAGTTTAAGCCAGTGGTTAATATTAAGTTTTAGAACCAAATCTTTAGAAAAACGTTCGTTGTTTTTCCAACATCAACTTTTATTTATTTGTAAATAGGCTATTATATATTTAGTAAACATGTTCTGGTTAATTAAACTACTTAGCAATAATAATAATAGTAGAATGATGGTGCTTGCAGGATGTACTCCATATATAGTGGTATGGACAACGGTGCAGGTTGGCCGCCTGCGGAATTATTATTGGTTGTTGGTCCGGTTCTTGTTCCTTACTGGCGAGAGGGACTGTCATTCAAGCCGCTTTCTCTACGCTGGCGGTCTTGCTGTTTCAGCCGTGCAGACCTTCAAGGTTGCGGGGCGGGGGTGACGTCACTGCATCTCGATTTTGATTGGCTGGTGTGCTGCACCGAGGAGGATAGTGCACCAGCCAATAAAATTTTGGGCCACAGTGACGTCACACTACGTCACGCCCCGCCTAGCAACGCCACCCCACTACCTCGAAGGTCCACGTGGCTGCAACAGCGAGACCACCAGCATAGAGAAAGTGGCTATAATGAAAATCCCTTTAGCCAATAGGGACAAGAACCCGACCAACAACCAATGACAATTCAGCAGGCGGCTGACCTACCACTATATATGGAGTAGATCCCGCAAACCGAACCCTCATTCTATCCTATTCCATCCATCCATCCATCCAGCACCATCATTCTACTCTGATCCTTCGCTGTGATCAGGGTCGATCGAAATCGAAAGAAAAATTAACATTATCATTTTTATATCAAGCATAATTGCGCTGGTTTTTTATAAGTAAACTCTATGGACATTGCTCCCCATATTTCACTAACAACCCCACAAACAATATGCCTAGTATTAGCACTTTACTCGCCAGTTGTAGCAACCAAGAGAAAGCTGTCATAAGGAAGATAGAGAAAACTCTACAAACTCAACTCTGCTGATGCTGCAATATTTTTTAACAGTACCCGTTTAAATGAGGGTCTTCTACCAGAATAATAATAATAATTAATAATAATAATAATAATTTTTATAGTACTGTAGGCGTTGTCATGTTAATGAAGTATGGCACAATACCAGGTATAAAACTTAAATTTTTCCTTCATCCTGACATGGATAGGTACTTGAGTTTTATGGGTTAGGAAGCCTGCTGTCCTACTTTGTCCTCCTCTTAATTCTGTATTACTCAAAGCATATCTAGACTATTCTTGCTATCAACAAAGGATGTTACTTTTTTGAGATTTGGAGGAAAGTTACAATTGAAGTTAATCTGCTGAATGAGGAGAAGGGAGACTGTAATGGATGAGGTACCTATGCATAGGATTGAAATGAGGAACAAGGTCAGCAACTGCAACTGCTTATTGACAGTGGAATTCAGTTATACTAAACATTGAATGAAGAACCGTCTACTCTACTGACTGTAAGATTTTGATGCCATTCCATCTGAATGACCGTAGTAGGTGCTGCAGGTTGTGTGCTTAAATGATCAAGTGACAATATATACGGGAAAAGAAATGAAGAATATTGAGTAGAATTTGACTTGATTACGCTGTAGTCATTGAGCACTATTGTCCTTCATGTAGATATTGAATTTTATCTTTGTAAGTGCAGTAGGTTTATAAAATCAGTCGGCAGGTAATGGAAGTGCAGTTAGTAGGCTTCAATGACTTATGGTCTATGTAGATACTTCAGTATTAAGGCCAAGATATTATTCCAGGTTGGAAACCACTTATGTGTCAGATAGAGGAATGTGATGGTGATGGTACTTCAGAGGCTGTCAAAGTTTGTTTTGACCATGCTGTTTGTCTGGGAGCATGCCCAGATAATCCACCACCTCTCTATTTGTGTCTTGATTGTGCTGAAGACATCAGAAGACAACACAGCACTGTTGAATTTTTCGATATACTTATGCCTATGGCACAAGTGTCGGCTACTTGTGAGAATAAGGTACGCGTTTATTATAATGATTTTTAGTTTCTCTGATTGTGTAGGGTTGAGTCACTGTAAAGATAATCTTTTAATTTTTATTTATATATTCAGTTTAGAAAGAATTTAAGAATTTGTTGCCGTTATAATGCTTATACATAGTTTTTTTTTATAGAACTGCCGGTCCTCAGAGAAAAATGCCATAGCTACATGCTATAGCATGGAGTGTGCAAGCTACAACAGCAATCGGCCTATTCGGTACTGTAGCCAGTGCAATAACATCAGGCACAACAACAGACGTGGGACAGATCATATTGTACACACTACCATTGGCTCTCCTTGGGAAATGGACCCACAGATGCAGAATTTCACCATTGAGGCTATTGTAAGGTAATTGAGATGCAGTTTGAGTGTTGGCAATTTTATTTATAAAGAAAATTGAATTTATTTACTCATGGTTATGTATATTAGAAATCTTTTTACTTACAAGTACTATACTGTTTAAGTACTTATATATGTCAAAACAAGAAGACAAGGGGACAAGTAAATTTGAACTTATACATTGTAGATATTTCATTAGGAGGAGCCAGTAGAATAACAAGTTAATTGCCATCATTATAGGGTTGTTAGTGCTCATTTAAACAAACTTGCTAAATTACAAAAGTCTTGATTAGTAGTGAATATAGTTTCTTAATTTTAATTAGAAAAAATGGCAGCAGTAATTAGAATGCAGGTTGAAAGATTCCCCATAAAGGTGACCTTCAGCACACTGTATTGTCATAGTTGCTTGGTGTAGTACCTTTGCAATACTGCTGTTGGCTAGGTTTTTGTTCACATTGTGTTTTTCTTTTCTTTACTTTTTACTAAAGTTTGAAAGTAGGTTGTGGCACCTTGTTTGTACTTGCCCATATAATATATAACATTCTTATTTTCATGAAGCATCATTTGCACAAATATGTGGTTAACTGAGTGCTGCGTTGCGTCAGTAGACGAAAGAATGTAAGGACATTCTCCTAGGTTAGTATTTTGTCATTAGAGAAAAAAAAAACCCTCCCCTCTGGTAATGTAAATTAAAGGATATGAGGAAGCTGAAGAAGTAGAGTAAGTTATGTTATTATGGAATGATGAACTCTACAGTAATTACAACACTGAAGGGCCTATAGCGTTTGTGCCTGGGCAATGGTCTTAAATAAATTTCTGTACATTTATACATCCATCCTTCATAAATAATTGTTTTTAACAACTAAGTGTAAAACTTAAATCCGTCAAATGTTACTTCAATGTGAATACAGTGATGTCAATCAAATTTGTTTGAAACAAAAATTAATGATTTTGGGAAATTTTCAAAATTGGTCGTCCTCTCTGCCCCACCCTGCATCATCATATAAATTTAAAACGTTATCATACAGAGCAACCGAAGGGTTTTAGTTAATGATGTTGCACTTTGTGAGAAAACAAATTGCCATTCGACAAGCCTCACGTACTCAGTGTGAAATGATGATATTCAACGCACTGATACTGTATATGTCGAAAACCGCTTGAGATATCAGTGTGAAAGTCTGTGATATTGAAGATCAAAGTATGCTTGTTTTTGTAGTACTAATAACTCATTTTTGCACAAAATGTACTATTCGACGGTTTGTGGAAACACCGATGATATGGGCCCTTTCAAAACACCACTCCCAAGCTCACAGGGCTAGTAAGGCTATATATATATATATATATATATATATATATTATATATATATATATATATATATATATATATTATATTTTTTTTTTTTTTTTTATATATATATATATATATATATATATATATTATATATATAATATATATATATATATGATGGGGATACAATCCACAATGAAGTAAATTCCTCTTGTAGTTTAAAATATATATTACTTGTATAGGATTAAAGCTTTCGACCATCAACTGTGGTCTTGTTCACTAAAGTGTGATATGTCACCTCAAGGAACTGACAAGAAAGAGCACAACCATTTGAAAAAACAACGGTTAGGAAACAAGCTAGTTCAAATTATGAATGATCAGGCGGTTGAGCCCTCGTTCTTTCCAGAATTCGTCTTGATCTCGTGGGGAATGTTTCTATTGTCAACTGCTTGTTCTATGGTGTTGGGTGGTTAGTTGGAGAAATGACCTGAGTGGAGTAAACAGGAGAGGAAGCAGCATCGTTATTGGCACATATATTTCTAAAGTTTGAAATTTTCCCTTTCCTACATATCTCCTCACAAATAGCTGTATTTTCTGTAATGCCAGTATTTCCTGCAAAGGTCTCGTTTAATGAAATTAACGCCCCTTCTACTACTCGTCTCAAAGTCCGGTCGTTACATGCAAAAACAACCTTTGTACCTTTAAAATTTATTGCGTGGTTTTTCTCCCAAGTATGTTGCGCAATTGCACTGTATGAACTTCCCCTTCTGCAAGCAGCAACGTGTTCTTCCCTTCTCTTATCAATGGAACGTCCGCTTTCTCCCACGTAACATTCATTGCAATCACTACAAGGTATTACATATACTCCTACATTCTCTCTATTACCCGGTTATTTTTAATGAGTTTCTTCTTGATTGTACTGTTGTACTGAAAAACTACGTTGAAGCCGTTCTTTTTTCCTTTAAGCTGCCTAGAAAATGTATTAAGTTCTCTATTATAAGGAAGAGCAAGAGATGCCTTAAAATCTGCCTTTTCAGTTATATCATGAGGGGCGTAAAACATCGATCTAGCTTTAGATAGAGACTGTAGTATAAAAAACTTTGGGTAACACAGTTTAGTAAAACTATCTACCAAGAAATTTATTTCGGCGTCAATGAACTGGGGATCGCATATTCGGTATGCTCGAAAAAACAAATTGGTTAAAACGTTGTGCTTTACTTTCGGTTCATGATATGAAAAGTAATGGATATAGGTGTTTGTGTGGGTGTTCTTTCTATACACGCTGAATTTAAAGTCACTACTCACTGTGTCTCTATGAACTACCATATCTAGAAAGGGAAGCCTATTTTCCATTTCCTTTTCCACTGTAAATTTAATAGAGGGCAAAAAACCATTTAGCAACTCTAAAAACCTATGAAAGGCTTCCTCGCCGTGTCTATAAACAATAAAAAAACATCATCTACATACCTAACCCAAATTTCAGGCTTGATGTCTTCTGGTAGTGTGTCAACGTATACCTTTTCGAAAATTCCATACATAAGTTAGCCAATATAGGGGAGAGAGGTGAGCCCATCGAGACCCCGGATTTTTGTTGATAGAACGAACCATTAAACTCAAAAATTGTAGATTCAACGCAAATGTTAATCAAATGACAAAATTTATCTATGTGCATAGGTGGCTTGAAAATATTATCTGAGGCTAATTTCTTCAAGTTGTCGAGCACGAAACTCAGTGGTACATTTGTGAATAAAGAAACTATATCTAGACTGTACATAGTACCTATATAATTCTTTTCCTTAATTTGATCCATAAAATCCATACTGTGCTTAATTGTCCCCATTAATTTCCCCAAAACATCCGCTAACCATGATGACAGATCCGACTGAGGATTGTTGCAGCTAGCGACAATGGCCTTAAAGGACACCCCTCCTTGTGAATTCTTGGGGCGTTCCGTAAAAATAACTAAAAGACGGCAGTTTTCTCGCTAGCTTACTCAGGACTATATTTCTGGTTTCTTTTTCCACACCACTGCTAACTATGGCTTTTATTTTCTTGTTAAATTCAGACTGCAAATCGCTAATGCAAGGGGGTTTTGTTACTTTTAAGTATGTGTTACTATCGTTTAAGAGCCTGTGTGCCTTGATCAGGTAATCGTTCTTATTCATAACCACTACACAGCCTCCTTTGTCTGCTTTTAAAATTTTAATACTTGAATTCTTCTTCAATCTATCTAATGCCAAGTTGAAACGTCTTGGTAAATGATCTACCTTCTTCTCAAAACTATGAAGCAACATGCCTTTAATAAAATCTACGTTTACTCCTGTATGCTTGTAGTTAAATTGATTGATGCTACCAATACCTCTAATGAAATCAATATCCTCAGTGCCCAGAGAAAAATTGAGACCTAAGCTAAGAAGTATTTTACTATCCTCATCTAGCTCACAGTCCGCAAGTATTTTGATATTATCCTGATTAAAAGCAAGATTCCAAACAGAGTGCCTACATAAATTTCTAAGCTTCCCATCTAGCTGAGCTTTATGTGCCAACGACTTTTGCGAAGCTACCTCACCTGCACAATTAACAATCCAGTCAAAGTTGATATCTGTTCTCCTTTTGTAGATTTCTTGCCGTAGGTTATTTTTCCTGTGTCTAATTTCCAAAAGAATTTCCTCGCGTTTGAACTTAGCTTGCTTCACTTGGTCCTCCAAAAAGTCTCTCTTGTATCTGGGAAACGGATCTCCTTCAAAAGAGTCCCTGCATAACCAGCCGTACATTTTCGGAACCACCTGCTCTGCAATACAATCTTGAAGGAATATGATTTGATTTTTCAGTCTACTGGCGGTAATGCATCTTCTTTCGTATAGTCTGTACTCCTGAAGAACCTGAGTTCCCAAAGCTTGCCGGATGAGGTCTCCTATAATGTTAGCCATTAATGTTTTGTGGATGTACTACGTGGAAACATAAATGCAGAAGCCAGGTACTATGTCGTACCTCTAAGTAAATGGGGATACAACCACGCAATAAATTTTAAAGGTACAAAGGTTGTTTTTGCATGTAACGACCGGACTTTGAGACGAGTAGTAGAAGGGGCGTTAATTTCATTAAACGAGACCTTTGCAGGAAATACTGGCATTACAGAAAATACAGCTATTTGTGAGGAGATATGTAGGAAAGGGAAAATTTCAAACTTTAGAAATATATGTGCCAATAACGATGCTGCTTCCTCTCCTGTTTACTCCACTCAGGTCATTTCTCCAACTAACCACCCAACCACCATAGAACAAGCAGTTGACAATAGAAACATTCCCCCACGAAGATCAAGACGAATTCTGGAAAGAACGAGGGCTCAACCGCCTGATCATTCATAATTTGAACTAGCTTGTTTCCTAACCGTTGTTTTTTCAAATGCTTGTGCTCTTTCTTGTCAGTTCCTTGAGGTGACATATCACACTTTAGTGAACAAGACCACAGTTGATGGTCGAAAGCTTTAATCCTATACAAGTAATATATATTTTAAACTACAAGAGGAATTTACTTCATTGTGGATTGTATCCCCATTTACTTAGAGGTACGACATAGTACCTGGCTTCTTGGATATATTATATATATATATATATATATATTATCTATATATATATAGATATATATATATATATATATATATATATTATATTATATAATATACATACATACATACATACATACACACACCACATATCTTAATACATAGTATTAGGAGTCACAAATATGTATACTGCAGAGACACTAATGACAAACATACACACAACTGTTTGAGACTGCAGATCCACCCACAGGCGGGTGTCAAGGTAGGACTGGCTTTCAAAACTCATTTGGCTAAAGTTCACAATATACTCTCAGGGGACACCACCGAGAAATGTACCCACCGTCATCATCATCTTGTTCTCCTCTTTTCCACCGTTATCCACCAAACCTCTACTCTCCATATCTTCCTTCAATTCGTCTTGCCATCTAATTCTGTCTCCCTCTCGATCTTCTTCCTCTAACAGGTCCCTTCCAATCCCTCTTCACTCCCTCCTTGTCATCCATCCTCAACACATGCCCATACCACCTCAATCGTGACTTACCCAATGCAGCTTTTATTCAACTGTCAACTTCAGCCTCACATCCTCCCTCTTGGCTTAAAGTAGATCCTCAGTACTTAAAACTTTTCCACCTGTTTTATATTCTGCCTTTTGTCTTCCCTAACGTTCACCAAAACCTGTGTTTTATTCACATTCACCTTTAAGCCACCCCTCTCTAGTGACTCCTGCCACTCTTCAACCCTTCTCTGTAGGTCTTCCTCATTTTCGGTAGTAAATACAAAAGCATCAACATTCAACAACTCACACAGCTCTTCATTCCTGATCTTTGCACTTAACACATCCATGACCAGCACAAACAAAAATGCGCTTAATGCTGACCTAGGTGTAATCCAACACTAACTTCAAAGTTTTCTGTTTCCCCAACTGCTGTCCCCCGTAGTGAGGAGGGTGTGGGTAGTGCCATCACTATAGGCATTACTAAAGGTTCTTTGCAGCGTCCCTTCGCCTCCTAGCTGCATCCCGTTTCATTCCTTTTACTGTACCTCCACCTTGCTATTCACCCTCTCCTAACAATTATTTTATAGTGCAACTGCGAGGTTTTCCTCCTGTTACAACTTTCAAACCTCCAACTCTCAATTTCCTTACCTGATGGGTCCCAGTGCTTGGCCTTTGACCTAAACTCCATATTCCATATTCTATTCCCAACTGCTGTTATTACTCTTGTGCTCATTCTTTGATATATCATCTCGTCCAGCCTAACCTACTTTTCTGGGACTTTCCTCTTCCTCAAACACCAAAACGACACTTCTGGGATTCTATCGTGTGCTTTCTCTAGGTCTATAAATGCGCAAGAGAGCTTCTAGTTTCCCTCTAGCCTCTTTTCCTGTATCTGTCTTTCTATGAAGACAGCATCCACCATCCCTCTTCTTCTCATGAATCCACACTATTGTTTCCCGATCTTTAAAATCTCTCATCCGGTATCCCCTCTAAAACTTTCAATCCATGCTCTGTAGTTTAATTCTCCTGTAGTTACCACAATTCATGACATCTCCCTTCTGCTTGTATATTATATATACCATTAGACTCTCCTCCCAGTAACTTGGCATCCTTTCCTCCTCTTCCCATATAGCTATTAATAAATCCGATATCCATTTCTCCCCCTCTATACCTAGTAATTTGATCATTTCAATTTGGAACTCTGATGGACCTGGTGCTTTACTCTTCTTCATTTTAATTAATGCTCTCTTCACCTCTGTATCCTGTATCTCCATCACTGGTCCCTCTACCCTATCTGTGCCTCCCCCATCTCCTCTCTCACATATTCAGTATTTAAAAAAAAAAATTGTTCAAAATACTCTCTCCATCTCTCCTTAATGTCTTCATCCCTATGCAATTTATTTCCATTTCTATCCTTGATGACACCCAATTTACCCAAATCCTGTCTCTGCCTTTTTCTCAGGTTTGAAATCTTATATATGTATGCTTTTCCCCTTATCTTGTTTCTAACCTTTCATTCAACTGCTCTGCCTCCCTTCCAATAGCCATACCTACCCACCTCTCTTACAGACCTCCTAAATTGCTCCCCCTTTCCTCTTTTAAGGTCCCAAATCTTAATTCTAGATCTCTTCTTTCTGTATTTGGGTTTCCTACCTCTCATTTTAAAATCCATCACCACCAACCTATGTTGTTTAACACATGGATGAACGAGCTATAGTACGTAGATTCACATCAACTGTGCATCTGATGTCTAGGCCAAACCCCTATGACGCTCCTGATTGGCTGTTGATAAACCAATCACAGGGCTGGAAACTCTCAGTCCCTCTCCAGAGTTCACATAGGGGTACTTTTGAAAGACGTATCCCTCAGGAGAGGTGGAGCATACATCCTCCCTATGTGAACTCTCTCGAGAGACTTAGAGTTTCGAGCCTTGTGACTGGCCTATCAACAGCCAATCAGGAGCGTCATAAGGGACAGTCCTAGACATCAGATGCACAGTTATGTGAATCTACTGTAGCCCATTAGGGTCTGGGTCTGGGTCTGTGAGAAAGCCTGCTCTTCCTAAACCCAGGCCAGTAGCCCAGTTTTCTTATAGAAAGGGATGGAAGCCTTCTCAGACCTTACACCTTGGTTTTGGCTTGGATCCCCTTGCAGGGTATATGTTTGTCGCATTACCTGGAGAATTGTTTAGTCCTGGCATTCTTGGAGATGCTTTTCCTGCAGGACAGGGACCACCTCCTCATTTTGTTATGAATTGGGAATCGTGGTAAACTGGGAGAAGTTGGGTTTCATGTTTAAGCAACAAAAAAAGTATCTGGGCATGTTCATAGACGAGTAATCAGCTCAGCTTTTGCAAGTTTTCCTTGGTCACCTGTCATCATTGGAGAAGCTCATTACATGTGGGCAGATCTACCTGCGCTTGCTTTAGTGTCAGCTTATGATGCATTGATCAGTTACTCAGGATCCTCCCTCTCGAATCTTGCCCTTGAGTTTAGAAATCAGAGAGGATATGACATAGTGGCTGGATGACGCGGACCTCTTAGCAAGATTTCCTCTTTAGTATCCTTTTCCCCAAAATGCATCTGTCCACAGATGCATCCACTGATGGTTCAACCATAAACCTGAAAAATTCGTTTCATGCAGGTGTGTGGGCACAAGACATACTTTGTGCATATCATGTTCTGGAAATGAAAGCAGTGTTGCTAGCCCTGCAGGCATTCCAGTAACAACTGTCAAGTCACTCAGTAGTGCTCAGGAGCAACATCCCAAAAGTGTAGTGGTCTAAGTCAACAAGGAAGGACAATATCCTCTGTTCCTCTCTGCTAGTTGGTGCTTTGCCGCTCCTTTGAGCTGATAGCGATGAATACTTTGGACAGGCAGAATATTAGCTCAAACCAGCTTAATTACTGGAATCAGGATATGGAGATGGAATGGTTCCTATGTCCTTGAACAGAGAGGAGGGTTTATGAACTTTGTAGTTCTCCTATGCTCATCCAGTTTGCCATATGGCTGAACAAGCAGCTTCTAGTTTTCTGTTTTTGTGCCAGATCTGTAAGTTAGGATGGAATATGATTTCCAACACCTTTGGGACAATCTTGATGGAAATACCTTTCTGCTGTTTATCCTAAGTCATGGGTTATCAACAGCCTTTTGATCACTTGGGTCTCAGGAGGATCCTAGTTACTGTATCCTCAAGTCAGGTGGTATCCAGATCTGCTGACTATCTGGGTTGAGATGCTGAAAAAGATTCTAACTTGGCTTACTCTTCACCCACATGTTCAGAGGTCTCAACCAACTCCCTTCAGTTTCATACAGGGAGGTTACCCATTATATCCTGCAAAGGAAATGTTAGGTATCTCTGTTTTTCTTTCTCGAATGTGTACTGAGGAAAGCAGGCCTCCTCCTGTGATGATTCTTTTGGTGAGATTGCTCTCGCATCTTTTTTACTGCATGCTGTGGCCAAAATTTGTTCATGATTTTCAATTGCAATCTGAGTACTGGATCTATTACTGATGCAAACTGCAGCAGACTCATCTTACTTTCTAATTGCTGTCTGGAAACTTTGGTCTGTGCCAGGAACATTTTGAGGTTTTTCCTTATTCTCTTTTGAGTTTTGTTGGGGAGAGACAACAGGCCCGGAAAAGTATCCCAACACAGTCCCAGCCACTGAAAGCCTCTGCTGGGCGTGAGGCGGGATTTTTTTTTCACTTTATTATAAAACCTTTTGACTGGAGTCTGTTGACTCTTTTCTTGTGGACCCCCAGATTAACCAGTCGTCTAGGTAAGCTATTAGTTGTATTCCAACTATTATGAGTTCCCAGACAACTACCATTACTAATTTTGTAAAAATTCTTTAGCCCAAATGGCATGACTTTGAACCTGTATGTATCTCTCCCTATCTGGAACCGTAAGGGGCAGTGATAGGGATGTGACTTTACACATCTTTAAGATCTATAGAAACTGTCTAAGTCCCATTTGGAATGACTGAACTTACTTGGGCAACAGTAGTCATCCGAAACTTTTGGCAAACAATGTGCATGTTCAATGTTGATAAGAAGAGGATCACTCTTTGTTTGGAGGAATCCTTTTTGGGGACACTGAAGAGACATGCTTGGTGGGGAATATATGCATGTTTCTCTTTGGCTCCATTTAACAGGGTCTTCTGCACATAATCTTCCTGAGAGGGGTCTGGTTTTTTAAAGAACACCTTTAAAGGGGGCAGGGGATGATAAGACCATTTCCACCCCAACCCTTTGAGAATAATGCTGTACCCCCCAAGGAGAAGATTTCCTTTCCCTGTGGTGTCTTTGAAGCCGATCCCAACAATCCCTGTTGGTATCCCTATCTTCCTCTACCTTTTCCGTTGATAGGCATTACAGGCTTTGTTTTTCCCTTTCTTTTGTAGGACGGTTTTTGGACCCTGTGAAAAAGATGTCCTTGCTGATGTGGTGGTTGTTGTCCCTTCTGACCACCTACTTGCTTATGAGGAAAACTTGCAGTTGACTGAAGGCATATATGATTTCTGATCAAGTGGGCTTTTTTTTATTGAGTAAAGGGAAATTTCAGGCTTTTTGTTTCCCGAATTCCATTTTTTCCAAGAACAGCATACACTACAATTGGTTGCTATGCTTGCTCGCTGAGTTGAGTTACAACAGAATCCTCAAACAGGTCCTTCCAGAAGGGGTTAGACTGTAACAAAGCAGTCACATTGGGAAATGACTTGTTAGACCTTCCAATGTTTCCATATATGCTTTTATGCACCAGTCCAAAAACTCAGAGTACTTCCCATAGGTTCTCAAAAGACAGCAACAACAGCAAAAATTGTCCCTATAAAACCTACAGATGGATGCTTCTGTACAGGATGTTCATTTACCCGGCAGTAAAGTATGGTGTGAAATTTCTCTTCATATTTTTCGATAATTAGGCGATTTGTGTAAGATCGCATTTTTTAATTACCTTATATCAGTGGATTGACGCTCAGAAAGTATTTTTCTCTTCCTTTTAACGCGAACTAGAACCGGGTAACACACCAGGAAATGAGAGAGAGAGAGAGAGAGAGATTCTTCATTTCTGGTTCTTGTGATATTTTGACGTTAATCCTTTCACGAATTTCCCGATGGTGCTGAAAAAATGTTCAGTAGCCTACAGGCCTTCTTCATTAACAGCGGATTTACTTGTGCAAGTGTTTTACATAACTTATTAAGTCTCGAACATCAGCGGTCAGGTGGAACAAGGAATTCCTTTAAAAAAATAAAAAGTTGAGAGAGAGAGAGAGAGAGAGAGAGAGAGAGAGAGAGAGAGAGAGAGAGAGAGAGAGAGAATCTTCACTGACTTTTATTGATGTTATAGGTGGGTGAGGTAGCGAATTAGCAAAATTCAGCAACACTCCAGTATTAACTCTGAAAACCTCCATACCATAGAAACTAATTCTTTTTATATCGCCGGAAGGCAGCTCACCAGAACCTTTAGCATTTGAAGAGTGTTTTACTATGTCATTGGTTGGTCAGAGGAAGAAATGAATATACTCTTTTATTCAACTCCACTGTCTAGTTTGATGTTAGTGTCTTTCATCTCGTTCTTCATCTCTACTACTTAGTCTTATTTTGAACCCATATTTTGAACCCATGTTTATTTTATATGTTTGTTATTGTATGTTTTCCCAAAATTCTTTGTCAATATATGCAATAAAAAAAAACAACGGAAACAGAACTGGAGAAAATGCGCATTTGGAAATGACATGCCATGCATGGAAGAGAAATGTATACCATATAAAACTATAAAACATGTACATTTACTTACAAAATAGATATATTACCCTTACAAAAAATGTAAACTTTCTTAAACAACAGATAAAGCTGCCTACATAATAGATACATTTGCCTACAAAATATATACATTTGCTTAGTAACCTAACCTAACCGAAAACTAACCTAATCTAACCCAAACCAACCTAATCTAACCCAAACCAACCTAACCTAAAAGCCCCAGTCCCTCTAGAGCTTGCAACTGGTAGAGGCCACCAGCGACCTACAAAACCAGCAATCGCCTTCGATGTTTGAGACTTAATTAAAAAAAATGCTTAGCAATCACATATAGATATACCTAAGTTGCGATCGTCGTATGACGGGTTGTTGATAGTCATGCAACAAGTCATTTGTAATCGTATGATGGTTGCACGATTGTGTGAGATCGTCTACGATTTTTTATTAATACCTTGACCTGTCGCGCAACTACCATCGACCTGTAGTACGGCCATCATAGGATCACTTATGACTGCTACAGATTATCAGCGACTAATGGAGACATAAGGATCATTGTTCTTTTGTTGTACAACGTTTTTGCGATTACTGATGATCTGAAAAAGACCATGGTGTCGGGGTATAAATAACGACTTGTGAAATAGTTTCGTTATGTTGGAAGTACTTGAAGTGTCTGCATCCAAGAATGGCTTTGGTAGACACCTGAAGGAGATTAATTAGGCAGCAGGTCTAGGTCATCTTCACTGTCTTTGTCCTGTCCTGAGACGGCTCATTTCCTTGCGTTTCAAGATTATATAATCTGTGGTCACATCAGAATGGTACCATTTGACTGCCATTTTGGCACCGATTTTATAGTGTCATCATTTTTGCTCTCAATGGTTTTTGTGTTCATGCTTTCAGCATTCAACGGTTTGGCACCTTCAATAATACCTATTTAATGCTTATAACTTAAACTAATTTTCTTAAAACTTTAAAGCCAGTAATACTTAGTTAATGGTTATCACTAAAATTACCTTTCTTATACAGTAGTGTCTCAGGATACGAAATTAATCCGTTCCGAAGCAGCCTTCGTAACCTGATTTTTTCGTGTCTCGAACCACGTTTTACATGTAAATTGCCTAATTCGTTCCAATCCCTACAAAAACACACAGTAAATTTTAAAATAAAGCTAAATTGACCAATAAACAATGAAATACAACAATTTGAACCATTCAATACCTAACATAACCTATACTATACCTGTAAATAAAGTGTATTAGCGTACATGGTACAAGAAATACTGTACGTAGATGTACGTACATATGTAGTAAAATGTGGAACCTTACCTTTCAAGTGAGGTGATCTCCGAAAGTGGCGACAGAGGAGGACAAATGGCAGAAAACATGAATACTTAACTTTACGAAACACATTAAAAAATGGCAGAAAACATTAACACTAAATTTTACGCAACACATTAGCAAATGGCAGAAAACATTAACACTTAACTTTACAAAAAACTTAAAATTAGATTTCTTTTTTTTGTCTTTTTTATTTTTACATTTTTTTTTTACTTTTTTATACTTTCTGGGGTGTCTCTCTTCTACAAATGATTGCACTTTATGAAAAGCAGCTAGAGCATCCTTAATTTCTGCCATTGTCATAGGGTTGTCCTCCACCTCCTCGCCGCTGCTAGAGAACTCTTCTTGAACGACGTTATGTTGCATGGCCTCCAACTCCTTCAGGTCATCCGTCGTAAGCTCCTCTTGGTGCTCCTCAAGAATGTCATTGATGTCATCCTCGTCGACGACCAGCCCCATGGACTTGCCGAGTGCAACGATCTCGTCAAGATCTGGTTGCGAAACAGTTTCAGGATTGTCAGCTGTTTCTGAATCTGCATCAGCTTCGCCCATGTCGAATCGCTCAAAGTCTCGGGCGGATATGGCATCAGGCCAGAGTTTCCTCCACAAAGAATTCGAGGTTCGCCTCGAAACCTCCTGCCAAGCTTGATCGATGAGTCGGATGCATATCACAATATCGAAATGCTCCTTCCAAAATTCACGCAAGGTGAGGTTTGTGGTATCGGTGATGTCGAAATATCTCTTGAAAAGATGTTTCGTATACAGCTTCTTGAAGTTCGATATCACTTGCTGGTCCATGGGGTGGAGGAGAGGGGTGGTGTTAGGTGGAAGATAAAGAACCTTGATAAAAGAATACTCCGCTAGGATATCTTCCTCGAGGCCAGGAGGGTGAGCAGGGGCATTTTCCAACAACAGCAGACATTTCATAGGGAGGCGCTTCTCTTCCAAGAATTTCTTCACTGTCGGACTGAAACACAGATTTACCCACTCGGGTAACGAGACGTTACCCGGGTTTTCCCTTCAGCCCTCCACATCACCGGAAGCTTCTCCTTTAGCATTTTGTGGGCCTTGAAGGCTCGAGGAGTCTCCGAATGATACACAAGTAGGGGCTTCACCTTACATTCCCCACTGGCGTTGGAACAAAGTGCGTGCGTAAGCCTGTCTTTCATAGGCTTATGCCTGGGTAGCTTCTTCTCTTCCTCTGTGATGTACGTCTGATGAGGCATTTTTTTCCAAAAAAGGCCAGTCTCGTCACAGTTGAAGACTTGCTGAGACCTGTAGCCTTCCTTGATCATCATCTCGTCGAACGTCTTAATAAAGGCTATGGACATTATCGTGTCCGAGTTGACAGCCTCCCCATGCCGCACCACCGAATGGATGCCAGTCCGTTTACAGAATTTATCAAACCACCCATGAGAAGCCTTGAAGTCTGGGGTTGGCGTCGATGTCCCTTCTCCTCCGACGTCTTTGGCCTGGGTAATCAGATCACCAAAAATAGTGCTGGCCTTCAGGCAGATTGCCATCTCGGTTATCGTATCGCCAACGATTTCTTTGTCTTTAATCCATACAAGAAGCAGCCTCTCCATCTCATCATGCACAGGGCTCCTCTTGTAGGACAAAATAGTCACGCCCTTGGAAGGTGTAGCTGCTTTGATGGCTTCCTTCTGCTTAAGGATGGTGCCTATCGTCGACAGATTTCAGCCGTATTCCTTAGTGATCACACTCAACCGCATGCGAGCTTCATATACTTAATTATCTCCATCTTAGTCTCCAAAGAAAGCATCCTCTTCTTTCCGTGAACTTCAACAACATTCTTAGAACCCATTGCTAATTAAGTTCATTAAGTTCACACACTAACACAATAAAGTATATGTACAAGTAGAAAGCGAAATCACTAACACGAATTTACGTTAACTAATGAAATACGTATATGTGAATGAACGAATTCCGCGTCCGTACGATAACGCCGATGCGACGAAGTGGCCGAACGACGCCTTTACGTAGAGGCATGATGGGATAGATGCTGAGCAATAGGAGAGCAGGATATTACGGCGGTGACTAGTAACAGGAACCAATGGGAGCGCGGGAGAATGGTGGTGAGTCTACTGAGTTAGCGGCGAGCAAGTTTTAAAATTGTTCTCAGCGGTCCGGGCGAATCTCGGACTTTACAGTACACCCTTTTGTGACCTGAATTATTTTCATATACAGAAGCAAAAAAATCTTCGTCTTCGCTTTCGTAACTTGGATTTTTTGTAAGTAGGGACTTTTGTATGTCGAGGTTCCACTTATTTGTTTCTCTTCAACTTTACAAACATTTTAAAGTAAATATTAAGAGCATAGGAACTGCCTCATTAGTACTAAGCTCCTACTTATATAATGCAACAAACTAGGTGAATTTTACTGTACTGATTCTCTTGAATTTAAAAGTAGTTGAGTCAAACCCATCTGCAGAAATAGAAAGACAAACGGCTGCTTAACTGGTTTGAAGATAATTACATAAGATAACCAATGAAGAGGCAATGATAGGCAGCCCACTCTTTCCTTCAGAGATGTGGAACCAATACAATCGAACAGTTGCGCCAAAAAGTACCCGACCCGGTCACATGGTCTGTTCTTGGTCACAGGTAATCTTGAACTGGTCGCTGGTGATCGTGCAACAGGTTGCTAGCAGTCGTACAATTAACGCAAGACTTCAGAAAGACTATGGCCAAATGTAGAAAAGATCAGCAGCGACCAGTTAAAGATTTTTAGAGAACTTTTTACCACACTTACACGATTACCTAAGACCCTTTGAAGACCAATAGAGACCAATTTGATCGCAGGGAGGTTTTTGTGCAAGCTCGAAAACCTCTCTATGACTGAAATTGGTCGCACAACCTAAAAGGATTACCAGTGACTACCGAAGACCACTGATGAATACCAGTGACAAGTCGTGTGACCTTTTAATGATTGCCAGGGACCAGAGGTCGCCAACTGGTCTTTAGAGGTTGTAAGCTCTAGTGGGACTGGGGCCTAACCTACCCCAAACCAAACTAACCTAACCCAACCCAAACGAACCTTACTTAAACTTAATTGGACAAATAAAAGTGTGCAAATGGAAATGACATGCCAAGCATGGAAGAAAAATTTATACCATAAAAACTATAAAACATACATTTGCCTAAAATATATATATATGTCCCTATAAAACCTTCACAGTGAACCCCCATATTCATGGGGGATGCATTCCAGATAAATAGCTAGAATTTGCAATTACTTAGAACCCCTATAAAAAGGCTAAGAACTGTCTATTTTGTTAGTTCAAACTCGAGAAAAATCGACTATAAATTCTTATACCTGATTTTTTTAAGTAGTTTTATCACAAAAATTGCATTTAATAATGAAAGTAATATAAAAACACAGTAATTTGTGGATATTTCTCATGCAAACATATAGCAAATACTCGAATTTCCTGTGAATAATAGGTAGATATGGTCCATAGAGAAATCTACGAATATGTGAGTTTAAGAATCTTGAGAACATGAATACAGGGGTCTGCTGTAGATGGATGCTTCTGCAGAGGATGTTCATTTACCCTGCAGTAAAGTAGGATGTGAAATTTCTCTTCTTATTTTTATTTTATAATTTTCTGACATCTCTCACTTTTTCCTGGGTCACTATGTTGAGCTATGAGAATACGGTAGGGGTTTCTGAATAGATCTATCGCTGCTTCAGAGAATGTATTCCCATCTGGCACACTTCTTTGTCATTGCAATGTTTGTGACTGTCTCTCAATATTAGGTAGGGCTCCAACAGCATCTGAAGGAAATGCGTTGTTGCATTTTGTAAATAGATGATGTGCACTTGTCCAATGACCCCGCTCCTGTTTTCATTGCATTAACTGTCTTTAGGGGTATAAGCAAGGATGCATTACACTTTTCTTTTCTCACATCGCCAGTATTTGCAGCTTCCAAACGCTCTGTTAATTACATAAGCATGACCTTGATTGAGTAGTTTTCTTCCTCCTCTTGAATTTGAATTCATTTCTACTGAAATCTGTAAAAAAAAAATCTAGTTATCTCACGAAAATGATTATGCAGTGATAATTTTAGAAAGCTGCAACAAATAGTAAAGATCTGCAAACCTAGCGCAGTTATTCAACACTTTGAAAGAAAAGCCTTATGGAATAATTCCTCTCGACATAATTTTCCCTCACAGCCTCACAGCAGTGATGGCATGTTATTGAAATCTGTAACCTGTAATGCTAGACTGAGCACTGCACAGTGGACCCCCTGTGTTCGTGTTCTCGACATTCGAGGACTCACATATTCACGGATTTCTCTATGGACCATATCGACCCATTATTTGCGAGAAATTTGCATATTCAAGGTATTTTTCTATGGGAAATATCCACAGATTACTTCATTTTCATATTAATTTCATGATTAAATGTTCTTGTTGTGATAACATTATTAAAAAAAACCAGGTATAAGCATTTTTAGTGGGATTTTCTTGAGTTTGAACTGACTAAATATGCAGTTTTAAGCATTTTTATAGGGGTTCTAAGTATTCATGGATTCTTGCTATCTGCAGGGAAGGGGTGGGGGGCGTTTGTTCTGGTATGCATTAGGGGGTCCACTGTACTCGGAACTTTTAATATGGACAACTTAGCAGTGAGGGCAATCAACTGGTAGGCATCCATAGGCATAATAGCCTTTAGGTATCTGTAAGTAAAATGTTCTTCAGGCATGCACAGGTATAATGTCCTTAGGCATCTATAGGCATAACATCCATTAGGTATCCGTAGGTAAAATGTTCTTTAGGCATTCGTTGGCATAATTGCCTTTAAACATCATAGGCATAATGTCCTTTGGTCATCAGTAAGCATAATGTCCTTTAGGCATGTAAGCTCAATGTCCTTTAGGCATCTGTAAGCTTAATGTCCTTTAGGCATCCATTGGCAAAATTTTGTTTAGGCATTCATAAATTTTGTTTAGGTATCCATAAGCATAACATGATTAACATCCTTTATGCATCCGTAGGCAAAATGTTCTTCAGTCATCCTTAGTCATAATGACTGTAGGCATCCATAAGCATTATGCTTTTTAGGCATCCATAGGCAAAATGTTCTATGAGCATCTATAGGTATAACAGCATTTAGGCATCTGTAAGCCTAACGTTCTTTAGGCATCCGTAGGCATAATGTCCTTTAGGTATCCTTAGGCATAATATGCTCTAGGCATCCATAAGCAAAATGCTCTTTAAACATTTATAGGCATAATGTCCTATAGGCACTTGTGAGCATAACGTCCTATAGCCATCCATAGGCATGATGTACCTAAGGCATTCATAGGCTTAATGTCTCAAGGCATCTGTAGGCATGACCTCCTTTAGGCATCCATAGGCAAAATGTTCTCTAGGAATCTGTAGGCATATTATTCAGGCATCCATATTGGCATCCATAATATCCTTTAGGCATTTGTAGGCATAATGTCCTTAGAGGCATCCATAGGCATGATATCCTTTAGGCATCCCTAGGCATATAATTTAGGCATGTATTTTAGGTATCAGTAGGTATAAATGTCCTTTACTACCATAAACATAATATCGTTTTGTCATCTGTAGGCATAATATCCTTTAGGCATCCTTAGGCATAATGTCCTTTAGGCATCAATACGCATAATATCCTCTAGGCATTATATACATTAGGTATCAGTAACCATAATATCTTTTAGGTATTAGTAGGTGTAATGTCATTAATACCTTCCAGTCTCACTACCAGCCCTAAAATTTTATTTTTGATCTTGTTTACCAAGTCTGGATAGTCATCATTCGCATCAATATTGTTTCCTCTGAATTAAAGGATAAGATGTCAGAGCAAATGCCACTAATCTGGCCACCGGTACAAGATCCAGTAAATTATACTGTCCATGATTTTCCAAAATTGCTATGATATAGGGGTTGCCCTAGCCACACATCACTCTTGCTGCAACATCCTGCTATAAAACAGATTTTGACGTAGGAAAAATATATTTTTGGGTGAGGTAGCTGTGTCGTCCCGATGAAAGGTTCCCTTAGGCAGCTTTCTAGAGTACAAATACTGCTAAATGTACCAGAGAAAAAAAGGGCTGTGGAGTTCCATCCCCCACTGCGGCTATCCAATATGGATATCGCGTATGTAACAGGGACATATGCAAGCATAACCACAGCTATCTTACCCCGCATAGATTTAAGCTCATCTGCTAGGCAGGGGTAACGATTGATATTGGGGAGCCGTTACATTGCCTATGTCTCCCGATATCAGTGTGTGTACCTAGCGACGGACCTGCATTATTCCCTGTAGCTGGATTAGTTGCTTGGGGAGAATCCATCACTAAGCAATCAGGGTGGGAGGGGGGGGGGCCTAACTGTAACGGGCAGATTCATCAGGATGACACAGCTACCTCACCCAAAAATAGATTTTTCCTACGTCAAAATCCGTTTTTTGGGCTCGGGCTGTGTCATCCTGATGAAAGTGTACCAGAGAAATTTGCATTGCTCAGAAGACTAAATTCGACCATACCAGGAACACCATCCTGAGAATGACTATTCCTGTCAGGGGAGTGATATGAAAAGTCAATCCAACCAAGACAACCTCCATGAATTGCATGTCTGTAAGCGGTTTGACCATACTAGAACCTCAGGCAAAGCCGAAGGTGAAAGTCTATGAACCAACCAAGAGTGGGTATAGTGAGTTCCTTATACATAAAATGACGAGGTGAAGGGCAGACTGTCTCGAGGGTAAAGAAGGGAAACTTGGTCCCTTTTAACCATTAAATTTAGATAACACTCAAGGTGGTGAGCAATACAATTATAATAGGGATAAATAATTGGTACACAACAGCAGGACAAGCAGGAAGAAAACACCAAATGACATTTATAGAATTTCATTACAAAATTCAGTATTAAATTTAACATTCCATGACAATAACACTTGTCAGCCAAAAATCACTTTAACAAAGTAACAATTACTGACCATACTCGGCCAGGCAAATTACAAAACCTTTAATAGAAGGAGATAATAGTACAGAATATGGCAATGGAATGAGATGGGGGGGAAATAACCTTCCCCGCAGCAACAAGATGGTGCTTAACTTCTTGCATCTGCTTACAGTAGTGCCTGAAGAATACCTTAGGGGACTTTCAGCCTATATAGCCCTTAAGGTCCTCAAAATCCATGTGTTGGAAGAAATTGATTGAAGAAGCAACTTTCCTAACATCATGACCAGCAGGCACACTGTCCGGGTCTACTGTCTTAATGAAGTAAAGTATCTTGGATCTTACGCTGTCCTTGGAGATGTTGGCACCTGTAGTACGACGAAAGAGTTGGTCCCCTTTCCAAGTTGCAGTGGCCTGGAGGTATGCCTGAAGACAGGATACAGGGCATAAAGTGGTGTCTTGTGGAAGCAACGGGATCCATCAGGGACCCCAGCGTTTAGTGGGGAGCTCATTCTTCCCCAGAATCCGAAATCTGGACGTGACCGGGATCACGAGAAAGGGCCACTATCTCAGAAACGCGAGCACTGGAAGCCATTGTGAGCAGAAACAAGGTCTTCCTTGTCAACAACTCCAGGTCTACTGCATGATTAGAGGTATCTGAAGCCAGTTGGAGAACCTTGGACAAAGACCAAGTGATTGGCCTGGGTGGTTTAGCAGGGTTAAGTTGAGCGCAGGCCTTCAGGACCTTAGATAGAAGGCCATCATTAAAATCAATTTTGAAACCATAGAATATTGGCCTATTGAGGGCTGACTTACAGGTGTTAATGGTACCAGGTGCTAAACCTTGGTCATGCAGAGATTTAAAGGAGATGCAGAAGTCCAGCGTGATGGCAGATGGATTCTGTTCACGGACGAAGGATGAAAACTTCTTCCAGGATGAATTTTATTGATTTTTAGTGCCCTCCGCCTTGTAGGATTCCAGGAAGTCTATGTTAGCTTTCTGGGCGCCGAAGCATCTGTGGTCTGCAAATTCGAGGAAATCATCAAATGAAGATTGCTCGTTAGCCAGGATGAAGCGGAGGCAGTCTTCTTCTGGACTTTCTGAGTGAGAACTGGAGCTGGGAGTGGAACCAGATGTAGGCTGAGTTCCAGTGTCAGAGGAAACCAGTTGCTCTTCGCCCAGCGAGCAGATGGCTATCATGACATGATTGATTGGGCGTGACCTGGAGCCCCGTTGGTTGATGCAGTTCACTCTGACATTGCTGTCCACTGCCAAACAGATGTGCGAGCTTCTCTTGGGTTTCAGCCGTTTGAGGGATAGAAAAATGGCCATTGCTTCCAAGATGTTGATATGGAGGCTCTGAAACTTTGTGGACCAATTTACCTGCACTTGTTGGGAGGGGGAGTGGCCCCCCCAACCCATCAAGGATGCGTCTGTGTGGATGACCACCAACGGGGGAGGATGAACGAGAGGGATCGACTTTGAGAGGCTTTGGGATGAGGTCCAGGATCTCAGTTGTTTGCTCAACAAGTTGGGTGTGACTGCGCGCTGATCTCTTAAGCGTTTGGTGGCTTTGTGATGCCAGACTCGATTGATGTCCTTGAGTCTGGCTTTGAGCAAGGGGTCTGTGATGGAAGCGAACTGGAGGGAGCCTAGCACTCTCTCGCATTCGTCTGTTAGTCACCTTCTGTTTTAAGAATTGACGGACTGTCTTTGTTATTTCCCGACGCTTGGACGGGGGAAGAGACAGACGGTAGTCTACCAAGTTCCAGTCTAGGCCAAGCCACTGGAAGGATTGGGACAGAGTCAGATGAGATTTCTTGAAGTTTATTTGAAATCCCAGAGACTGGAGAAAGGCCATGGTGTCCTTGGCCATCAGGAGACAACCTTCCTGGCTGGACGCCCAGACTATCCAGTCGTCCAGATAGGCTGCCACCTGAATTCCCCGACTCCGTAGGACCTGAATGATGGTATCCGCTAGTTTGGTAAAGATCCGTGGAGCTATATTGAGCCCGAAGGGCATAGCTCTGAATACGTAAGCCTTTGCCTTGAGTCTGAAACCAAGGTAGGGGGTGAAGTGACGAGACATCGGCAGATGCCAGTAAGCGTCGGTAAGATCTATGGAGATAGTGTATGCCCCAAGGAGTAGTAGGGTTCGTATTTGCGAAATACTTAGCATCTGGAACCTGTTGCACTGAATGAAGTAGTTGAGCTTGACAGATCCAGAATGACTCTCTTCTTGTCCGAGCCTTTCTTGGGAACACAGAAGAGACGGCCTTGAAAACGCAGGGACTTGGCTGGGCGGATGACTCGTTTGGCCAAGAGGTCCTGAACATACTTTTCCAGGAAAGGTGTTGAGTCCTGGAAGAACCACTTGGGGGGAGGAGGTGGAGACTTTCACTTCCATCCAAGACCTTCGGACACTACACTGAATGCCCAGTCGCTGAATGTCCACTGATGTTTGAAGCAGACTAGGCGACCCCCTACCAGAAGGGTCTCATTGTTTGCCTTGTCCAGCTCCTCTGCCTCCATGTTAACCTTGGTGGTGTCCTCGATGTTTGTTGCCGGCACCTTGGCCTTTACTGCCACGGTGATCACCTCTCTGGGGAAAGTTCTGTCCAGAGTAGTAGGCCTGAAAGTTGGCCTTACGCTGTTCATAGTAAGGGTTGTAGGCAAGGGAGGGGGCTGGGTAAGGAGGAGGAGGCATCTGGTACACAGGAGCTGGGGGAGGAGGTCCAGCTTGACGGTGTGACGTCTGCTTGGGTCTCTTGGTAGACTTGGGCTGAGGCCCTTGGCCAGGGGTAAACTTCCTCTTTTAACTGGAAGCATCCCACTTCTCAAGAAGATTTCTTTTCTCCCGGGCAGCGATATCGAGGATCTCTTTAACCATATCATCGGGGAATAGTTTATCACCCCACACA
The DNA here is from genome assembly GCF_015104395.2 of Macrobrachium nipponense. Taxonomy (NCBI): domain Eukaryota; kingdom Metazoa; phylum Arthropoda; class Malacostraca; order Decapoda; family Palaemonidae; genus Macrobrachium; species Macrobrachium nipponense. Next base: position 55,201,656 of record NC_087203.1, on the reverse strand, counting down.
GAAGAGTCGATCAGGCGTTTAGGCTCATGCCGAACCTTGGCGCTGGCAAGGACATGTTTCCGGCATGCCCTGCGTGCCTGACAGAAGGCATATAAGTCCCGTTGCATGGCGATCGCATGGGATTTAGACAGGACTGTGTAGAGGTCCTTGCCCGGGTTATTGTTGATTGATACCTCCAACATAGTCTGGTGAGACAGGGAGGCTGACAGGCAGACTCTGCTCTCATACTCTGTTTTGAGGAGGGCTTTGGAAAGTAGGGGTAATCGTTCCTGAAATTGCTGACTAGCGCAATTGTTAGCCAGCTTCCCTACGCTGAAAGTGAGGTGGACCCCTTTCCATATCTCAGAGTCATTCGGTAGTACCAGCGAGGTCGGCTTGCACTCCTTGAGGTTAGGGCAGCGAAGTCGGCTTGCACTCCTTGAGGTTAGGGATGGCTTTTTCCTCAGTAACGGCCTTGAAAACAGACTGAGCCATCTTTGTGGCAAAAGGAACTACCATCTTGTCTGGCGTCAAGAAAGATGTGAGATTCTTTCCGAAGGCTGACACCTGAGCACTGGTACAGGCGGCCTTCTTCATCTCTGCCAGGAGAAGCTTTTGAGCCAGAGTGCTTAAAGATCACCGTTTCCTTGGGGATGGTGGCGTCTCGGATGGAGGCTTCATCACTAAGCCTCACTTAGCAGTAGGGGTAGGCTGCTTGATTAGGATAAAATTCCAGGTCTTCTAATGGCCTGGCCCCTAGGCCTTCCCCATAGTGGAGAATGCCATCAGCCATAGGCATGGTGACAGCACAATGCCAAGGATTCAGTGGGTTGAAGACTGGAAGTTGGGAGGCCAGTGGCAACTGACCCAACTGAGAAGCTGGTTGTGCAGGAGTCTGTATAGTCGACTTGAGAGTAGACAACTCCAATGAAAACTCAGCTATTTTCCTGTGAACTTGGACTGCAAGGACTGCAGGAAGGAGCTCAGCTTCAAATCCAGGGCAGCATCTAGGTCGGCGGTGGTCAAGGGTGCCTCAGAGGGAACAGAGGGAAACTCGGTGGAGAATGAACCCACCTCAGACACCGGGGATGGCTGGAGCTTTTGAGACAGTGCAAAGGTTGCCTCACCACTCTCAGAAATAGCAGTAGATGAGGCAGCTGGAGAAAACAGACAAAGAGGTGTGGAGGTGGTCCCAGACAGAATCTCAGAGGGGTCTCCCAAGAGATCTTCTTCTTCCTCCGAGCAAGGAGTATCCACCTGCTCCTCGGTCTCGGTATCCAGATCCATATCTTCAGTATTTATATCCAATTTAGCTAGATCAGGGGTAGTGGTGTCTAAGGGTAACAGCTGCACCACAGGGACGGTGGCATTATACACCGCCGAAGGTTGAGCATCAGGAAAGAGGAGGGTTCTAAGTTCCTCAGAAGGAAGGTAGGGTTGACCCTTCTTCCTATTTTTACTAAAACCCCGTACCCAAGTTTTTAACTGGCGTTTAGCCCACTTCCGGTCCTTTTCGGGGACGGTAGGTCCATAGCAGGCGAAGTGAAGAAGGTCCTTGCAGACACGACACTTTTCCGGGCCCCAGATGACGGCGGAGCCATGGGTGGAAGAGCAGTCTGCATGCTTGCGACAACACTTATGTCCACAGGGGTCGAATATCGCCGACTTGCAGGTGAGATGGGCGCAGGCTACTTCTTGTAAGGAAGAAAACTTACATGAATATTTTAGACATGAAAAAAAATTGGGTCCGAAGACCCCAATCCTTAGCCTAAATTAGTAAACAGTATTTTACAGAAATAATATATTTCACAGAAATAAAGACAAGCTAGCCTAGCGGAAGCTCATGACTAATTTATATAATATAGGCTAAGGAAGGAAAGAAGGGCAATATCTGGGAATAACCAACCTTCATTCAAATCCCTCATAATTCAGTAAGAAGGCACTGAAGCCGGGGGGCAAGGTGCCAAGCGACGGAAGTCAAAGAAGCACTGAAGTAGGGAGGGGAAAACTGAACATCGGAACTCAAAATTCCATCCCAGTCAGTAGAAGAGGGGGGTGTGGTGGTGCCCGGGCCGACCGATTAACGGATGAAAGACTGACTGGAGGACACGGCCTAGAGGGGAACAACCTGAAGGGGGGGCCAGACTAAAGGGAATTCAGAAGAACCGACCTTCAGGAAGGTACATTATTCCCAGATACAAAGAGGGTGTCAAAAGTCCCAAGGCGGCCGCTAGGGGTGCAGACGGAAAGCAGGGACAGCGGCAACCCAGCTAGGCTACGGCCGACAGGTGGCCGAGCCAAATGGTCGGCCGACCTTGTAGGCCGACAGCCACTAGGCTAGGCTCTATTCTAGTTGGAGGGGAATCCTGGCAGGATAGGGATCCGACACTAGAAAATGGCTACAGCTGACATGGCTGACCTTATAGGCTGACAGCCACTAGGCTAGGCTCTATCCTGGTTGGAGGGGAATCCAGGCAGGATGAAGAATCAACACTAGAAAATGGCTGCCAAGCTGGGAGGCTGACCGCTTCTGGGCTAGGCTAAATCCAAGGGTGGAGGAGATTCATAGAAGGATGAGGAACCGTAGCCAGAAGGCGGCCGAGACCGACAGGGCAACAAGGACGACCGCTAAGACACGGGGCAACATGCACTCATGTCCTAGCACGCTTTGGGGGGCTGGCTAGGGGAGGGGCGAGAAGCATGAATGGAGACTCGGCCGACACGTAAGCCGACGTCGGCCGAAGACGGAGCTGTCCACTGCAAGCGGTGGAAAACTGGCAATAGGCAAGTCTGAAGACAAGGGACAGGCTACCCCTGACGGGCGACAGCGAAGTTCATCCAGCAAATGCTGGGGAACGGACCCAATGTCCACCCGAAATTCAGGGGGAACTCCCGTGGGTGGAGTAGGCTAATTAACGAAGTCCAACGAAGGTCAAAGGCCAAGAACCGGATGAAGCTAGCTAAGATAAAGACCTAAATAAAAGGAAAATACTAAATATTCTATTGAAAAATAAATAAATAAATAAATAAATAAATAAATAAATAAATAAATAAGTAAATAATAATATGAAATAAAATATAAAAATAATCATGAGCTTTGTAAGGCGGCGAGACCGGATCCGCCACGAGGCCGAAACCAGTCCTGAAAAAACTCTGGCTAAAAATGCTCAACTTCTGAGAAGGAGGAGGAGAAAACAAAGCCATGGTCCAAAATCAGAGAAAAAGCAGCAAAATAACAGTAGGCAGTTATAGGGAATGTTGCAGGTCCGTCGCTAGCTACACACACTGATATTGGGAGACATAGGCAATGTAACGGCTCCCCAATATCAATCGCTACCCCTTCCTAGCAGATGAGGTTAAAATGATGTAGGTTCAATCCTATCAGAAGCATCCTGTTATGGTGAAGCAATCCGTCTAGCAAAAGCCGCTGGGATAATAAGACATGACATGCTCCATTAGAAGTCAAATTTCATCAGCTATTTTCATGACAAAGACTTAGAACAGGCTGTGCCACCATCACTGCTTCAGTTTGTATGCATGATCGAACATGGTGCAGACATTAAGTCCCAACTCTATCATGGAGCATTGAAATTAGACTTTGCTACATCACAACTTTTACAGTACAACTGCTTCATCAAATACAAGGAAGGAACGGATGTCCACAGGCATTCCAAGGACTGGGAGCCACATTTTGCAGTCTACATGAGCCTGTATGTGTTTGCCAAGACGAGGAAGAGACAAATAAATGCTCCATGAGAATGTGGCCGGGCTCAGCATATCATATAAGCAAGTCCTAGAAATCTCAGCACAGTTAGGAGAAGCAGTTGTTGCACAGTATGTGGAAGTTGGAGTAATCTGTCCCCCAGTCTTGAGAAAGAATTTGTTCACAACTGGAGCAGTTGACAACATAGATCATAATCCGACTGCGACCACAGCTGAAACATCTTTACACGGTACAAGTGTGTCCATTTTCCAGCATCCAAACATAGGAAATCCTGGTGATGAACGTGAGCCACTCAAACTAGATATAGAGTCAAAAATGAAGGTTAAAAAAGTTCCAGAGCTTTCAGAAGCATACACCAATATCACTCTGCAGCTGCATATGTGAACAGTAGCAGATCGAGAAACAGCAGCACGGTATGCATAACTTTGAAATGCTTGCCCGGACAAAACTTATGTAAAGAAAGACAAGCATCTTGGTGGTCATCTTGAAAAATATGTCTCAGAGTGCTTTTTAAACAGGAAAATATTGTTCAGCAGGCTTCAAAACATAGGAACCCACACTTAGATCTTGCAAATCAGACAACTACAAATATTTCTAAGCAAAACATCTACGTCTTATTTTGGTGACCATCTTGAAAATGGCTGTCATCTTGGATTTTCAATCAGCCAATTGGGCAGATTTGATTAGTATACCTTGGAGGACACCTGTGCCAAATTTAATGCTTGTATCATCATTTGCACGATTTTTCTGTTATCTGCCCCACTAAAAATTAATTGAAACATGCTAACCTATAGTCAAACCAAAATGTGGCAGGTGACAGGAGGTTTCTCCCGGACTATATCATTCGCAGTTAAGAACATTTTGGTCATTTTACGGTTTTACCCATAAGGAAATCGATCTACTTAAACCTAAAACCTCAGCGGTAAAGGCGATTTAAGCACACATATGGAGTGTTCGTTCCATATTTATCCCGGATTTTGTTTTCATTTCTACTAAATGCAACATCAAGTAACCTTTGCGTGTGTGCTTGTGTGTGCGCATATAAACCAAAAAGGAATTATTAGTACACACACATACATTATATAAATAACTGCTAAAATTGAGTATGGACAATAATCAAATGGCTTGAAATTATGGCATTATTACAAGATCTGTGATTATTATTAGAAAAACACACACACACACACACAAAAAGGAGCCATTAAGAACAACCAAAATTTACTCTTTGTTTGTTTAGAAAACGAAGTACAGTAAATGACAGATCCTGGGTAAAGTCATAAACAAAGGATTAACCTCGAGGCTGAGGTTTAGGAGGATAAATAGATCTGGCAGAGCTGCATTCTTTTCCTGGCACCACCCTAGCGATCTTAGTATCCTGAAAAGACATTTTTTTTATACTTTAGCATCTAAAACATTGAACCAAACAAATAAACAAAAAGGCAAGGTATGGTTGACCCTTTACAGCATACAGATATAGAGATTTGATAAGAGATAAAGTTTTATAATCTTTTAATTGCATTACCTATCCCTGAATAAGACTGCTTCCAAACTTCCTATAAGCCAAATTGATCTTACTGAAAGATTTTATCAGGTACCGGGGTCGCATCTGTAAAGGATTGAAATTCCAGCTTGCATGATTAGGATTTAACTCATTATAAAGACATAAAATTAGTTTGGCCTTTCATCTTTGTCTGTATATAGCAGTGTTTTGTATATGTACATTGTCATTCACTTAACTCACTCTTTAAAGAACGTACTCGCGGACGTGTTTTTCCTTTTTCAGCCATGGAAAGAGCGGAAGAAACTGTGAGATATGTTCTCTGTGTTTTCAGCCAGGTCACTCGCAGTCAGGTCACTTACGACGTTCACAAGTAGTACTTTGCGATAGAAAAGATAAACGATGGACCCTTGGCTGATATGACGAGAGTTTAAGATTGGGCACATGAAGCTACCAATATTCCAGATGTAAAACTATTTATGATGATTTATAACAAGGAAAAAGAGAAAAAAGTAAGAAAGAAAAGTGTGAGTGGAGGGATTGGTCTCGCTCCATCCAATACAGAACTTAATCCGGCTTTACTAATAAGCTGATGAAATTTTTCCCATTGTCTACAAGAGAAAAAGTCCTAAACTTTTAGATTCAAATACAAAGCATTCTGATGACACCTCATGTCATCTGCCATGACATTTTGGTTTGATGATTCGTAGCCTAAATTCTATACTACAACACATAGGTTACTTCACGCACTGTATATAACACTTAAGATATTATATTGCGTTGTGTACATAACGAATCTTTAGATGATGGGAACTTACTGTCTGAGATTGGCATTCGCACAATATCTAGTATTTCATAACCCTCATCTAAAGGACACCACAAAAAATTCTCCTTCTTCTTAGATATGAATATCCCCTAAAGAAATTTTCCTAAATGATCTTGATATGGAAGGGATACTTAATTGGCTTGCAGACCCCGACGAAATCTTGGAGATCCACAAGACAGTGTTTGGCCTGGGAGATATCTCAACTATGACAGGCTCGTAGCCGTCGTTAACCAACACCAAACCATTCGACCAACCATCGAATTAACAAACAACTGATGACCGATGCTTAAGTAGTATCACACACATACTTACAATTTAATACATGTAATAACCAAATACAATAGTTTTAACAACTAAATACAAACACAACAAAACGTAATGTCTTCCTTCTGGACAATACACATTTCCACTTTCTGTAAATACGGAAAGTGCACAACACTAAAGTACAACTTACGATAAAGTACAGTTTCTCTTGTCCTAGTTGTGACACTTTCATTAACGTAATATTTCTTTTCAACCTCTCTCTCATATAGCTTTCCTGATCTTTGAGAATGTATGCTGCTGCCGGGATTAGAGTTCATATCCAAAGTTAATAGTGGGATTGTGGGGGTATCATCTAACATCCAGTAATGTTTAAATCTGGAAGATATAGTATATCTCAAGGGAAGAATTATCTTACAGAATTAGCCCCCAGATTCCTAGGGTGGGCAGATTCTGGAGATAGGACTCTCAGCATTCTTTCTGGTTTGATCATCTTTATAACTGAATTGGGGCTAATTGTATTGTTGCAATCCTCTGTCCTATCAAGCAGGTTTGCTTATATTTGAGCCTTTCTCTTTATATATGATGCCCTCACTTAGTCTTAGCTTAGGGTTATGTGTAAACATTTGGAAGTCTGCTTTTGTTTGTGCCATTAGTTGAGGATTGAACTCCATGAGGATTACGCAGCATCCTTTTAAAAGATTTTGTGTGTGTGTTTTTTTTATCTCAATGAATATCATAAAGACTCTTGTAAAGGAAGGTATAATTAATTCACAGCAGACGTGCATTTGGTATCCAGCCCCGTCCGTTACGACGCTCCTGATTGGCTTGTGATGAGCCAGTCACAAGGCTGGAAACTGACCAATATCTTCCCAGCAGTCAACAAGTACAAATCTTCGTTTTGACCTCTCCCCACTTAATATTCTTAATCTGTTGCTTGTAATTTTCATATTGATAACCCTAACTATAATTTTGGTAGCATTGTCATATGACATCTAAGCTACAATACTGTAAGAAAAACAAAACGATATATGAATGTACTGCGATGTCATGTAAGGAATGAACGAATATATTTTATATTAAAATTTCATGTTTATGCCACTATACATTTTTTAGCAGTAAGTTTTCTGAAGTACATAATTCATATATCATTATAATCCTAAAATCATTGGCTTGACTATGTTTAGTGATGAGGTGTAATGAAAGTTATAACTTTTGAAAGTCAGGAGAGGTCGAAGCAGAGATGAGTAGTGATTAACTGCTGGGAAGATACTGGATTTGTGCCTGACAACTGGTTCGACTTCCCAGCCTAGTGACTGGCTCATCACTAGCCAATCAGGAGCGTCGTAATGTGCAGGTGATGTAAATTAATTATAGTACCCAAGGATCCCTTGATGTTGACTTGCCACAGATGACAAATGTTGGACCTAACGAACTTGATCGAAAATCCCAGTGATATAAGGGGCTCAAACTCCTGTATGGGCACGAGTTAAATCTAACAAGATTAAAATTGGTAGTAATTGTGTGGATGGTGATAAGTTGAAGGGAGGGACAAGAAGTGACAAGATCAGCATGTTTGACATAAGAATGATTAAAAACTGAGGATCCTCCATGTTACAAACATGTCATTAGAAACTAATTACAAGATGTTACATAATTCTTTTGAATTGTTTGGGAATATTTTAGAAATTAGAATGAGATTTGAAGACCAAACTTATAAGTGGGAGACATCAGTTTCATTCAAAAGCCACGAGGAAGCTTTGAAGGCAAGTTGTAGTATCAAAAACATCAAAAATCTATATTGCTGGTATGATGGATGCTCTTTGTGAAAAAGTACTACCAAATAACTTAGATATCTATGGAACTGCAGACTAATACCCTTTTCCAGAGAAAGCCTAAACCACCAGAGGCTATCTGCAACAGCTAAGGGTGATAGAACCTTTGTCATCATTAAATGAGAGCTTTAGTTCTTCACTCCTTATGCTACACAACCATATGCTGACTCACTGGTATTGCGGGATATGTGTAAGGAGTCCCTCTTCTCCTAGGCTAGTATTCCTAGGAAAGGAAATATCAAGACATCTCTCTAAGTCTTTGGATAACTCAACCCATTGCCTCTGTAATGGGTCTGGGAGTTGATCATCCCAATCAGGTTGATGCTTCCACAAATTCTGCAAGTATATCTATGCCCCAATAGTAACAGGTATAAGTACTCCTATTGGGTTGTAAATCTGTGCAACTGTTCTTAACACTTCTCTCTTAGTCTAACTGGACTTATTTATCTTAGTAGGACGTAACGTCTTGGTATCTTTCTCTTTGTCCCTATTCAGACCTAAGACCTTATGAGTTGCTTTCTCTGGCACTAATCCCATATGCTCTACCTATAGTCTGCAAAAAGTCATTATTACTGGTCCATTCCTTCAGGTACAAATGTGCCTGTGCAAATATCTTACTTGCTTCATAGAAAAAATTTACCAGTTCATCATTATCATCATATCATCATTGTTAGTGAACTGTAAGTTATCTACATATAGTCATCTTTTTTATCCTTTCTATGTCAGATGGGTGTTTTTAATCGTTGAATTCAGCAGAGAGGGAGAACATGTAGCTCAAAAAAAAAAAAAGACTCGAAACTTATACACCAACAATCGATTGTTAGGGTTTGTTGCATCTTCCAACCATAATAATCTTGTATAGTTTCTATTCTCTTCTCTAAGTTGCACCATTAAAAATGCCCTCTCTATATCACTAATACAGGCAAACGAGTTTATTCTAAACTGCAATAGAACCTTGAGTAGGTCAGCTATAATATGTCATTCCGTCTACCATCAGTAGTTCAAATTTAACCCATTTTTTCCCTGTCTGACCTGCTGGTCAAATACTATCCTAATGGACTGTTGCACTGACCTTTTTAACACTATGATGTGCTAAGAAATGACAGTCTTCATCAGTTTTAAAATATTCTACACTCTTTATGAACCTCCTATCCTTCTGATCCTTCAGGATTTTCTGGTAGTGTTCTAGATATTGAATGTGTAACTCCCGCTTGTCCACTTAGTATAATGATATAAGACAGCGACAGTTAGTATGTCTTTTCTTACGACTGTTGTTCGTAAGCATTGTTGGTTCTACTTTCCCTTCTTGTCTGAGTGATATCTAGTAGAGTTGGTTCTTCTTTAGAATAAGGGAGATGACTCAAACGGATGGAGTACAATTTTAACAACTTTATTTCTTAGCTGCTCCATCACTGGAGTATAGAGATTGTTTGGTCGGATGACCGCTCCGTTGAGTAATCTGAAGTGAACTAACTATATAGGAGCATCGCGTCGATAGCGGAACACTAGCTATCTCAGCGATTTATCATAATTAGAACAAAATGAACACGTAGCCCTGCGGCCTCGGAAGTCATGCGCTTCCGCTATGGGTGAATAGGTCAACCGCTTCCCATGGAAGGTGTTGTGCTTTGTTTTACAAATTCAGAAAAGGATTCGACATGCAAACACAAACCAGGCTACTGCAAGCATTGCAAGCATGGTCTAGTTTTCACGTCTTGTTTATGGTTACGTAGTGACACTCCTAATTCGCCAATGACCCTTTAGGTCGTGGGTTTATTTACAGATATGGAATTTATCTGTATTAAAAATGTAACTATTACATTAGGCTCGGACAGCTACCATTCAAGCATTGAACATTAAAAATGACGTTAAACCTGGTTTTTTAGGAGTGTGACCGTATGTATATATTTAGTCATAACCATAAACAAGTGATTAAGAAAAATATGCATAAAAGTATATGTAAAAAAAAAATACATACCTAATGGACATATTCATAAGTAAAGAAAATGCATGGAAAATACAGATCCATGTTTGCTATGTATGGTATAATATTAGTAAATGATTATGAGGTACCAAAAAATAAAAGGTTACATGTATACATGAAGATTATAGTAATAGGTAACCCGATTAAGAATAGTTGTTACCCCACGGAGATACATAATTTATACATGATCATGGATAACTGTTTAAGTATATTTGTTACTCTTTGTAAAGATATAAAGATAACATATGACTGTGCACAAGATATAGATTCCTGGTACGTACACGCACCAACATTTTAATATATAGGGCTTCAATATTTTATTAGGTGCCCGAAAGATACTTTTAACTGTTCATATATTTAAAAAAATAATGCAAAGGCTTGGAGTTTCTTGTCCTACATATTGCCAGCGTACAGACCGCTTTTCACACACAACTCAATTCCAAACAATTTTCCTCCGAGTCAAGTGAAATGGCCAATTTCAAATGGCTCTAAACGTAAATGCCTTTAACGCAATAGGAGTATTGTCTGGACGTGGTAAGACGTTTCTCTGAAGATCCATCTGTGTTGGCCTCAACCTACGCCAAGCAAAGATGTTAACGGTGATAAAAATCATCACCATAACGCAAAACACAGCTAGATTTTCTCCTCCTGCATAAGTCGGTGATGTGTGGTCCATCTCAGCTAGTTGCGTCAAACGATGAGCCACCTTCGCGTTGTATGGGAGAGGTAGTGATGGGATAACAGTAGTTGTCCATGTGAAGTTCGCAAAGTAGGCCCGTTCACGGATGATAGTGTTAACCCCTCGGACTGTGGACGTCCCGTTACAACCGTCGGCTGCAACGAAGACCTGGGAGTGGGCCATGGACCTGTCCGGACATGCCACCTCGAAGCCGGCCTTGTCGTATCGTATCCATGAGCCGTTATTCAGTCTGTAATTGAACTTATTATCGTCAAAAGGATAAAGTTTTTTCAGACAACCTTCATGTGTATGGGAGAGAGAACCGTTTAGCACTATACCTAACTCGCACGAATCCATTGACATAGGATGGAATTCAAAGGAGTCAGCTGTACAGACTTTATTATTCATGGCTTCTGAACAGTGAGTGAATTTATCTAAGTCTTTAATGACTGTATATGATTCCCTATCAGGGGAAATCAATACGTGTCCCGTCAAATTGGATATTACTGGACTTGAGTTATTCGTCATGAAAGTTGGGAACGGTGCTATTTTGTATGCTTGCCAGGCATCAGAAGAATCAAAGGGAATGGTAATCATGATCCTGTAATTTTCAATGCTTACCGATATTAAGCTATGATAAAATTCTATCTTATGGGCGTCTAATAAGGAACATAACCTAGTTTCTCCCGTCCGTTCTCCAAAGTTAAAGTCAGATCTTTAATAGGCAAAAGATGTGGGGATAAAACACCCCTTGTTGCTAGCGTAATAGCTTCTACATAGTCTTTTGATTTCTCAATAAAATGTGAAATTTTGGTACGGATATGATCTATTTACGAACTATAGTAAGCTAACGTAGCCAGCAAGTGTTGCACTTCCATAATCTAATCGATATTACTAGAATGTTCGTTCACCAAACTCATTATTTGATTGATTGAGGATAACTGATTACGCAATTCTGACAAAACTAACTTGTTTTCATGTTGCAATAACTCAATTCTCTTATTCTGATCATTTATTTTAAGACGATTTGAAATTCCTAAGCCTAAACTTGCAACAGATCCAAAGATGTTTAATGCGGCAAAGATAAACGGGTTGAGTCGTTTGAGGTTATTGTGCCGCACAGTCCACATCAGCAGATCTCGAGCCAGAGCTTCTGCCTCGGCAGTTTTATTTTGCAAGTCGTATGATAACATTTCCGCGACGCTTAGTGTTTGTGCTAGCGAACTCTCTGGGTTAGCAGGAAAATGACATTGGTGCATTTCATTCAACGAAACAGCAAACCTTAACAGGTCACTCTTTAGGTTAATGACGTCATCCTCCGGGAGAAAGATCGCTTGCATATCTATTTCTATAACTATATTGCTTGCGGTAATGAAAACGTCTTCTGTTCTTTCTACAATGGTGCCATGAGTAAAATCTATATTTTTGGTTTTAGCGCTCTTCCCACACGATAAAGATGTCTGAACGAACAGTATCACTCCTAACAATAAAAGCTTCATTTTGGAAACCTGCAATGAGTAAAATATATGTAATTACTCCTGTTTAAGAAAAATGTTTACATACAATTATTATATATATATAAGTGATTATACAAGTTTCATAGATACAAAAATTTCCCTCACTTCCTTCTACCCTTCTATTAGTTTCTGATGTGAGCCAATGGAACAATTCTATTATCAGTGGGTTGGGATACGTTTTGAACTCTAAATCTATTGGCCGTTATTATTTCTAAAATGTTAAACGGGCCTTCAATCTTAGGTGTCAGTTTGTAATTGAGTCCTTTGCGTACATATACTTGTATGTATACCTTATCGCCCACGGTATATGTTTTAGTTGGCTTAGCTATTTTATCATGATTTCTTTTCATTATGATTTGTGATTCTTCTAGATTCTTACGAAGTATATTATATCGACTTATGCTTGCATCCATAACATCCTTTAGAGGATTTGATAAATTGGTTGTAGGCGTTAATACATGGAAAGGCGTTCATGTATCTATTAAAATGTCGCCTCGTGCGGCGACATTTTAATAGATACATGATATGAGTGATTAAGAGTGCTTAATACCGCAGGTATGGCAATATCCCAGGGTCCATTCCCCCTAATGTAACTCTTAATATGTTTAAAACCTTACGATTTGCTCTTTCCACTAGCCCGTTAGACTCTGGGTGGTAGATCATGGTATTAATTTTCTTTCTGCAAAGGAATTCACACAATGAGTTAAGGAAATGATTATTGAACTCTCCACCTGAGTCAGATATTATCATGTGTGGAATTCCATGTTTACAAATGTAGCACTTGTAAAACTTCTTAGCGCACTCGACCGCGGTTTTAGTTTTAAGCGCTATCAGTTCGGTATATCGAGTCAAGGCATCTATGATTACTAGGAGGTGCTTATTTCCTCTGTCTGACTCGTAAAACTCTGTTAATAAATCTAAGTGTACTCTTTCAAAGGGTTGATTGGGCACGGGATAAGCCCCTAGGCTGACAGGTGTCTTCGTGTGCCCTTTGTTTTCCTGACAAGTGCGACAATTAGCTATGTGCTTTTTTATATCTGTAAGCATCGTATGCCAATAAAATAAGGATTTGGCTTTCTGTGACATGATGGAGAAACCCGGGTTGCCATGCAATGGATTTGCATGCAACCAATTTAAGACAGTGTGTATAAGTGAGATTGGTACCACTACCTGGTCGGTACTCGCCTGTGGTGTGTTGCGGGTTTTCCTCGTCACGGATCTACACAGAATATTATCCTTGATTATATAATTCTGCTGCTTATACTTTTATAAATTCCTTTTCCTTAGGATTTCCGTTTAAAGTGTTTATGATTTTTTCTAATTGCTGATCTTTTCTTTGTTCTGTCTGTATTAGTTCAGCACTCCAGCCCAGATCTTCCTGTTCAGATATAGTTTTAACAATAGGCATGGATGTTGATATATCTATTAATTCAGCCAATGGCTCCGTACAAGATGATGCGGGGTTGCGTGATAATGCGTCAGCAATGATATTTGCTTTCCCAGGTAAATACCCGATCCTTGCGCCAAAGTCTTGGATGATCATATGCCACCGAGTTCGTTTGGGGCTGTGACTAAAGCCTTTAAAGAAGTCGGTTAGGGGCTTATGATCAGTGAGAACCTTGATGGGATAACCGTATATTATGAACTTAAAATGCACTAGTGAATTAACAATAGTGAGCCCTTCCTTGTCTATTACTGCATATTTACTTTCGGAAGGTCTCAGTTTATGTGAATAAAAAGCTATAGGGATAAACTGTTTGTCATATTGCTGAAGCAATACCCCACCTACTCCTAGGTCTGAGGCATCTGTTGCAATAAAGAATTCCTTACCGAAGTCCGGAAATTTTAAGATAGGAGAACTACACAGTTCATCTTTCAAGGTATCAAACGTCTGTTGATGTTTCTCAGACCATATGAAATCTACGCCCTTCTTTATAAGATCGGTTAAGGGAGCGGCTATGATTGAGTAGTTGCGTATAAAATGCCTATAATAGCCACTACAACCCAGAAATTGCTGTATTCCCTTGACGTTAGTAGGTATTGGAAAGTTACGGATAGCCGATACCTTATCGTGGACTACTTTAAGACCTTGACTAGACACCGTGAAACCTAAATAGACTAGTTCTGTTTTGAAAAATTCACACTTACTTATCTTTACCCTTAGGTTATGCTGTCTTAGTCTTTGTAGCGCTAGCTCTAATTTACGTAGATGTTCTTCTAAGGTATTAGAAAAGATTATGAGGTCGTCCATATAGGCATGTAAGATATCTCCTAACAAGTCTCCAAACACTATGTTGATCATTCTAGTAAATGTTATGGGAGCACAATGTAAACCAAAAGGCATACGCAAAAATTCATAATGTCCCCTGGCTGTGCTGAAGGCAGTGTATGGGATACTCTCTTCCTCCATTGGTATCTGGTGAAAGCCTTTAAGTAAGTCCAAACTGGTAAAATATTTGTTCTGGCCTAGTAAAGATAAAATATCGTCAGTGCATGGCACTGGGAATCGATCAGGGATCGTTTCCTGATTTAAGCGACGGAAGTCTACGCAGATACGCAAAGTTCGATCTTTTTTCGGTACGACTATTAACAGAAAATTATAAGGGCTGTTCGATTTCCTAATGGCTCCTTCTTCTAGCATTTTACCTACTTCATCATTTATCTCATTCTGGAATTTCATAGGGAGTCTGTACAAAGGTACATAGATAACTTTCTGCTTGTCTTTTAACCTTATTTGGTGTTCTATGACATCCATTTTTCCTAAGGATCCATCCGTAGTGGAATAAACATCATGATATTCAGTTAAAAGATCAAGAAATTTCTGCTGAATTTCCTCTTCTTGAATGTCTTTATTGATTTTATTTTTTATAGATTGCAAAAGGGATTCATCCGCAACTGATTGAGCGTGATTGATCTCAGCGACAGTAAGAATGCGATGTTTATAAACTTCCACATCCAAGATATGTTGATTTTTGTGAATTACTAAAGTGGTATTCAAATGATTACAGACTTCAATGTTACATTGTTGTTGTGAGCCGACTGTATAAATGGCTTGTGTGACGGACAATCCGTGAGTTTTCAGTGTCGGAAAGGATTAACATTTCAGATCCCGGCAAGGTTTTCTTTACACGCACTAATATATTCGAAGTTACGTTCGGCTCGAGAGTTTGTGTGCAAGCTGATACTACGGGGGAGCGAGAATTCTGTTGGGTCGCATGGATTATTTCTGGATTCATGAGACAAGTGATTGGTTCTTCAACGTACGTTACTATTCTATTTGTTGTCTCCTTGTTGTCCAAAACTGATTTTAAGGTTTTAGAAGACTTATAGAATTTTCCTTTGATATACACGCCGTGTTTGGCAGGGGCTAAGGTAATGTTTTGAGTGCCCATAGACGGGTATCCTATAATTACAGCGGGATACATATCAATGTTTCGTACAACGATAAAGGTATTGGAAAATGTACGCTTACCGACCTTGTTCTGGACATGAGTTACTCCTACCACATTTAATTAATTATTTCCTATACCCGAGAGTCTTATTCCGGACTTCTCTATAGGGAAGTTTGGAAACAACAAATGGTGAGTCCGCAAATCCATGATATTACGTGGACTACCAGAATAAAAAAATAATGTGAAGGACTTGTGTTCTAAATTTACTGCATGTAAGGTTGGGCGTAACTCATCTTGACTTATAATTGCGTGAATTTGTTGCAAATCTACGGGAACCTGCACTGATTTTTTGGATACGGCTGTGTGTTTCATAGGAAAATCAATTGCCTCACAATGATCTGGTAAATGATTAAATTGATTATTTGATACAAAAGATGTTGATATGAATGACCCAACATCGT
The DNA here is from genome assembly GCF_015104395.2 of Macrobrachium nipponense. Classification (NCBI taxonomy): domain Eukaryota; kingdom Metazoa; phylum Arthropoda; class Malacostraca; order Decapoda; family Palaemonidae; genus Macrobrachium; species Macrobrachium nipponense. Next base: position 55,185,500 of record NC_087203.1, on the reverse strand, counting down.
CCTCTCCCCCCTTGGAGGTTACTACGTGGTATCTGCTTTGTTTTGCACACTCGGAAAATTCGTCTGACCTTGCGAGTTCTGGCTAGACGGCCCAGGAACAGAGTTACTTGAAGCACGATTTGTTTGTTTCTGCTGTTGAACAGCATTGCTGTTCGCCTGCTTCTTTTTAAAGTACTGAGGATTCTTCTTTTTGCTTTCATTGGCAATTGTTTGCGTGTTTCTAGGATTCTGCTGTTGATTCCGCGAGAAGCATCGATTATATGAATGAGTGGAACTGTTATGAATTGAACAAAAACGCGTCCGACAGTCTGAAATCATGTGACCTGGCCTTTTGCAATTGTAACAAGTCATCCCTGCTGCTTGATTATTATTAACCACGTTTACTTGTTGTGGCTTATTCTCATTTTTTGCAAAAACTTGAGTAAGCAAGGGATCAAGGTCAGCACATTTAGACATGTGTTTTTTGATCTGTTTATACACATCTAGTTCCGTACTGGCGGGCGTTAGCTTTTTGTCAAAACACCGTACTAAAGCTTCAGGCAACATGACTGTCATATAAGTCAGATATATCAACCGTATGAAATCTTTCATGGCGATATTGGATCTTGTAACCCACGCGGAGTTACTTAAGTTATCCTGATATTCATTTAGCCGGTCGGCAATTACTGCCGCCCGTTCCACAACATTAAGCTGAGTCATAGAGGCTTGGTTAAGGATGTTCCTTAAAGCCAGCACTACGTCTAAAGCCTCTTCACCGCCATATATAGCACATAGCCTAACTTTGAAATCGTCCCATTTAACCGCCTCTTGGAAAGAGACTCCTCTAAGATATGCACTTGCATCTCCTTTAGCAAAGTCTATGAAGCTTTTGGCTTCCTGTAATTGTACAAATGGGTCTGTGATGCCTTTTGCATTTAAATGAGCGTCTACTGATGAGATCCATGACTCAACGTTTTGAGGCAGGAATCCATTGACCTGACCTTGAAAAGGGACTATTGCTGACCTCGCACTGACGAGAGTAACCACGGGATTGGGGTTACCCGGTGCGGAAGAGCCAGCCACAGTAGTTGCCATGTTAACTTTTACTTTTTTCTTATCACTACGATTCCTTGCGATCCTATCAAAGTATCTATAAGAGTACACACGACCACTGCGTAAACGCATATGCAATATAAAATAAAAATGTGTTGCAAATAATATGAAAGACCCCCAAAATGATAATATTAATACAGATAATGTGATAAAGATATTTTCCGGAGAACTCCTGGAAGAAAAAGGGATTAGCAACAACGAGAAAAAAAATTCTGCGGGCGAGAATTTGTGGTTGAAGATTGATTCCTGTAATGAATGAAGATTAAGATTGCGTATAACTCACACCAGGAATACTGGACGATCGACTCGTGATGTAAAACACTTCACTGATAAAACCTGAATGGATAAAGGATGTACTTAGCTTTGGTATATATGCGGAAAGAATGTTGACGTTCCGATGACGTCACTGCCTCTCTCTCTCTCTCTTGCGTTGCAGGAAGAAGTGTTGTTGTCGTGATGACGTCACAGTCTCTCTCTCTCTCTCGCATTGCAGAAAGAAGTGTTGTTGTCGTGATGATTGCTTCTCTTCCCGTTGATGATCCGATGCTGCTTCACGTCCGGTTCGATTCTTGGAGATATGTGATGAAAGTTGTTCACTAAACGTCGATGTTAATGCTCGAATTCGTCTCGATGAAGGACATTTCTTCATGTTCGTAGGATGTTTACAGTTGCTTGTTGATTGAAGATCCTGTTTCCTCAGTTTATTACTGATTTATACCTGGTATTCGATGATTCATTTCTTCGGCAGACGTATATGGTTCTTTTGTAATTGTAGATTTAGGCTAATCGCTGCCACCAGTATGTAACTCCCGCTTGTCCACTTAGTATAATGATATAAGACAGCGACAGTTAGTATGTCTTTTCTTACGACTGTTGTTCGTAAGCATTGTTGGTTCTACTTTCCCTTCTTGTCTGAGTGATATCTAGTAGAGTTGGTTCTTCTTTAGAATAAGGGAGATGACTCAAACGGATGGAGTACAATTTTAACAACTTTATTTCTTAGCTGCTCCATCACTGGAGTATAGAGATTGTTTGGTCGGATGACCGCTCCGTTGAGTAATCTGAAGTGAACTAACTATATAGGAGCATCGCGTCGATAGCAGAACATTAGCTATCTCAGCGATTTATCATAATTAGAACAAAATGAACACGTAGCCCTGCGGCCTCGGAAGTCATGAGCTTCCGCTATGGGTGAATAGGTCAACCGCTTCCCATGGAAGGTGTTGTGCTTTGTTTTACAAATTCAGAAAATTATTCAACATGCAAATGCAAACCAGGCTACTGCAAGCATTGCATAGCATGGTCTTGTTTATGGTTACGTAGTGACACTCCTAATTCGCCAATGACCCTTTAGGTCGTGGGTTTATTTACAGATATGGAATTTATCTGTATTAAAAATGTAACTATTACAAATGTACTTCCGAACTGTTGTTTTAATCTGTTTAAAGCCTATCCAAAGTTGGAAGTTTCTCTCCTTTTACTACCTTTCAAGGAAATGCCACAACATCCTGTTTGTCAATTTTGGAATAGGTGACAGTGCTCTCCGATTTCTCCATTGCTTTCTTTTCCTGTTCTGTTATCTCACTGCAGTTAATACCTATACGATCCAAACTACTTAAAGTTTCAAGATCTTTCCTTGCTTCTTTTAAATGAGTAGCCCCTTCAGTCATGGTTATATCATCTGCTTCCACTGCCAGTTTTAAAATGGAAACATGAGTTTCCTTGGCAGGAGGAGAACTACAGGTTACAGTCACCACATAGCAAAATATGGTTGGCACCAATACTAACTTCTCAAATGTCATAAATCCTGGCTGTAATATGTTGTACACATTGTCCACTGCTACTAACAATTCTGGAGGTGATTGTTTCTGTACAGGCAGGTCAAAATCTTTATCAGCCAAGCTGATTTTCGTTTCACACTCCTTGAATTCTTTTTAACATCGAATTTTTTTGCATATTCTGGTAGCTAGTCTACCACAATATTGTCCATATGTATTAATCTACCCCGAGGTACAACGATATTTGTGGTTTGGAAGTCAAGTAATCTCTTATTGATATATTCTCAATTCCCTTGCCCTTATAATGGAGTCCCTCAAGAGCGGATCTCTATATTAAAGGTCTCTCAGCACAGGTATTCAATAACCCTCTCTTTCGCACAATGTGACCTCTTTTACCCTTTAGGGTTATTGTGGCTGTAAGTAAGATTGACTTCTTAGTCCTCTTATTTCCCTGTCCGGTATTTGTCAGAGAATGTTTCAACTTGTACCCGACATCCTTAGTCTTATTTGGTTGGTTTTGAATACATATAACCTTATGATGTCTAACAGTGCAACCATTATTACAACCTTGCCTGTCACAATTGGAACTGAAATGTTTATTGGATGCGCATATGAAACACGGGCCCAGAGTTCTAAGTTTGTCTATCTTTCCTCCTCTGGTACATAGGATTTACAATGTGGCCATATATGATTGCCTCTGCAAAGTGCACATCCTTTTACCTGGTTTACCTGAGCTTTTAGGCCCCACCACTTTTTTTTTTTTCGGTCTTGCAGACTGCTCCGGGAAGATGATTAACAATTACTATATTACAAGTAGCAACGAATGAGTCGAAGCAAGAGTTGATGGAACACGTGAACAGTTGTCGTGTTTATAAAAATTTGGGATGTGTCAAAAAACCATCAGCGCATTTCTTGGGTTGATAAACTGTGGATGTTGATAATGTTGAACCACTCAAGTCAAGGTGGCGAGCACAGACGTGCGCAAGTAGACCTGGCGAGATGTGCACGTGCCGCTCACAACATGAGCAATGGGGGGGGGGGGGGGATGGGGGGGGGGGGGGGGAGTTATCACATGGTCTTTAAATCATGAAGAACCTGCTAGAACAATTAAGTGTGTCCATACTTGAGCCGCTTCTTGCTAAACCGGATATTTGATTCGTCTCCTTGCTGTGTTGTACGTCTTGGGCTTAGATATGATGACACCACCATCGATCATCAGGGATTCATCTTAGCTTTAGCAGTAGTAATGTTTACAGGAATTGTTGGCGTTTATGTGAATTGTACTCATCTGTTTGAGCAGACTTTGTGTAAAGATCTGCTTGTGTGTATTGATAACAGCGAACTCATTGATGGGAAATTGTTGTCATAAGGGTGAATCTTACTAATCCCAACTCGCGTATATCTTTTGAGATATACACATCTCAGTGATAAAGAGATGTATTATGGCATGTGGAATAGGTCATACTCGGAATGATTGTTTCTCTTTGGAGTTATGTGGGTTACTGCCACCAATTATCTAGTGATGCTTTTAAGTAATCACCGGTTTGTTAAGAGAGATGATTTAAATAAAATACATCTCCGATTTTTTTATATATTTTCAGGGATTTTCTTTACAAAGCGATTGAGTGATGTACACTCAATGACCTGTGCTATGTATCTGACTTAGGGCAGCAAACACGCCTTATGCTCTTGCACACTAACGCACAAACTAACTCACTAACAAAGTACATGAATTGGATTCAAAATTTATTAAAGAACAATATCAGATTACGTTTTGAAAATTACTAAAGTCACATCTGACTCGTAAGAAGGATTAACTTGTTTTAGATAAAGATAGATATTAGTGTTCAATATCTGTTAACTGACAACACATCACATGACCTCGCCCAGCTTGTTTGTTTAGTCTTTCACGCTTGCTGACATGACAACCTCAGCGGTTTACTCGTAATAATGCACCGATGCAACCCTGTCACTCCAACTCCTTTCATCTTCTTACTATATAGTTATCATATATATTATATGTTACTGCAAAAGCAATTGTGGATTTTCCTGTCCCTTAGACGAAGAAGCAAGTCCGTTCCTTTTCGGGAATGGCTGGCTTCTTTCATCGTTTAGTGAAGGGTTTTTCTATTTTGTTAGCTCCCTTTACAGATGTTTTAAGGGAGGATAGACAATTGTCTTGGGGGGAGTTCGCAACAGGTATCTTTTCAGAAAGTTAAGGATGCAGTAATGAATCCCCTGGCCCTGAAATTTCCGGATTTCAGTGTACTTTTCACACTAGTGACATGCCCAGTCCCGATAGAATAGGTTCTAGCCTTGTGCAGAAATTTGAGGGTAAATTCCATCCAATAGGATACTTCAACAGGAAATTCAAGACAAAGGGTAGCAATGAGAGATTAATGGCTACCGTGGATAAGAAAGCATTTGCTGCGGTGTCTATCTTGGTTCATTTTAAGGTGTTGTTAGTGGGGAATAAGGTAGATGTTCTTTTAGACCACAAACCATTATTAGATATTTTTAATAAGCCACATCTGTCGCCTAAGTGAGCTCGGTGGTTTTTGACAATTAGAGATTTTGATGTAAAGCTTAAATACGTAGAGGGTAGACATAATGTGGTAGCAGATGCTCTTTGTAGAAGAGGGTTAAAGTTTGTGTGGTTGCTAGTGGTTCTATAGAATGGGATATTAGTTTGATAGAGCAGAAACAAGATGAAGATGAAATTTTGCCGAACACAAAGGCGTTCCTTAGAGGTGAATTAATTAGGAAAGGTTATAGTTATGTTTTTCAAGTTTGGGGTTAAAGGGTATTGTTGCTTAGGAAAATTAAATATAAGTTAAGTAGTAATGAAAATATGGGGATGTACCAAAGATCTCAATAACCTTGTGATGTAATTAAGCCCATCTACATTTTTCACTTTAGTTTTGATATTTTTTAACTTCTTTTGTGTAACCTATAGGGTTTTCCCTTAGTACCTGAGAAAGTGCGTTCGGTCTGTTGTAAATTATGGCATCTTTTGCCATCCTTATTTAAAAGTCACTTTGAATATCACAATAAAGTATTTGAATCCTATTTTGTATTCCTTATTTATTTGTCTTAGAGAGAAGCCCATGTAGTGTTAATGGTATAGTAAACTATTATTTTGCTTAAGCCCCTCTCTTGATTCATAGCCATACAATTGATAAGTGACGAGATACAGCAAGCAAGTTGGAGGCACCACCTTACTACACTTGTTTCTAACTGGGAGTTAGAACTTGTCTCACAGCATAGGCTGATAATAAAAAGTTGTCTATGAAACATAAGTTTTTATATTCTTATTTTAGTGATGTAAGCCATGACACATAACCATTTCCTCGATACATTGCGTAGACAGTGTAAGATTTGATACTGAGAATGTTTTATGGCTTACAGTTTATTGAATGAGGCTCAGCCATTTGGAGATAAGACGAAGAGCAAGGATCATGACCGCCTCAACAGAGCAGGTCTCTTGGATGATGATCAGGTATGTATTTTTATTTTATTTTCTAAATCATGATTTCAGTACATTATTGCAAGTTTTAAGCCCAAAATACATAACCTCCGAAGTTAATGTTGGTTACTATATTGTATTTTGTAGGGTTATGTTTTGAATGTGAATGCTTTCAGTTTATTTTGCTTTATTATCTATATTATTGGTTTCGTATGACTACTTTTCTTTTCCATTATAATTGTAACGTCATGGGAATAAGTTCTTTAGCATTGTATTCATCTTTGGAGTAACACTTTTATTGGTTGCTGACTGTATGGGTATATTGTCCATACCCAGTTTTGTCATTAATTATTGTCTGAAATATAACAAAAAATGAAAATTTATGAAAGCAGGAGGAAAACCTATCACCCATGAGCTGAGTAAAATATTCGAAAATTTGACGAAGGAAGAGAAAGGAACAAAGTAGTGGGATAATAACTAAAATAATAGGCAAAGGATGCACTGCAATGGAGGAATTATTGTGCAATAAGATTAGAGAAAATGGAGGGGGAAAGAAAGAAAAATTGTTAAAATCAGTAATGATCAGTATGGCTTCATGCCAGAGAGGACAGCAACGGAACTAGTCTTTATAATGAGGCAACAACAGGAAAGTACCATGCAGCGAAGAAGACATTGCACCAGGTATTTGTAGATCTTGAGGAGGAAGGCATAGTCATCGTACAAGAATACTGAGGGAAGTAATTAAATGGGCATTTCAGATGTGCAGGGTCCTGGAAAGACTAATTAAAAAGATGTTACCCAGTTTTCATTTAAGAACAAATCTTTGGAATGGAAGTTTGAGATGTTCAAGATGTTAAATTACTCTATGAAATAAATCTTTCTTTACTTCCCTGTTTCCTTTGTAGTTTGCATTCACTCTTCAGTTGGCCTTGAGCTCTTTTTCTTATAACATTTTGAGCATAAGCATCAACTGGAACCTCAGATCTAAATCAACTTCATTACCTGCAAGTCACAAGTTTCGTCATTTCTTGGCCTCCTTTCTCACCCACTTCATTGATTCTTCAAGTTGCCTCCCAATTATCTTGGCCTTAAACTACATCAGCAGCCAATTGAAGATGTGTACGTGTGATTGATGGAGGTTGTTACTGTCCTTGAGTGAAAATTTATTATCTACCGAGATTATTTTTCATTTGTAAAATGTTCACGTTTTATTTTTCAGTAATAACAGAATTGGTACTATACACTGGTTCGTTATATGACAGATTAACAGAACTGATTAAATGCACATTTTTTCATATCGTTTTCAGCCTGAGGGCCTTACCCCTGAGGAGTCTCGTTCACTTAGCCGGTATGGCATTTGGTTAATTGTAGGCCTATGTGCACCTACCCAAGACACACCAGTGGAAATGCTTGGACGTCTTCTTGCAGCAATGTGTCACTGGTTTAATGCTACACAGTATCTTCCAGATGGTTAGTATACAAATTATGTCATAATTTCCTCCTTCTAAATGTACAAACTATGCTAATATGATTAAGGTTTCCCCCAAAAAGTGATCGGCATGTGATACGTAAGACTGCAATGGGAATGGTTACACAAGCAATATGAATAGAATAACTGGAGTATTGTGTTCACATTGTTTGTACAGTGTATGTGTGGAAACTGAAACTTGATACACTACTCTCTCTGAGATATCTATTTTCCTGGTTTTTCTTAAGTACAAGTATTTCTTGAGTACAAGACTTGAAGCAGCACTGAGAAAAAGGAGATAGAGACATAATATTGTGCTGAAGCATTTCCAAGTCTAAAAATTATTGAGATCACCATTGTTTGTTGATATTACTGTTCTGAAAGTAGTAACCATCCAGGAAGAGCCTATCAGATAAGTTTATGGAAATTGTCTTTTAAGGAAGGTAGTATCTTTCACACAAAAAAGCCAATTTCCTTAGAACAGGAATACCTACTATACAGAATAACTGTCTCAATATTTTGAAGGTAATATTTGCCAGGTTTAACGTCTTTAGTTAAGTCTGATTGAAATTTGATCATGAACTTTGAACGAGATGTGCCCTATAAGCTTTTGTTTAAATAAAATATGGCCACCCCACTCACGTTTTAGTCAGGTTATTGTTATTAACCAATAACAGAGTAGAGTTAAGGTAAGAATAAGCTTTAAAACGTCTTAGAAGAATATTAAACACCATTGGCAAGGATATAATAATTTTAAAACAGGACGTTGGAAAATAAGAGAGAATTCAAGCATTACATTGAAAAGGAAACAGAAGACAGAAAGTGAGCAGAACCAGAAGGGCCTCACTTGAAATATGGGAAGGACCGTTTTATATACTGAAAGTAGTAGTGGTCAGGTAAGACCACAGAAGTGGGTTTGACGAAAGAACAATTGTGAATAGCTATTCATATTTGTTTTGCAAAAAGCACCATACAAGAAAAATATGATGATTCATTGTTTGTTATGTGAAATTTAACACTATTAAGCACGTTCATAGTATGTGATTTTTACAAATTTTCTTGTAATTATTTAGTTTTTGACTTTTGTCACTTATGCAATTATGATAGAATTCATTATCATGTAACATACTGGCATTAGAGTAGAATACAATTATGTACATGTATTTTATTATGCACCTCATTTCTCTTTTAAGATCAACATGGAACAGCTATTGAGAGACTGAAGTCAGAAAATATTCACAATTGGCTTCAAGAAGTTTGCAAGACGCATTTTGATGTATTTGTTTCATGTCTGCTTCCACATCCAGTGGAGTATGCTCGTGTTGGGGGTCACTGGTAAGTAAGTTCATTATTAACGTTTAATGCTGTCAAGGTTATATAATGTATCAACAGTTCTCCTAGTATAAGCCTAAATAAAGGAATATATGCTTTGAACAAGCACTGAAAAGGCCCCAACCTCGAAGACACACCACCGTTTTGGCGGCAAAGTTTTGAAAAAGAAAGAATTAAGGTTGCACCACTTTGTTTTGGTTGGCTGATTGCACGTGGCTGTCTAAATGCATTGAAGTGTCATGGCTTTGGCTGATACAGCATATTGACTGTCATTTTTTCAGATAATTTATTTTGAAAATAATTTTTGTATGGTTTTCAAATCCATGTATTGTAATATTGAATAAAGTTTTCTGATGATGACGTCCCCGCGAACTTGAGCAACTTCAACAGATTACAAAGTAACAAATACGGTGTAAACTGGCCAGCCATATTCTTGGTTAGCAGTGTCTCAGTGTTTGCAAAATGGACAGGAATGAGGAACTAGGGGCCAACATCTTCCTATTAACAGTTCTGTCCAAAGGCAGCACTGAAAATAGGAAAGAATTTATCAAAACATATGGCACCAGCAAGAAAATGTACTTGTACAAGCGCAACCTAAGGCAACATAAAAAGATCAAAGGCCAAACTTATTGACTACCTACTACTAATAGAGCTGGTTCAGTCTTTTAAGATTTTGATAGTATTAGATGTAGGCTGATGCAAAATGAAAACTAAGCCCCACAATAAGAGAGATTAGAAATATGAAGTAAGATTTTATTGCACAATTAAATTTTTAAACAACACCACACAGACATGACGTCACAAATGGAATAAAATGAAAATAGAATAAGGGTTAAAGTCCACTGAATACAGATATTCTAATAAAAAAAACCATTTCAATCTTCCAAACCCTAAAAATATTTTGCACATTGTTACTATGAAAGCATTGCATGAACATAATTGATTTCTGTAGTCCTGCTAAAGTGAGATTTGCTGATAAACCTTTCAGCATATACCAGTTTTACTTCGTCAGGTAATAATGTTCCCTGAGAGAGTCGTTTGAGGGGAGTGAAAATACCAGTAATATTTATGTACAACTTTTCAGTTGGTCTTAATCGTTTGACTTGTCTGTTGGAATGAAAATAACTTTGTCACTTTCTTATTTTATGATTTTATGTTATTTTTTTTATTAAGTATTTTAATGAATTATAATTTGCGCTTCATTCCGAGGTCACATACAGGAATACCGTCCAGCAAAGGTAACGTATCTTCCAGGTTAGGATAGGTCGATGTAAAATCGTTTGGTCTTTAGGGTGCACAGTCAATTTCCGATTTTTTTTATGGATAAGCATCTTTATAGCGGAGAAATACGCGGAGAAGTACAGCAAGCGTTAAACGTAAAGAAATGTGCAAACATAAGAAGAATTTTTAAGGTAAGAGGTGTAAAAGTAACAAAAGGATAGTGTAGGTGAAAGAGCAGATCAGAGTAATTTGAGATCTTTTGGTCAAGTTGAATGAATGAAAAACTGGTTGGAGTAATGAATGTCTAATTCAGAAGTGTTAGCGGAAGGAGGAGAGCAAGACCTGAAAAAGGTTGGGTAGGTTTCTTGAAAAAAGTATTGGAAAGGAAGGGCCTGATTATCCAAGAAGCTTGAGAATGCAAGCAAGTTAGGGATGAATGGCAGTGTTTTTAGAGGGGCTCTGTGTAGGTGTGTGAAGAAGCTAATGCAGATGAAGCTTTATCCACAGCATCCATGAGGAACGTACAGTAATAGCTGTGGGTTTTTTCTTTGGGTCCTCGATAGTATGATTAAACTACTTTTAATAATGATAATTCTCTAGTGACACACTTTATTTGGGGAATGAATATATACGAGTAGAAAATAGTAACTAGAACTAACAGTGCTGTACCAATATTAAACCATATTAAATGTCTGGTAGTACGTAGCAGAAGAAATAATTGAAATCTATTGAAGCTTCTGTTCCTTTTTAAAGGGAAGGTTATATTTCATAACTTGGGCCTTAGGCCTGATTGTGACCGAAAGAATAATATGGAAACCAAATTTGTTTGCTAGCTTATTATACGTAAGTTGAAAATCAAATTATATTGTACTGTGAAATTTATACACACAAAGCCATCAGGAATGAGTCAGTATAAGGAAAGGTTGAATTTTGCAAGTTTGCTCTATTTCTAGAATTTTTCATCAATTTAGATTCTTATAGTTTCGTGTATTTGTAGGCTCTTATGTAAACAGGCTTCATAACAGGAGAAAATTAAGCGATGTTTTAGCCCCCAGGCTTTCACTCTGAGGAGGGGATTATAGCATTGCCATCATTGTTATTTTTTCTTTACCTATGTTTGTAACTTTACATCACTAAATTTGGGAAAAATATTTCAGGGACACGTTGGCAACTCGAACTGACCACATAAAGGAAGGCTTTAACCGCTTGTTTTGTCTAGTGCCGTATGAATTGGTGACTGTGCAGGTATGGGATCGCGTTATGCCCCATTGGATGGAAGCAATTCACAATGAAATACCGGAGGAAGAACTCGCCGAAATGAAAATCACGTTGAGGTTAGTATTTTAGCCTTGACACCCAATACACTACATGGCCTTGGTTAGCATATTGCAGGCTACATAATTTTTTCATTGGTTTGGATTTTTGTTAAGAAACTATTTTATGATGATTTGTAAGTTTTCTTACAATATTGGTGTATTTCAGTTTAGGTTTAAGTCATTTTTATTTCGTAAGGTTAAATCTAATGTTGATGCCTCAGTGAGTCTCATACTGCACATATTTAGCATTTAATGTTTTCCACTACTTTCCTTGTAGTGCATTCAGAGAAAAAGTGGCCTTCACCCCCATGTTCACTGAGAATTGGGCATTTATTTGACTGAATTTGGCTATTTTGATTAATGTAGATTTTAAATGCTGTAAGGCATTACATGATTATAAATGTTTTACAAATTTTACAAATAATGCCTGGCATGTCCACTAGAGACTACTTCAGATTTCTTTATTAGAAAATTTATCCTTCTCATAACATTTTCGTATGTGAAAGACAAAAATACCAAGCTTGTGCTCAGTTTTGGAAGTGACGGTTACCCTCACAATACAAAATTCTTCAGCTATTGAGAGCTTCTGCAGAAATGTAAGTAGAGATTACGTGGAAGATATCCCAGAAAGGCTTTCCCTCGGGTTTGCATTATTCACCAAGACAATGGAGCTTATTTTCTCAGCTTGATACCTAATCAGGGTCACTGTTTTTTATGATGATGGGCTTCAATCATTATTTGATGTGGCAGTTTATTTGACTAACTCATGGCCTTCGTGACTCTAGCCCTCCCTGTCTTGGCCCGGGAAGGATATAAAAAGAATAATGACTGTCATGAATGTCATTGCAGAACTATAGACCATAAACTCAGGAGCAAGTCCACAAAAACAGTCTCCATATCTTCTTTGACCTCCAACTAAAATGTCAGTTTTCAGTGTGATTTGTCATGACCATGTCGAAGCAATGAAGTATTTGTTCCTAGCCACCACGGGTATAGAGATCAATGTCCCCTTCCGCAACATTCACTTATGTTTATGTTATTGTTTTTGAAGAGTATTTCACATTTATCCTCACAATAATGAATGCTAAAGCATTATTATTGTCATTTGCTAGAGAAGCTCATATGGAAACCAATTCTGTGGTTAACTAACACCTTTTAGCTACTGTTAGTATGTTATTACAGCTAACATGGAAATGTTCGTTTGCCATGTTCTATAATACAAGTAGACTATTGACGCCAGTCCTCTTTTATGAGCCAAACTGAGGACAAATAATTCTGTCAGCTGGGAATTGCTTTGTATAGTAATTGCACAATTGCCAGAAGATAACTTACTTAACTTGGAGGGATCTCAAGAAATGATCTTGCATGCTTCCTTGAATGAATTAAATTTCTTCCTCATCAGATGTTGAGGGCTGATTTGTCGAAGAAATTTATTCCAACTTAAAATCAAGTTGTATTTTGTATTGTGTATAGGGATAACTTTAATACCAGAGACGAATGTTTATTTCAGGAACCTATCCAATGTTACGTAATTTTTTCCCCAATATAGATATTATATTCGTGTTCCGGCTAATATTTGTGCTATTGTTTAAAACCTTTTCAAATAAGTTCCGGCAAACTATCGTTCACATTTCATTTATTGTGGAACTTATAAATCCTTAACTGTGATGTCTGTGCTATATATATGTTCATTTTAGTAATACTTATGTTATAGGTTGTATTAGAATTGTTAACTTTTTCCTTGTATATTTTCCTGAGAGAAGTCTTGTTAGAGGCAAAACTTTTATTGCAATAATTACACTTTTCAATATTCATGTTACAGCCTCCAAGAACTGTAACTGTAATAATAATATTTTATTTTTCAAAGTTATAATTGACCAATAATTTCTTAATTATTTGTTCCAGCAAATTACTCGATGCTGACATGAGCCCGCTTGGTTTTGATGCTAATCAAATGTACAGATTTATAAGTGTGCGTTTTGTCAACACTTCAGCTTCAGTGCAGGAACAGACATTATCATGGCTTCAGGTAATGTTTGATTGTAATTTCTTCGTAAATTTCGAACAAAATATATTGACACTTAATACAAAAAGAAAATGAGGTAGTATACATGTATAAAGCTACAAATGTCATTAATATCTCGAAATTAATATATTTACATATATATTAACCGAAGGGGAATTTTTTAGTTGATAATAATTTTGTCCTCTCGTGGGTTCGAACCAGCACTCAGCGACAGTGGAGAAATCAGGACTTCACTGACGTTATCGAAGAGGACGAAATTATTATCAACTAAAAAATTCCCCTTCGGTTGACATATATGAAAATATATCACTTCCGAGGTAGAGCCAATTGGTTATTAAAGGACATAATTTATATATATATGTATATATATATATATATATATATATATATATATATATATATATATATATATATATATATATATATATATATATATATATATATATATATATATATATATATATATATATGTCTATCACTTTAACACTATTCATATACATATATCGAGCTACAAATGTCCTTTAATATCTAATTCACTCTACCCCGGAATTAATATATTTTCATACATGTTTAACCGAGGGGGAATTTATTAAGCGATAATAGAATTGCCTGCCCGACAGGCGCGAACCATCAACCTCTCAAGTCCAGGACTGGAATGACTTATATAAGGACTACGTGCGGGCAAGAGCACTACCACGCTACGAGGACGAGATGGGCTTTGGAATGCCGAGTCTCCAAAACAAAAAAATGCCTGAGCGCAGCAGGTATGTGAGATGGGAGGCGGCACAAACTTACATCTCTTGTGGTGGCAGGGTTGGCTAAGGCTTCAGTGCCAGTCCTGGAATTGAGAGGTCGATGGTTCGCGCCTGTCGGCCGGCAATTCTATTATCGCTTAAAAAATTCCCCCTTGGTTAAACATATATAAAAATATATTAATTCCGGGGTAGAGCGAATTAGATATTAAAGGACATTTGTCGCTCGAGATATATATATATATGATATATATATATATATAATATATTATATTATATTCTATTATATATATATTATATGATATATCTATATAAAAAAATATTATATATATAATATATATATTATATATTATATAATATATATAATACTTATATATATATGTATTATCTATAATATATAATATATATATATAATATATATTATTTATATATAATTATATATATATATATATATATATAATATATTATTTATATAATATATACATATATAGTATACAGTCGACGTGGCACTCATTGCACCTATATAAAATTTAGCATTACAATAGTTCCTCGTTGGATGAGTGGTTTTCGCGCTCGACTACCAATCCAGTGGTCCGAGGTTCGATTCTCGGCTCGGCCAATGCGGAATCAGAGGAATTTATTTCTGGTGATAGAAATTCATTTCTCGATATAATGTGGTTCAGATCCCACAATAAGCTGTAGGTTCCGTTGCTAGGTGACCAATTGGTTCCTAGCCATGTAAAAATATCTAATCCTTCGGGCCAGCCCTAGGAGACCAGCTGTTAATCAGCTCAGTGGTTTGGTTAAACTAAGATATACTTAACTTTGGTATTGCATTACAAAGAAATAATCATAGCATTGTAAAGATATTTCTTCTGTGTACTACTGTATACAGTATTGATATGTCAATTGTCCTGCCTTACATTCGGAGGCTACCATTCATTTTAGGAGAAATAACTAGCCTATACATAACAATTCAAACCTTGGAATAGGCTAATACAAGTCTACCCCATAGGCCTAGGCTAATATTCTAGCCTGTTCTTAGCTGGAAGTGGTACTTAACATCGGAAACAGACAAATCTTCATTTTTTTTAATTAAGGCTGACGGAAAGGCTGACTCCTGCAGTCTCTTTTATATTCCTTTGTTCTTAACAGCAGGTGGACACATTGTGAAAACAACCTAGTCCTAGCTGTATTCCTTCCATAATTGGTAGAACTAGCACTGGTTCTTATGCTGGTTCCCTATTCTGGCTCCATGTAATACAAAAAAGTGCATTTAGTACAGCAATCTTGTACCAAACAACATGTAGTCCTTATCCTAGGTTATGCTGTATTCATGTCTAACTTTATGTTACACAGCACAGTCGGCCTGACTTTACATGCACAACACATAGGTGGAATTTAACTCAAGAATTGACATTTTCATAAACTTATGGAAGAACATCTCACTTCTTAGCCTGTGGTTGGTGGCATAATTACCACGACATGCAAGCTCAACATGGTCCAACTTACGTAACAGTACCATAATTTTTCTCGGTAATTGGCAGTTATGTCAAGGTAGTAATAGAAAAGAACACTATAAAGTGTTAGGCAATATGTAATTTATAATCTAAGACAAGTGCATAGTACCTTTTACAAGGGCGTAATATGGCATTTCAAATGGAAATAGGGGGAGCTAATTTCCTTTCCTCTTTAACGTACACATTTCGAACAGTGCAATTTGAGTTATGCAACTACGACTCAGTTACAGTTACACATTTAGTACAAACACTCGATCATAGACAACCTCAACTTCAAGTGGTTAACTTAACATCATTATGAGATGAAAATCAGTTCGTTTTTCCAGTCCAATTATGAAGGATATTGGCATTAATTTCGATGAAAGATTTCTATCAGTACATCACTTTACCCCTGTAGAAATTGGTTTTCGTTTATCAAGGACAATCAGTCCCTTAAATTTTAATATTTATGATAGACTATAAATAGAGAATAACAATACAGCTCTTACAAACAGTAAATCTTTCTTATATCTCTACCAGAGATATAAACGGTACATTTAATCAGCAAGGTCTGCTAACAGACATACAGAACAAGTTGTGGGATGCGGATGCCACCCTTAAGGCACGTTTCGAATACCTAATCTTCCTAATAACTTTACTAAGTTAAGCCTGGGTCACATATTGGCGATTTAAAACCGCGCAATTCGTAACGGCAGGACATTTGCTCATTACGACTCCGCTACGCTCTCATTATAACCAAATCGCCATAAATCGGCACAAATCGTAACCAAGTTATCGAGTTTGACGACGTTGCGCCAGTCACCGTCATTTCACGACTACTGTCAAAAGTTGCCATTTTATGGCACAACACGCAACAATTTCGTAATGACATCTAGACTTATGGCATTTGATTACGCAAGTTGTAAGTGACTAGCAATGGCGATACGGCATTCATTACATCATATGCCATGTACTTGGCAAACCCAGTACGTGTGCAATGGGGCTGTGCAGTGAGTCAGAATGTGTCAACTGCGTCGGCAACCTATGAATGTAGTTCAAGGGCTTAATTAATTACCCACAGATGCCTCGGTTTTCCGTTTTGAGTAAAATATACTTTGGATTCAAGCTTTTCTGTATTCTTGTTATCATTTGAGAACTTCACATATAACTAAATATAACACTGAATACAACCTAAACGAAAATATATTCG
Organism: Macrobrachium nipponense; assembly: GCF_015104395.2. Classification (NCBI taxonomy): domain Eukaryota; kingdom Metazoa; phylum Arthropoda; class Malacostraca; order Decapoda; family Palaemonidae; genus Macrobrachium; species Macrobrachium nipponense. The sequence goes on along the minus strand of NC_087203.1, from coordinate 55,168,340 downwards.
GTAATATGAATAAAGATGAAGTTTAACTTTTATTGTCGAAAAGTACACAGGCTTTCAGAATGATTTTCTTAATTGAGTTCATGGCTATCAAATTCAATTTATTAACATGTTCTGAAGTATAAAGAATCAAAAAGCATTTTCTATTTTGAGTAAAATAGATATTGCACTAAGGATGTTAAGTATTCTTGATATAATTTGAGAACTTCAGTACCTATGGATAAATATGACACTGGATACAACTTAAAATATAAATATTTTTGAATTTTAACTTTTATTCAGGAAATTTATTTAGTTTTTCAACATGATTTTCTGAAGTATGAAAAGGCAATTTTATCGTTTTCTTATATCACTAATTCCTGCCAATGAATGGAGCCTGCAGGGGAGTTTGCATAATCACGAAGACTGTCACTGAGTCCTTTCGATCTGCCTTACTAGACTATATATATATATATATATATATATATATATATATATATATATATATATATATATATATATATTATATATATATATTATATATATATACCATATATGTATATTATATTATATGTATATATATATTATATCTTATATATCATATATATATATATATATATATATATATATATATATATATATACATATATATTATATATATGGTGGCATCCATATTCATGATTCAGTACAATCCCGTTACGTAAGTCGGAAAATTACGTAACTACATCGCAAATAAGTCGTTAAAAATTGTCATGGCTTCACAGAACTCGCCGTCCTGTGAAAACCCATTAAATGTGACTGGGCTAAATCATCGGTGACTTGCGCATACAACTACGTAAATACGTAATCTCATCTCAACTTGCGCGATGCTGTTGTAATGGTTCATTGCAGAAGTGATCATGGAGTCGATATCAGCTGACATTTCTTGTTTTTGCGGAGCCCAAGCACAGCGACTATAGGAGATTGATTGCCAAACCCAGCCTTTGCAACAGTCACGGTCTGAAATCGCCAATGTGTGATCCAGGCTTTAAATACTTATGTAAGCATGATCTTTAAATTCGGTTAAGATCTGGTCATTTCTCTTTAGGAGTATAACCACTTATGATTATTTTTCTCACAAACAACCGCTTGCTTACACCATCATTCAGGCTCTTGCGCTTAATAACCATAAGCCGGAAAGACTTTCTTTTGAAGATAATATACCTCTTAAAGCATCCTAATGACTCACTTACACATCAGTCACATAAATTGAACAACTCAAGCAGTTTGTAAAGCTTTTGGACGGGTAACTCTTCTTACAAAATTCAATTGAGTACAAGTCCCCTGAGCGCAAAACAAGCAGTTTCATCATCAGATACATAATCTATAAATATAATATATATATATCTTGGCCCCCCCTCTTTTTCCTTTTCCTTCCGTTATAAAACTCCTAACTTTCGAAAAATGGCCACATCGTGCGTCAGTCTCCTTTATGGATAGCTATAGTATCAATTAACTCAGGCTAACGAAACTCATGATCTATCAAAAGTATAAGTTTTATTTCCAAACTTAACATGACAAAAAATGAAGTTAAGGGGATGATTGTCCTTACCTCTAGCAAATAAGTAAATGGAAAGTTAAATCTCTCCCCATGTTAATAGTCTCCATAAAATGTCCAGTCTGTCATGACCGAAGTCATAGTTATCTATGAAAAAAAAAGTCCCTTACCATGTGACCCGGTCACTTCTATTAGAAAATCCTAAAAAACTGCATACGAGAAAAGATAAGAGTACATAAAATGGATATCAAAAGCAAAATAAAAAAGGAGGAGAACTTGTCTCCCAGTCACTTTACAGAATTATGAGCTTCAGACACTGCATATGGAAAATGTTCAATACATGTTCATTGGGAATGATAAAAAATGGGCCATAGCTCAAACACTAAAATGTCTCTCCTTTGCTCACAAGCTATGCCCCTTTTCATGGGGAGCTGTTTCACAAAATCTCAACACTGCCAGAATAATGAACCTCTGGCTGGGTGTCTCATTATATTGCGCCCTCATGATTCCTTTAGATACACGCATATATGTACGAACCGAAATGTTTTAGAAGCTTCTTTCTGTGACTTATTACTCACATGATATAGTCCTGGCTCAGCTTGCGTGCATCAACATTTCGGAATGTTCTGACAAGTGTTTACTGGACTCGGAGATTTCTTAAACACACCAATGTCGGAGCATTCAATCCCCTCTGATTGACATAGTTTTAATGTTCCTTATAATATATAATAATTGTCCTGAATTACCTTTTTTTTCTGTCTGTCACGAACTGGACTCGGCATGAGCAAGAGAGTTACTCATAAGTTTATTCTGCCACACGCTTTGTTACTGTCAGATAAATCTGTTTCCTGCAATACTTGTACGGAAGTTTAATACTTGTAGCTAGACACGCTGTGACAATTATTACCCACAGCATGATGGAAATCGCCTGAAGGATGTAAAGTTTGGAGAAGAAAAATTTGTCCTCTTCATCTTCGTCTGGTGGAGGAACCGTAACCACCTCCTGTGTTCCCAGAACTTTGATAACCTGGTGGTTTCCATTAAGTGCTTCATAAAAACCTTTGTCGCCGTGTTGTAGATCCGTCTGCTTAACACCAGGAACCATTCTGAGACGACTCTGCACTAGCCATCGAAGATTTGTGATCCTTGTAGGAGTAACGAATCAGAAGACTCATTGCACATAGTGGATCTCATATTACATTGAAGAATGACCTGAAAAGCACATGGGAACTGAAGGAATTAGAAGTAATACCTGTGGTGGTAGGGACAACAGGACTTATAAAAAAAACCTCAGAAAATATCTTCAGGCTATACCAAGTTGCCCAAGTATAAATGAGGTGCAGATTGCTGCCCTCAGAGGAAAAGTAAACACCTTGAAAAGAGCCCTCGGATATAAGGCTAGTGGAATATAGAGGTGCAACCATAGACCCGAGGCTGGGGCCCATTGCAGCTGTGATGTAAACTGAAAAGTAAGAATAATATATGCCGCAGTAGATCGCTGCAACTGTTTTTGTCGCAGTCACGTGATACAGGCTTGGGAATTCGGTGAAGGCACAGTGTGTTGGTGTTTCGTCATGAGCAAATTCTAATTCACACCCCATCATGTCTATGTTCTCTAGAATAAAAATCTTACTATCACACATGTATCTGTCATGAACTACACACCCTGCCTCATAGTCATTTGCTGAAGATTGGAATTCCTCTCCTGGAATATATATAGTCACTATCCCATTCCATATAACTACTGAACCCTTAAAAGTACGAGAAAAGGTCTATTGATATAGCTATGAAAAGGCTTTTTATTGCTTACAGGCACTTCAACAATTAACCCCTTATCAGACAAATATACATTTAGAACCCCATAATACCTATACAACTGTTCCCCAGTGAATATTATGTTTGAACCTCATTCATACACTGCATTTTTCAAAGTAGATTCTGAAACCCCAAAGGTAACACATCCCTTAAAATACGCCCATGTGAAGTTGCTGTTAGCACTTTAACCTGATTTCTAATTTCTTCTAATAAAGACTGTTTCTTTCTCAATATTAACAAACATAGTTTGTACCACAAAACAAAACAACTACAGTCCCATTCAGGTCATATTGTCATCACAGCCAAATAACCCATTTCCTCCAAAACCAACAAAACCCCACTAATCATCCAGAATCACCATTAACCGTGCAAAAAAAAACTCCCAGTAACAACATGAATCACAATTGTTAATTGAAACTCCAACCATAATATATAACCACCCAAATAAAAAGGCTGAATTCACCAAAACAACACTAACACCGCCAGAGGAAAGAATACCAAACCACACCTGTGATATCTAACCTCATAAACTCACAAAACCAAAAATCGCCAGAAATCGCCAAAAATACAAGTAACACCATAACGCACATTATAGAAGATATCAACCAATGCCTCAAAATAACAACACTCACGCCAGCTGGCTATACTACATATCACCAACGTTACCCTGTGGTGGGATCACAAGCAAAAAATAAAAGCAACAAGATCTCCCCACATTTACTTTATTGAACACGGCTGACAAATAGTTCCCCCAGCCACACTTTCCCCTTTATGTTACTAATTACGCAGGACAGTTGGCTTAACGAGACAGAACACACAAAACACAAACACATGTACTCACCTTAGGCTCGAGACACTCAGGGCGAGACGCAGTGCAGTCAGCTGGATATAGTTGTTGAGACACAACAACCGCTGAATTCAATACAAAAGACAAACAAGTACCAAAACCATACAAGAACTTCCAAAAAAACAACATAATCACTACGCAAACAAATACCAACAACTCAAAAACAACACAACAAATCATACAACAACTCAGAAACACAACTCACTACACAAACAACACCAACAACATCAAAGACAACTCGACAAACCAACACAAACAACCGCTAACACTGTCTCCAACAAACAACTCAAAAACACCTAAACACAAAATCAAATTCAAGAGACACTCTTTAGCTCAACAACAACCAGACAGACACATGCACAACAACTATACATCAAAATCAATCAAATTGTCATCTACGATTTCTCATCACAGACTGAGTCTCTGTCTGACCTGGCAACCTCACCAGCAGACAACCCAAAACGATTGCTCAACAAGCAAACCATCGCTAACTATCCATCCACCACTTACACTCTTTCTCTCTCTCTCGATAGCATACTCACTCACACTCTTCAGAAAAACACATACGCACTTACACACTACCATACAGCAATGCCAAACACGAACACAACACATTAAATACACACAAACATGTAAACTCAATTATTCCCAACAACTGCAAACAACCCAACGACACTCTCACTCACTCTCTCTCCCTCTCCCTCTCTCAACCCTTGAAGACGTTGTCAAATGTAACTACCATATCACTCCTCCGTATTACCTCTCCCGTTACATTTGACAATGTTTCCTTACACTCACAACACCCACACTGAATTGCTTTTCGCAACACCCAAGGATGCTTAGATGCAGGCCCCCTGGATCTTGTTTGAGGACCCTCATACACTCTCAGTTACATTGCCATTCACTTCTTACGGACCACTTTCTTTTGGATTCCCATTATCTCCCTCACTATTATCATCCCAAATCTCATTCACTACCTCATCTACACCTTCTAGCTCTTGTCCCAATATCTCCCTTATTTCTGCTACCAAACCACTCAGTTCATCCATACCTCTGGCAAACTCTTGCCAAGCTTCATCCATATTATCAACCACTTCCTTACTACTCAGTTCCCTTCCCACTGAAATCTCACTTATCCCTGTCAATTCAAACCCACACTATAAGTATCATTCATTTCCTCAAGGACATTCGTATTACACACCTTATCAACCGTTTGTACTCCAACACTAACACCCTTATCATGCAGTTCATGCTTCTTCCTTCCATTCCATTTGTCTACACTCTTCCGCTTTCTTCCATACTCTACCAACACTAACTGTCGATCTCCCAGACCCATTTATTCACTGACACTTGGCTCATACTTATTACCCCTCAACCATTCACTCATTGCATTCTCTCGAACATACTGTGTTACATCCCTCCACCTATGGAGCTGGCTACGGTGTGCCCTAACCTCATTCATACCCCCATCTACTCACAATTTCCCCAAAACATAACCCAATCCATTTGGCCCCACTTCCAAAATCTCAAAAGGCCCTTCAAAAATCTTCCTCACCTTATTCACATTCATTCTTCCTATCTCAACCACCTCTTTCAATACTTTATCCCCAATCTTAAAACTTTCAAACCTTTCACTCGCTTTCTTCCACAAATCCCGATCACTCTCTGACAAACCCAACCACGGCCTAATAATCCTTTCAAAATTTAACTCATATTTACAAGGAGACATACCTTTACCCTTCTGCAGTGTGGCGTTGTATAACCACACTGCATGTCCTACATACATATCCCAATCATTGTCACATTTACTCATCATTCACAAATCTCAGTCATCGTTCTAACGGTCCTTTCAGCCAGACCATTTGCACTGGGCATATACGGAGTAGAATACACATGCACAACACCCTATTCTTTCAACATTTCTTCAAACTCCCATCCCACAAACTCAGGTCCATTATCGCTCAACATTTTCACAGGCTTACACACACACACACACACACACACACACATTGGCAACATCACTTGCCCCACCATTCATGCAACAGTTCCACCCCTTTAATCTTTGATGGGGACCACAGGCAAATTTGCTCATGTGATCCACCATCACAATCATTCCCATATGTCCTCTTGTAGTCTTTGGTAATAAAACACAATCATTCACAAGCAATTCAAACAACTTCTCCATCTGCAATCGCAACACAGGCGGACTCGCATACACTCTAATACTTTCCCCTCTGACAGTCTTCACATGTAACAGCTACATCCGTGCAAACTTCATTTATCCCAGGCGCATATAATCTCTATCTCATGCATTCCCATAATTTATTCTTCCCCATATGCCCAAACCGATCATGCACCAACAAACACATACTCACAGCTGACTCAACAGAAAACACTGGCACATACATTTCCCTGTCATATATCCCTCCCTGATGTAAAAAGTACACTATGTTTTTACACACTACAAACCATTTAGCAACCTTCCTATTCATATCCAACTCACACAGCCAATCTTCCTCACACACTCCTCCCAAAACACATTATCGCAACATTCTTATCTCCAAGCACTTTTCTTGCATTTCCTCAATCTCTTCCTTACTCAGTAAATCATTCTCACTTCTAGCAATACCAATTGTACCCACAAAGTTCCCTACAAACACATTACTATCTTGAATCCTAGCTATTTGCCACCCCCCTTTCTAAGAATCCCTTTTCCTATATCTACGCTTACATCAAGCATCCTCAAATAATCTATCCCTATCAAAAAGCAAGCTGGCATATTATTTTCTCCCATAATATAAAGTTTTGTATTACTTCAAAATTTCCTAACCTAACCTTTAACTGTACCTCTTCCTATACTAAAACACTTTCTTATCCTAACCCATGTATTCTTACACTTGTACACTGCCTTTCACTTTCCAATCGCATCTCTCAAGTTCACTTACTACTGACGAACTCACGAAGGAAGATTGTGCCCCCATATCAACTAAAGTACAGTACTCACTATCATTTACTCTGACAAATGTCATCATTTTTCCTTGAGTCCCATTCATACACACATTCACTGCTGCATCCACCTGGTTATCCATATCATTCTCACCACATTCATCCTCAGTTATCTCCCCACTTCCATACTTCTGATTCAAATCCCTTCCACAATCCCCTTCTCTAACCAACCAATTACAACCATGTTCCAAACATTGAATCATCGAGACCCCATGCTCACTACTTGTACTCACCCTCCCTCAATACTCAACTGTTCTGTCCCATCCAAAATACAAAAACACTTTTATTCCAAACAGCTCAGCTACTGCTGACAAAAATTTATGCAACATTTCCTCTTCCCCACCTTGTTCCTCTGTATATGCCACTTCCTTCTGCACATCACTCATCAACTTCACTCGCAACTCATTCACACTACTGGGTACCTCTTCAGCCAGACCTTTACTCTCCAAATCTTTCAATGCTGAAAACAAACATTCACACACTCTGTCATCCTCTTCAAACCTCTCTTTTACAACTAAACCCTCAGGTGCACTACTCGGATTCCAGTCACTTTTCACGATACCGTCGCCCTTACCATGCATCCTATACATCTTATCAGCAATCACATTCTTACTCCCTGGCACATATTCTAATCTAAAATCAAACTCACTCAAATCTTCAATCGTCCTCGCGATCCTAGCATTCACACTTTATTTCTTGATCATATACACCAATGGCCGATGGTTCATCCTTATGACAAATTTCACCCCATACAAAAACACTTTGAGCACTTTCTCACAAAAGCTTATAGCTCCTTGCTCGTTCTTTCCCACCGAATACTTCCGTTCTACTTTATTAAAAGCTTTACTCACATATGCAATTACTCTCAACTGTTCCTCCCCATTCACCTGTTGCATCTGCACTAAACATACTCCCATACTAAACTTTCTCGCATCAGCATACAGCTCAAGCTTACTCACATCTTCACTATAGTCTAAAAAAGCCAAAGGTGACATTTCTAGCAGCCTCCTCTTTCAATCTCTCAAATGCTCCCACCTTTTGCTCATCCCACCTCAGCTTAGCACAATTTTTCTTTCCTGTCCATTCAGTCAACGGCTGAACAACCCCTAACAAACTTCCTCCCAAACTCAATCAATCCCAAAAAACCCTTTAACTCATGTACGGTAAGGGGGTGTTGAAACTCCCTTACTATTTTCACAAACTTTTCACTCTCCCTTACGCCACTTGCACTTACTATATGGCCAAGAAATTCCACCTCCACAGCCAACCACACATTTTTCAAGCTTCACTTTCACTCAACGTCTTCCAAGTGCTTTAGCACCTTCTCAACCAATTCCATATTCTCTTCAACAGTTTCACTCGCAATCAAAATATCATTTATAAACACAGTCACCTTCCTTCTATCAAACCCAGCCAAAACTACATTCATTGCTCTTTGGAAGGCAGCAGGCATGTTAGCCAATCCAAAACTCAAATGTTTAAACTGGTACTGGCAACTACCACTTGAAAAAACTGTAAGAGGCCTGCTCCCCTCCTCAAGAGGCATCTGGCAATAGCCCCTTACTAAGTCTAATTTGGTAAATACTCTCATCCCATGCATCTTGTGCACACAGTCAGATACCACATTCATCAGGAATCGCTCCTTCACAGTCACTTCATTCACCTTCTATAATCTATACATACACATCTGCAGACTTCCATCCGGCTTACGTACAGGGACTATGGGACTATTCCAGGCACTTCACTCCTCTCTATCACTCCCACTCTCTCAAGTTCCTCACACTGCTCCTCAATCTCTTGTGTAATAGGCACAGGAAAGTGACTGAGACGCTGATATATGGGGGTATCGTCTCCCAAAACTATTTTAAATTCAGGAAGCTTATACCCCGCCAAACTCCTTGTCTCCACGGCTCAATACACCCCGCATATTCCACAACATCGGCATCAATCCCTCCCTGTCATCATCACTAACATTTTCTTCCATCCTAACTCTTTCTCTCAACTCATCATACTTCCAACTATCACCTTCCTCCACACTACCTGTCATCACCTGCTGTACCCTAATGTACCTTTCGTTGTCCGTACTTACCAACATGTATAGCAACCTCACACAATCACCTTCACGTATACCCTGCACTTACTTCTTCTTAGCACTCAGCAAGGAGGCCGTAAAAAACCCTAGGATTCTCCATGTCTAAGATCCCCTCGTACACATGCACACTCGCTCTTACCATTACCAACTTGCTGGCATCCACACCTTCAACTACATATTCACACTTGTCACCTTGGACGATCCCAAGACTATCCAGTCATTCAACTTTCACACTTAACAAATTCCCCGACCTCACACAGTACTTTTACACTTTTACACTCTCTTTCGCAAGCAACTCAACACGTACATTCCCTTTCATATGCAACTTAATCATATTTGTGCTCGGATGGACCACCATCCCACACTTCTTCAAAAACCTGTGCCCTAACATATCATATTTATCATTCATTCCCTAGATCACATAAAAGTCACTGTCATCCGTCACTACCCCCTCAATTTCTATCCTCTCACACAATATTCTCACCACAGGCATACCTAAATTCCCTATTCCTCGGACCTCCCCTTTACACTTCCTAACCTCACACTCCCTCCGCAACTTATCACATCCATTCTTAAAAAGAACATCGACACTGCAGCTGGTATCAGTCAAAGCAACCAAACACACCTCTTTGCACCTTAATTTTATACTCATGCCTTCATGGGCTCTATCCCTGAACCCTTCTTCATGCAACAACCCTTCTTGTACATGCATCACTCTTACTGCCCACACGCTAGAGGACCCACCCAACTGAGTCCCCTTAACACCTAGTTTCCTGAATTCCCAGCCTGATTCATCCTCTTTCGCATACACACACTCGCTACATGACCTTCCATTCCACATTCAGCACACTTCGCATGCTGTTCTTTGCACATCTTAGCATAATGCCCATTCTTTCCATAGTTGCCACAAACCACGTTTATATGGGTACCCCGACATCCACTAGCTATATGCCCAACCTGGCCACACGTGTAACATTTGATATCCATATCTTTCTTACACTCACTCACTAAATGGCCCGTTTGCCCACACCCGAAGCACACTCCTAATGCCCACCGACATTCATTCTTCTTATACCCTGATTTCCCACATCTATAACACTTCTGCTCTCGCTCACAGCTAACTGACCCTAACCTTCTGACACTTGCACTTCTATCTGTCGTAGGTTTCACCACACTTACATTACTTGCTCTAACACTCCTATCAACAACTCACTCTGCCATTTGCCACGGCCTTTCTAAAACTGCCTCCCTATAGCTCTCAAACTCAGGCATACCCTCATTTACTTTGGTCCTGACGCTGACACTTCTGCTCTCTTTCATACACCTATCTAGCTCGTAATCCCCAACTATCTCTAAAATATCATTCCACACTAACTTCTCATTCATCCATCTCATTTTCTCCTTACTTTTCAGATTTATAAACTCACATACACTCTCAGGCACAGTTGCTAACAACTTCCTCACTAACTCCTCACACTCATTTATTCCCTCGTCTCCAAACTTTTTCCTAGCTAATGTCTCCAACCGGCATACATGCATAGACAATGACTCACCAACATTCATTCTTGCCTCCTCAAAATCGTTCTTTCTCTTATACTTAACACTACACTTGCCCTCCTAGCTTGTTCCATAATCCTAGTTTTAACACTTTCATATGATACATCTCCCACACTCATCATTATCCCATGCATACTCAACAAAAATCCTGTCAAAAAGCTACCTAACTCTCTTTCCCAAACTCTCTTGTTATCCCCTTACTTAGCCACACAATACTTCTCATACTCTCTAAAAAAAGTCCCCTACGTCCCTACTACCATATTCCTCATTCTTCTCACATCGGGGTAACTCTCTCATATACACCGCCTTTTGCACTTCCTGCTCACTCTCACTCTCACTTTTGCTACTTCCATTCTGACCTCTCTTACCCTCTTCTGAATATAATGAATCTACTTTCATACTCACATCCATACTTTTAGTCATACCTTTTTTTACCCTTCTTCTACCTACCTACTAATTCCCACTTACCACTATCTAAATCACTCTCATTTTGTTCCTTACTCTCTTCCTTTTTCCCAACATTCTCAATTCCTTTCACATCCTGTCTATCATCCTTACTAACTTTTCTCTCCCTTATTCTTCTTCTTCTCAAGCCCTTTCTTATCCTTATCCTCATCCCTATCCTTATCCTGTCTCCCTTCTTTCTTATCCTCACTTACTACAGTCATATCACCTTCATCACTGCAGTCATATCACCTTCATCACTTGCACTCTCATCCACTCGCTCTTCCACTTTCCCTACCACTCCTGGCCCATCACAAGACCCAGGAGACCTACCTCCGACAGCTCCCTTTCCGAAAAACTCTCTTGTCATTTCCTTCATCATCTCTTGCACATTACTTATCATTGATTCCCAACTTTTCATTCATCTTCTCAACCATCCGCTCTTCTGCTCCTTTCACTTCTTCTTTCATTTCCACTTTCGCACTCCTTAACATTCCTCTCATTTCGTCTAACAAGCTCTTCAGCTTCTCACACTCTACCCTTAATCTCTCATTCTCTACTTCCAATCTTTCCTTAGCTTCTCTCAACAACTGCAACTCCTCCCTCAGCCTCCCGCTTCAGTCAAACCTTCCATACTTACTTTCTTTACCAACCGCACAACTCACTACACCAATCGTCATGCAGCTGCCACACCAGCAGTCCCTGTTCGGGCACCAAAATAATGTGGCGGGATCACAAGCAAAAAGCAAAAGCAACAAGATCTTCCCACATTTACTTTATTGAAAACGGCTGACAAATAGTTCCTCCAGCCATACTTTCCCCTTTACGATACTAATACGCAGGGCAATTGGCTTAACAAGACACAGAACACACAAAACACTAACACTTGTACTCACCTTAGGCTTGAGACGCTCATGTCAAAACGCTGTGCAGTCAACTGGATACAGTTGTCGAGACAAAACAACCGCTGAATTCAATACACAAGGACCAGTACCACAACCGTACAAGAACTTCAAAAAAAAACAACCTAGCAATCACATCACAAACAAATACCAACAGTTCGAAAACAACACAACAAATCATACAACAACTCAGAAACACAACAACTCACTGCACCAACAACACCAACAACATCAAAGACAACTTGACAAACCGACACACAAACAACCGACAACACTGTCTCCAACAAACAACTCACAAACACCAAAACACAAAATCCAATACAACAGACTACTCTTTAGCTCAACAACAACCAGACAGACACAAGCACAACTATACAACATCAAAATCAATCAAATCACATAACAACAACTGGCCATCAATAGACTCTGCCTTATCTCTGTCCTCTACGATTTCTTATCACAGACTGAGTCTCTGACTGACCCGGCAACTGCACTATCAGACAACCCGAAACGATTGCTCAACAAGCAAACCATCGCTAACTATCCATCCACCATTACACTCTTTCTCTCTTGATAACTCGCTCACTCATACTCTTCAGAAAAACACATATACACTTACACACCAAACATGAACATGACACATCAAACACATGAAAACATTTAAACTCTCAATTATTCCCGACAACTGCAAACGACCCAACAAAGCCTCTTCTCCTCTCTCTATCTGCTCTATCTCTCTCTCTCTCTCTCTCTTCTCTCTCTCTCTCTCTTATACAACCCTCGAAGACGTTGTCAAATGTAACTACCATATCACCTCCATAACCCAAAGCCTCCAAAATGGCCATAAAACTCCATGGTACTTTTTCTGCCCCATATCACATAAATTACCCAAATTAACCCCCCCCCCCATTAAAAAAAATCAAAGTAACAATTATGCTGAATTGCTGCTTTTGCACAGAACAAGAAAAATAGTAAAGATAAAAAAATTTAAATAAACTACAATTACATACTTATCATTTTTTATTTACACTAGAGCATAGAGCAGGAAAAGAAAAACAGAAGTAACTCACGACCGATACCAAGTTGGATTAGATAGGATTATAACCCTTTTGTTCCCTGCTTCTCAAGACCAAAATTCCATATAAGAGAATGAACCCCCCAGCAATGTGTTGTCTCTATATAGCGATGCAGCCAAATGATTGACGAATTCCCATATTAGATATAGAAAAGCAGGAAAATTATGATAATAGGGGTTTGGGAGGAAGTGGTTTTGTTTGGATATGGTTAACCCTTAAACGCTGAGCCGCTATTTCCCAAAGTGTCTCTCGTATGCCGGCGGCGTTCGGGAGTTAGCGCTGAAGTGGAAAAAAAGTTTTTTTCAAAAATTCACAGCACGCTTAGTTTTCAAGATTACGAGTTCATGTGTGGCTCCTTTTTTGTCATTGCCTGAAGTTTAGTATGCAACTATCAGAAATGAAAAAAATATTATCATATATAAATATTGGAATATATGCCCGCAAAAAAAAAATTCATATATATTTGTATACAAATTGAGCTGTGAGCAAAACGGTTAAAGCTAATAAGTTAATTTTTTTTCGTTGTATTGTACACTAAATTGCGATGATTTGGTATATAACAAATAGTAAAACGATCAAAACAACACAGAGAAAATATTAGCACAAAATGATGCATTAATTCGTAATGCGCAGACATAAAAAAAGTTTTTTTTTTCAAAAATTCACCATAAATTGAAATATTGTGCTAGAGACTTCCCGTTTGTTGTAAAATGAAGGTAATTGATTGAATATTACGAGAATGTAAGAGTTTTAGCTTACAATTGCATTTTTCGACCATTTCGGTCGAGTTAAAGTTGACCAAAGGTCAAATTTTTTCTATTTATCGTGATTTATATGAAAGGTTTTCAAAACTGATAAAAGCTACAACCATGAGTTATTTTTTTGTTGTATTCTACATGAAATTGCACAAATTTTCATGTATAACCCTTTATGTAAGGCCCAATATAAGACGGTGGGAAAACTACGACAAGGTGACTCAAGCATTTCTGAGATTTGCGGCCTAGTTACTGGGCGTGGAGGGAAGGAAAAAGGTTTTCAAAAATTCACCATAAATCGAAATATTGTGCTATAGACATCCCGTTTGTTGCTAAATGAAGGTAATTGATTGAATATTATTACAGTGTAAGCGTTTTAGCTTACAATTGCATTTTTTGACCATATCGGTTGTGTTAAAGTTGACCGAATGTCGAATTTTTTCTATTTATCGTGATCTATATGCAAATTTTTCAAAACTGATAACAGCTACAAACATGAGTTATTTTTCTTTGTATTCTACATGAAATTGCGCACATTTTCATGCATAACACTTTATGTAAGGCCCAATATAAAATAGTGGGAAAATTATAACAAGGTGACTCAAGCATTTCTGAGTTTGCGGCCTAGTTACTGCGCGCGGAGGAAGGAAACAGTTTTCAAAAATTCACCATAAATCGAAATATTGTGCTTTAGACTTCCGTTTGTTGCTAAATGAAGGTAAATGATTGAATATTATTAGACTGTAAGAGTGTTAGCTTACAATTAAATTTTTTGCCCATATCAGTTGAGTTAAAGTTGACCGAAGGTCGAATTTTTTCTATTTATCGTGATTTATATGTAAATTTTTCAAAACTGATAAAAGCTACAACCATGAGTTATTTTTTGTTGTATTTTACATGAAATTGCGAACATTTTCATGTATAACCCTTTGTGTAAGGTTCAATATAAAACGGTGGGAAAATTATAACAAGGTGACTCAAGCATTTCTGAGATTTGTGGTCTAGTTACCGCACGAGGAGGGAAAGAAAAAGTTTTGTTAAAAAATTCACCATAAATCGAAATATTGTGCTTGAGACTTCCCGTTTGTTGCAAAATGAAGGTAAATGATTGAATATCACTAGAATGTTAGATTTTTTGACTTACCAAAAAACTACCAATATAATATATATATATATATATATATATATATATATATATATATATATACATATATATAGATATTATATAATATATATATATCTATATATATATATATATATATATATATATATATATATGTATATATGTTTATATATATATGATATATCGTATTATATAGTGTGTAGTATATATCTGTGTGTGTGTGTGTGTGTGTGTGTAAGTGTTACATAATAAAAATATGGAATGTTATTCCATATATATATAAAAAACTAAAACTATGATTAATTAAAACCAGTGACCCAAGAGGTCAACCAGATTGCTTGCAGGAATGTGATCAGACCAGAGACGATAAAGTATGCTAAGATGACGTATACAATAAAGTAGGCTAAAATGGTGTGCCGTCACTTGTGGTCCTTCAATTGTTTTGAAAACATTAGTCCAAGCTTCCTGCTTGAGACAACTACCGTGACCTATAATTCAAACGGCCTACGTGATTTGTAATCTATGTCATCTGTATGTATGTTCGTATGTTCGAGCTACTGTCTGCTTCCTTTATGATTTGTAAACGAGATTGTAGTCAGATTTGAATTAGCCATCATCGTTGGCAGACCTGTACAAATTTCCTCTGATCTTCATCATGTAATCTCAGAGAATAGAACTATTTTTTGTACTCAGTGTTTTCTACTAGAACCTCACATCAGAAAGAGATCGAATGAAGTTATAACTATCATCATGAGTTTAACACATCGTCGTCATAACACAAGAAGATATTGACTTCGTAAGTTATCATCAAACTCCAAGACACTCCAATGAGTATGGAAGTGCATAACCAACCGACTTAGCGTAAGATTATCGCAAGTCTAACATAACCACACAGGGCGCCTTATTATACAAGGCAACAGCCCTTATATTGGTGGCAGAATCCAAGAAGAACTCTTCAACGTCTTCCGAAGAATAACAAATAATGTATCATATCAGAAGTCAACGACGACGAAAGCAACAGATTCTTCAAGCAACTTAGTATCATCGTTAGTGAGCGTCTTCAGCATTGCAAACCTTCAAGAAAAAAACCTGACGTGTATTCTTCCTACGGCAACGCAAGCTTCGTTTCTCATTAGAATCATTCAAGAAAACATCGTTAATTGAGCGTTTCCAGCACTTCAAGAAACAAACCGAACGGGTCTGCGGCATCGGATCTTCAAGGAATCGAATCATCCAAAAAACAAACAACGCGCACGGGGGAAACTCAAGCCAAAACCAGGTCATCTGCTAAACAGAGAAGGAGGGCCAAGGCCGTATCGAAACACCGTGACTTCCCACAAAATCAAGCTAAGTACAATCCTTTTTTATTCATTGGAGTAACTTTGAGTGTTTCCTTTGCAAGTCGAATTTCGTTATTCCTGTGGCTGAAGTTACAAGACATTCTTAATCTTACTTTTTTACAGAAATTATCTACATCATTGGGATTTCGCTACTGCGAGTTTTTATCTTTGAGTTTCTGTTTCCAGAAGTTCTCCTGAAATATCATAATCATATACTGTGTTAATTTTATCATTTTGGGTGATTATTAATTCTTTACGTAACAAATCATATTAAACAGTGAATATGCGTTTACACAGTGGACGTCTGTATTTATACAGATGCATGGATAGGGTAGTTAGGCACCGTAGTGATAAGAAAACACACAAAAACAAGTGGAACACCCGCACAAATCTGGATAAATTAGAGGTAACACTATTTTGGGTCAAACAGTATAAGCTCCTTTGCAAAGTCCCGATCGCAGTTTCAGCCTTTAGTTATGCGTAAAAAATCGAATCTCAATGACTCAACTTTAAAGAATACGGCTGGATTGCAAGGAATAACATACCTATAAACACTTTCATTAGGTTAACATACTTAACATTCATATAAACAAATCAACAAAATGTCTAAATGCGCTGACCTGGATCCCTCACTATTTCAAATTTTAGCAAAGAATGAAGTAAACCACAGCAAGTACACAATAACGCAGTAGAGATAACTTGTTTTAATAGTAATCGCTCAATTCATTATAGTTCAAGTCATTCATAAGTTCGTTGCTTTATACGTAACTAACAGCAACATAATGCTAAAAACACACAATACGTTGCCGATGGTAATAAAGAGAAGAATCCTAATTATTATAAAAGGAAATAGGTAAACAGTAGCCCTAAAAATCAGAATCAAACAAATCGTGCTTAAGCAAACTTGGTTACTGTGTCATCTAGTCAAACGGTCAGGGTCAGTCAAATCTGCCGAGTGTTCAAAGCAAAGCACATTCCACACAATAAGCGACTCTAGCAGAGCGGGGAAAAGCGATGTTGGATCATTCATGCCAATACCTTTTTGAATTAAAAAGGAATTTTCCTATGAATCACACGACCGTATCAAGTAATCAGAGCAGGTTCTCGTAATTTTAATACAATAAGTTATTATAAGTAGTGGTGGATTAAGCCCGACTGTACGCGCCGTAAAAATTAGAATATCTTGTTTTTTATTCCTTAGTCCACGTAATATCCTGATTTACGGATTCACCGTCTGTTGTTCAAACTTCCCTATTGAGAAGTCCGGATAAGCGAGCGCTTACAGATACCTCTATAGTTATAAATAACATTGATCTGTATCTAGTGTAATTGTAAGATATCCATCTATGGGTATACAAAACATTATCTTACCTCCTGGCAAATAAGGCGTGTTTATCAAAGTAAAATTCTATAAACCTTCTAACACATTAAAATCCGTTTTGAACAAAAAGAGACAGTTAATCAAATAATAACTTATATAGAGGAACCAATCACTTGTCTCATAAATCGTGACATTGTTCAAGCGTCCCACCCAACAGAATTCTCCACACCCGCAGTTGCAGTTTGCACGCAAAATCTCAAGACGCATGCACCCTCGAATGTCTTAGTGCGTGTAAAAAGACTTTGCTGGGATCTGAAATTTTAATCCTTCCCGACACTTTGAAATATAACGATTTCCGCGAACAAAGCCCTAGACACGGTTGACTCGCAGCAACAAGTTAAATCTAGTAATCCACAAAACCTATACATATAAATATCGCATTTTTTATTGTTGCTAATTTTTAATCACTCCCAACCAGTCATAGATGAATCTCTCTTATACTCTATCTAAAGTAATATCCATAAAGTCATTCAAGCAGAGGTGATTCAGCAGAATTTTTAAAATCTTTTATCTGAATACCAGGATGTTTCTCCACAAGCGAGTGATCTCTGGGGAAAAAACGGATGTCATTGAACACAAAATACGGTCTAAGGACAAACATAAAGCTATATACATACCTTCGTATAGACTCCCAATGAAATTTCAAAAATAGAGATAAATTACGAAGTTGAAAAATGTTAGTAATAGGAGTCATTAGGAAATCAAATAGCCCATATAATTTTTCCCTTAAACTTCATGCCAAAAAAGATCGGACTTGGCGTATCGGCGTAGATTTCTGTCGCTTAAACAAGGAAACGATTCCCGATCATTTTCCAGTACCATGTACCGACGATATCTTATCTTTGTTAGGTCAGAATAAATTTTTCACCGGCTTGGACTTACTTAAAGGCTTTCACCAGATACCATTAGCTATGTGAGTGTACCTCATACACCGTTTTCAGCACACATTGGGGACATTATCAATTTTTACGTATGCTTCCGGCATACATTGCGCCCCAATTACAATATAGTGTTTGGAGACTTTTAGGGGATGCCCTACATGCCTATATGGTTGATCTTGTAATCTTTTCTAATACCTTAGAAGTACATTCACATAAACTAGAGCTAGTGCTACAGAGACAAAGACAAATAATCTCAGAGTAAAATATCCAAATGTGAGTTTCAAAAACCGAACATGTTTATTTAGGTTTTATATGTCTTGTTAAGGTCTTAAAGTAGTCCATGGTAAGGTGTCGGCTATTCATAACTTCCGGTACCTATTAACGTAAAAGGGGGATACAGCACTTTTGCTCTGTAGTGGGTATTACAATCATAAGTAAATATGTAACTCGTCAATCACAGCAGCTCCTTTAACAGATCTTACGAAGAAGGGCGTAGATTTATTATGGTCTGAAAAGCATCAACAGGCGTTCGATATCTTAAAAGCGGAATAATGCAGCTCACCTAACTTAAAAATCCCTGATTTAAATAAGGATTTTTTTTTCATTGCAACAGACACCTCAGACCAAGGGGTAAGAGGGGTACTACTTCAGCAATATGATAAACAGTTCTTCCCTCTAGCTTTTTATTCATGTAAACTAAAGCCCTCTGAAAGTAAATATACAGTAATAGGCAAGGAAGGGCTAGGCATCGTTAACTCACTAGTACATTTTAAGTTCATAATCTACGGCTATCCTGTTAAAGTCCTTACTGACCATAAGTCCCTTACCGAGTTTTTCAAAGGCTTTAATCACAGTCCCAAAAGAACTCGGCGGCATATGATCATTCAGGTCTGTGGAGCCAAGTTAAGATATCTACCTGGGAAAGTAAATATCATAGCTGACGCATTATCCCACAATCCCGCACATCCTGCAAAGAACCATTAGTTGGACTAAAAGATATAGAAACATCCGTGCCTATTGTTAAAACCGTATCTAAACAAGAAAATTCATTAACCCAAGAGATCGTGAACATTGAATACCTGGGTTGGAGCGCTGAACTGTTACAAACTGAACAAAACAAGGGTCAGCAGCAATAAGCAAAACAATAAACACTTCGAACAGAAACAAGGGTCAGCAGCTAAGCAAAACAATAAACACTTCGAACGGAAACCCTAAAGCAAAAGTATATTTAAAGTATGTGTATCAGAATTATGTAATCAAATGTAATATTATATGTAGGTCCGTGACGAGGAAAACCCGAAGAACACAGCAGGTGACTAACGACCAGGTAGTAGTAATAATCTCTTTATACCAATCGTCCTAAACTGGTTGCATTGCAATCCATTATGTCACAGAAAGCCAAAATCACTATTTTACTGGCCTACAATGCTTACAGATATAAAAAGCACATAACTAATTGTAACACATGTCATGAAAACAAGGTACACACTAAGACACCTGTCAGTTTAAGGGCCTATCCCGTGCCAAATCAATCCTTGAAAGAATACACGTAGAATCATTAACAGAGTTACGAGTCTGACAGAGGAAATAAACACCTCTTAGTGTTAATAGTTGCCTTGACACGTTATATAGAATTAATAGCACTAAAAGGCAAACACCGCAATTGAGTGCGCTAGGAATATTTATGAGTTCTAAATCAATAAACATGGAATTCAACAAATGATAATCTCTGAATCGGGTGGTGTAAATCAATAATAATCTCCTTAACTCGTTGTGTGAATTCCTTTCCATTAAGAAAACCAATACTATATTTTATCACCCAGAGTCAATCGGTTTGGTAGAACGGATAAATAAGAAAGTGTCAATGTCTTACGAGTTACACTCGTGGTATTGGATCCAAACTGGATTATAGCAGTTCTCGCGGTTTTAAATACCTTTATCATACATATCTTGTATCTATAGAATTGATACCGCAAGTAGCCTTATACGGTACGCCGCTAGAACCACTTTTTCCACATATCAAGCCAACCATTAATTTATCAAATAGATATAAAAAAATATAAATACATAAATAAATAAAGTATGGATACAAGTGGAGCCACGATAATACACTCCGTAAGAAGTTGGAAGGGTTACAAATTATAATAAAAAAGGAATCACGATAAAATCAATAAGCAAAACGTAACAATATGCAGCAAGTGTTTATAAAATATCCAAATACATATGTGTAAAGATTTGAAGTCAAACTTAACGCTTTAGTAACGACAAATAAGCTAAAAGTTCAAACACATATCAAAACCTACTAGCATATTGTCTGTCCCGGTGATTTCTATTTGTAGTCAATGAAGAAAAATAAATAAATAAATAAATAAAAAAATAAAAGAGATTTTAAAGTCAGGAAGTCTAGAAGTGAAAATGTATATCTATGTGAATGATCCTATATGGATCTTACAGGGCAAATAATATATATAGAATTTGTATGGAAACCCTTTTCATTAGTTTGAATAAGGAAAATCTAATTTAACATAAGTAATTACATATATTTTACAATCTTTCAGATTTCCAACATGAAACTAATATTATATTGTTCAATTTGGTACTGTTTTTTTTTCAGACATTGTTCTCGTGTTGGTGGAGTATTAAAACAAAAAATATCATTTGGAAGTACTAAAGTCGTATTTATTACAGCAAGTAACGTAACTCTTAAGCTGGTGATTAGGTCATCAGTCCTGAAGGTGCCTGGCGCGTTTGCCGAATCATCATTGTTCCTTTTAACCTCAATAATCTGCTTGCACAGGTTTCATCTGTAGTGTGTGTTGTTTCGTGTATGCAAAAAACAAGCCAACTGGAGAGGAATGCTTAGCACGAACTTCTAATGGGCAAGGCAGGTCGTTAGGTACAAGTGTCTATCCGAAATGCAATGTAACATTAGTTAAGGAATTGCAATCGTTTTAAAATTAATGAACAAAATAAGCAAACCGAATTTCTATAACATCAAAATGAATTAATTTTTTCTGAGCCTCATAGACAATTAGAGTCAATAAATCAGTTATGACATTGGTAAATGGACATTTAGAAGTATCAAGTCATAGGTATGAAATATTTACTTGCAACATTAGCCTATTACAATTCAAGTAAATCACATTCATGGGAAAATGTCACATTTTCTTGGAAACCCCAGTTATATAGAAATTAGTTACATAGTGGGTTCTTTCGTTGCATCTCCTGCCTATTAAAGTTTAAAAATTAACCTCAGAGGATGCGCGCGAGAAAATTGAACATGAACCTTTTGTTAGGGGCACATAGGATCGGATTTTATCACAGCCTAATTTCAGTAAGCGTAGAGAAATACAGAATCATGATTAATATTCTCTTTGACTCTTATGTTGCCTGGCAATCTTACCAATAGCTCCGTTTTCCACTTCTTTGTCTAGTAACTTACTACCAGTAATATCGAATTTTCTTTGGGATTCGTATTGATATCTGTTAATGTGGATATTTTTATGGTCATCAGAGACCTGGATAGGTTCACTCATTGTTATAATGCCATGGATAAAAAAGTTTCTACAGCTGACTCTTTTGAATTCCATAAAATATCAGCGAATTCATGTGGGTTAAGTCTGGTTCTTAATGGCTTTCTCCCTCCCGTATTTGGATGTTGCCTGAATTTACTTTGCCTTGTGACAAGTATAATTTCACTTACAGGCTGATTAACGGAACCTGGTTACAAGTACCCTGCAGTACGAGAGTTTCACATTGCACGCCCGGACAGATCGTCTACAACTTCAAAAATCCATTCGTCACTGCGGACGACTGCAATGTGAAGGGAAAAAGCACCATCATAAGTGAACAAGCTTATTTCATGGACTTCTTGGACCGACACCCGTATCCCGTCGTTAATCTCGTTTTTAATGCGGAATGCTCCGGCGGAATTGACTACAAAGGGACAAACTTCCGACAATTACGACCAAGAGGATATTCAACTCTATGTTGCTGGCGCAGGACTAGTGCTGGGGATGATTTTATTCATCCCGAATGTATTCGTATGGCATAGGATGCAGAGGACAAGTATGGGCGCAAAATAAAAAGTCGGACCCTGCCCAGACAATTTCCCCTTATTTTTAACCATTTGGAATTGGCCATTTCATTTGGCTATAGGTGGTTGTCTGGAACTGTGTAATGGACGAAAAGTTGTTCGAAACGCTAGAATGTGCAGTGGGTATCACCTCAGTCATGTATCCTATATAAAATGTTATCATGATCCTATATAAAGTATCATGTATCTATATATAAAGTATCTGTATCCTATTATAAATTATCATAAATAACAGAATGGAAATATATCTGTGCGTGTACGCACTAGGAATCTATTTAAAGTGCACCTTGATTAATCACTTAGATTAGTCGTTTATGTGAATCAGTTGTATTAAGTGCACATATATTGATCATAATTATATGAATCCATATACTATATATGTATAAATAAATCAGGTAGCCTATAATCAATCTGTTACCTTTTATCTTACCAATAACTGCAGTTATATATCTGTTAGCATAAAAATCAATGAATCAGCATAAAAATTAATAATTTTTATCACTTCATATATGAATTTTTATCAGTTAAAATATGATTTTTATCATGTTAATCTTTATCCTTTGCAATTATCAGAGTACATTAGTTAAAACAAAAAAAAAAAAAATTTTTCTGTAGCATGTTGGATCTTAATGAATGATTCAAGTGAAAACTGTATCAGTATATATCATGTGATCACTATTATTTTACGAATATCATCATATGCATATGTCTTATATCTTATTACTTGAATCTGTATTTGTGTACACCATGAATTTTTTTTTACTTATAAGTATTTTCTATATATCTATATATATTCACATAATGTCTGTATCACACTCCTATAAGTCAAATGCAAGTCAAGCTTGAGTAATATTCAGTGGTTGGTTTTGTAGCCGACCGAGCTTTTATGTAAGTGTTACATAATAAAAATATGGAATGTTATTCCATATATATAAAAAACTAAAACTATGATTAATTAAAACCAGTGACCCAAGAGGTCAACCAGATTGCTTGCAGGAATGTGATCAGACCAGATACGATAAAGTATGCTAAGATGACGTATACAATAAAGTAGGCTAAGATGACGTGCCGTCACTTGTAGTCCTTCATTTGTTTTGAAAACATTAGTCGAAGCTTCCTGCTTGAGACAACTACCGCGACCTATAATTCAAACGGCCTACGTGATTTGTAATCTATGTCATCTGTATGTATGTTCGTATGTTCGAGCTACTGTCTGCTTCCTTTATGATTTGTAAACGAGATTGTAGTCAGATTTGAATTAGCCATCATCATTGGCAGACCTGTACAAATTTCCTCTGATCTTCATCATGTAATCTCAGAGAATAGAACTATTTTTTGTACTTAGTGTTTTCTACTAGAACCTCACATCAGAAAGAGATCGAATAAAGTTATAACTAGCATCATGAGTTTAACACATTGTCGTCATAACACAAGAAGATATTGACTTCGTAAGTTATCATCAAACCCCAAGACACTCCAATGAGTATGGAAGTGCATAACCAACCGACTTAGCGTAAGATTATCGCAAGTCTAACATAACCTCACAGGGCGCCTTATTATACAAGGCAACAGCCCTTTCATATATACATATATGTATATATATATATATATATATATATATATATATATAATATATATATTATATATATATATGTATATATATATATATATATATATATATATATATATATATATATATATATATATATATATATATATATACATACATAATATTACATTTTATTCTGGTACGAATACATAACTAAAAGGAATGCAGGTGAAAATTTTTTTATTTTGCAGAAAACGAAATAATATACAAAATACCAATAAATACAGATATATAAAAACTTGTAATAAATATAAAACTAAATATAAAATCAATGCAGAATACTCACTCGTAATCCTGACTCTTCGTTCTATTCTTGTTTTTTTTCTCCCTCCTCCATTGAAGAGTCTTGCATTTTTTCCTCTCAACATGACGAGGGGGAGGAGGGAGACGTGCGCCATTCCTGCCGACGGGCTGCCCTTCAGTGGTCCGCTGCGCCCTCCATTGTCCCTTGGGTAGGTGCCCTCCAATATATGACTGCAGTGTGGTACTTGCGGTCACAATCCCCGAACCTGCAATGTGCTACCTTGCAGGTGCGACAGATTTACCAGGTGTCTCTTCTTCTGCCATTCATATGGCACACCTGGCACCATTTCTGCCTGCGCCCTTTTAGAAGGTCCAGTGTGTGATCCCCTGGCTGCAGCCGACACACAGGGTCCACTATCTGATGGGAAGTTGGAATCTGAGCTCGGGCGGGATCATCAAGGGCAGCAGCAGCAGGGGCGGCGGCAGCAGGGGCGGTGGCAGGAGTAGGACGACCGAGGCCACCTCGAGAAACTGGATGTGGGACAACCTCCGGAGGTCTGAATTGTACCCACAGTAGAGAATGTTGGCATTCTGGAGGGCCAACTGAAGTATGTATTTGAGGAGCTTATGTGTCCAATCTCCTGGTTCTCCTGGCGAAGGGATAATACTGGATGAGTTGATCAAAGAGATCAACTCCTCCCATGGGCCTGTTATAGTGCCCAATGACAGTAGGCTGCTGGTCACGAAAGTCGTCATACGTAACTCGGCCCTGCCGACGTGTTTTCTTCCGCTGCACGATGTCTTCTAGGATGGGCTCATGACTAGTCGTAATCATGGGCACGAGTCGGACCCCCTTCCAACAGATGCCGAAGACATCTCCCTTCCACCGCCACTCTGTCTCTCCTCTTGCCAGATGTTGTGGCTGGCTAGCGAACCTCTTGAGGACATTCGTGGCCCCATGCACCAACCGAAGGGTACCACTGACATGCACACCTGCTTCATACAGTTTTTGGGCCAGGGATACCGAGTTATAATAATTATCCATAAACAGGTGGTATCCTTGGTTACGGAAACGATCCACAAGACCGAAGACTTTGTCACGCAGTGTGGAGAAGACCCCGGAATACACCAAGAAGTCCACGATGTATCCAGTGTTGGACTCCGTAATAAAAAATAATTTTAAACCATATTTCTTTGGCTTTTTGGGGTTGTACACTTTTATACTAAGACGTCTTTTGTAAGGCATCATCCCCTCATCCAAAGAAAGGTTCTTGGCAGGAACCACGAGAAACTGGCACCGTTCATGAATGTACTCCAAGACTGGGCAGACTAAGATGAGGCGGTCGGGGATATTCCGGGTTATGGCCCTTTGGTTGAAGGCGTTGAAATACCTGTCCAACGCCAGGAAACTATCACGGGCCATAATGCCGGACACATTGGGCGTACTTAAAAAAAAATTCCGCCTCCAATATTGCCTGATGTCGGCATCAGGCATCATTCCAAAATGTGGAGCCCCAACAAATGCGCCATGTCCGTGAGGTTGCAGCCCAACCGCCAGCGATACAACAACATCGTCCACAGTTCATCACGGCAGTACCGAGCGTAGTCTGTCGTCTCTGCAACCAGTTATTCCAGCAATTCCCGCGTCAGGAACAGCTGAATGAACCCCAGAGCAGTGAGAGGAACAGGTACGGTGAGTCCAGGTGCTGCCGTGAATGGGTGCATGTTATGTGGGGTGGGGTCCTCCGACCATCCCTCATCACTTTCGGATGTGCAGCCTTCACCTAAGCTGGCACGATGTTGCGACCTTCTATGGGCTAGTGCGCGTGCATGCGCTCGTGCTCGGGCACGCCTTCTCACTCCCACCCCCCCCACTGGCCCATCTCCCTCGCTTTCACCCTCGCTCCTCTGTTTCGTTCCCAACAACAAAACTAGACAACTCCTCCTCCTCCTCCTCCTCCTCTCCTCCTCCTCCTCCTCCTCCTCCTCAGACTCTCCCTCATATGCACTAAAACCACTAAAGTCCAGCTCACTTTCAGGCTGTGACTCCCGTACGGACATTGGGGGCAAATATTCGTCATCACTTACATCGGGCGTGATGTCCTCGTCACTAGATGACCAACTGCCATCAAAATGAGGACTTGCGACCTGCT